>NC_056729.1:1180262617-1180562617 GCF_019279795.1 Protopterus annectens | reverse complement strand
GCATAAGAGACAACAGCTGGTCAGATTTTCTGAATTGTTTTGTTCTATCCAAATAGTACCTTAACTGACGATGAACATCTAGCCAATGCAATCTTTGTTCAGATCTGTTAGAATATTCTGGAAAAACACCGGAGGTCAATGCTTTGATTTAGGTTAGCCGAGGAGGCTATTTTTGGTAAAAAGGACGGGTTGGTTCGTAAAGATACTCTGTCCTTATGGAACAACAGATAAGGAGGTCGACAGCTGAGTGCATGAAGTTCTGAAACTCTTCTAGCTGAAGTAATAGCTACTAGAAAGAGAGTCTTCCATGATAGTAATTTTAAAGAACAGGAGGCTGCAGGTTCGAAAGGAGAGAGAATTAAAGAACTGAGAACTAAATTTAGGTCCCAAGGAGGAGGAGGATTTCTTACCGGAGGTCTGAGTAGAAAAACTCCTTTCAAAAAAGCTTTGCAAAGCTTGTGGGACATGATGGCAGAATCTGAAATGCCCACATGAAAGTTAGAAATAGCTGCCAATTGAACTTTAAGAGTAGAAGGAGATGAACCTGCATGGAAGAGTTTAGCTAGGAAATCAAGGACCATTTGGATGGAAGCAGTGAAGGGATCTATGTCCCTTCCTTGAGCCCAATAGGCGAAACGTTTCCACTTACTCAAATAAATCTTTCGAGTGGAAGATTTATGGGAAGCTATCAAAATATCTCGAACAGAGTGAGATATTTGAGGAAGCCTGGCTAAGGTTGGAATTGGAGGAACCAAGCAGTGAGGTTCAGGGAGGGAAGGGAGCGATGAAACTGACCCGACTGATGGATCAACAGATCTGGAACTAGGTCCAGATGCCAAGGTCGCTCCAACAGAAATTGATGTAGAAAGGGGAACCAAACCTGTCGAGGCCAGTACGGAGCAATGAGGATCAATGAAGCCTTCTGAGCGATAGCTTTCTGTATCACTTGGGAGATTAGTGGGAAGGGGGGAAATGCATACAGAAGTCCCCGGGGCCAAACATGGACTAGAGCGTCTCTGCTGGGTTGGCCTGGTAACGGGAATAGGGTGAAAAAATCTCTGCACTTGCTGTTTTGGGGAGTAGCAAAAAGGTCGCAGCAAGGCTGGCCCCACTTGAGAAAAATTTCTCTCACAACAGAGTCTTTCAGAGACCACTCGTGAGGCATGAGGATAGCTCTGCTCAACTTGTCCTTTGATTTGATTGGACTTCCCGGGGATGTGCGTTGCTATCAGAAAACGCTGAGAAGAAATCGCCCATTGCCACAGTCTGAGTGCTTATCGACACAGGGGGTAGGACCTGGTTCCGCCTTGTTTGTTGATATACCACACTACAGACATATTGTCCGTCTGGATTGCTATCGTTCCCAAAGGAAGAGAGTCTTGAAGGGCTTGCAACGCTAAAAGCACTGCTCTCATCTCTAGAACATTTATGTGCAAGTGGCATTCGTCTGGTTGCCATGTGCCCTGGACAGTTCTGCCCTGATAATGCCCCCCCCACCCGATCAGGGAGGCGTCCATTGTCAGAGTAGCAACCGGAGGGGAAGGAACAAAGGGTCTTCCCAATGAGAGCTGAGGGGAAGACATCCACCACAGAAGATGATTTCTGCATGTTTGCGTGATCATAATGGTGTGAGACATCGGAAGTTGCTGGTACGACCATTGCATGAAAAGCATCCATTGAAGGATTCTCATGTGGAATCTGGCTAATGGAAGCAGAGGTATGGCAGCCGCCATAATCCCCAACACTTTCAGAACTAACCTGGCTTTGATTCTGTTGCTGCTGAAGAGGAGCGAGACCATTTTGTGTATGTCTGTTATTCTCTGATCTGTTAGTCTCGCAGACATGTTGACTGTGTCTAGATTTGCGCCTATGAAGGTAATAGTACGACAAGGCGACAAAACAGACTTTTCGAAATTTATTGAAATGCCTAAATTTCGACAAGTGCGAAAGGTGTAGTCCCTGGCCATTAGAAGAAGATGCTTGGTGGGAGCTGTGAGGAGCCAGTCGTCCAAATATGGAAACACCTGGAATCCTTGTCGTCTCAGGTGAGAAGCTACCACTGCCATGCATTTGGTAAACACCGGGGCAGTGGTGAGACCAAAGGGCAGGGCCCTGAATTGAAAATGACTGGATCCCAGCCTGAAGCGGAGGAATCTTCTGGAGCGTCTTTTCATTTTATGTGATAGCACGCATCCTGAAGATCTATAGAGCACATCCAGCTTCCCTTTCCCAAAAGGGAAGGATGGACTGCAGCGTGACCATCCGAAATCTTGTTTTCTTGACTGACTTGTTCAAGATACTGAGATCCAAAATTGGTCTCCAGTCCCCTGTTTTCTTTGGAACTAAAAAGAACCTGGAGTAGATTCCGGATCCTTGCTGGTCTGCTGGAACTGGCTGAATTGCTCTTTTTGCAAGCAGCTTTGAAATTTCCAAAGCTGCAAGATCCCTTTGAGCGGGTGGAACATCTGGAAGGGATTTTTTTGATTGGTTTGGAATGCGAAAGAAGGGGATGGAATAGCCTTCGGAAATGATGGACTGTACCCATTTGTCTTGAGTCAGGGATAGCCAGGCTTTTGGGTACAATGACAATCTTCCCCCGACTGCCTCCGAAGGTAGGCAGTCGGGCAACACCTCAGGGATGCTGAAAAGGCTTATCAGAGAAGACTTCCCGATTGCCCTGGTTCTGCGGACCCCCCCTGCCTCTAGGGCGACGTCTACCATTGTTGTTCCCCCCTCTGCCTCTGGCGGGGAACCGACTTTGTGCGTCAGGTGAAGTCCCTTGAGATTGTTTGCGGAACCACATTTTTCCACTTTTCTGGCCTTTGGGGTAAGGCCTAGAAGGAGTAGAGAAACGGACTCCGACGGCAGAAAGAGTCTTGCCATCAGTCTCGCACCTAGTCAAGGTTTCTTTCACTTGAGGACCAAAAAGAGATGATCCATCAAACGGGGAATTAGTGAAAGACGTTTTAAAAGGGTCCGCAAAGTTACATAACCGCATCCAGGCGTGCCTGCGTAAGGCCACACCTGTCCCTGCGGCCCTGCTCGCTCCATCAGCCGCATAAGAAAGTAGGCGCATGGAGGAGTTAGCTATGGAGTTCAGGGTAGCCAGCTGAGTGTTCATCTTGTCCTGAAAACCCGCAGCTGTTGGATCCTTCAACATATCACTCGCTTCCTTGATCAAGTCCCTCTGAAGACGAGTAAAATGGCATAGGTAGTTCAGCGAACGCATTGCAAAGGTCGCTGACGAGAACATCCGCTTCCCGTACCTGCCCATAGACCTGGATTCCTTGTTAGGTGGATGGACAGGCACCGAAGGATCAGCTAGTTCCTTCTTGGTGGCAGCAGCTACCACCATAGCATCCACAGAAACACCTTTTGTAAGAAATTGCTTGTCAGTTGGTGCTGTTATAAATTTGGAGGGTCTCCTGGGGGTAGGGTCCACTGAATCAGGAGCCGTCCAGGCCTTCTTTGCAATCACCTGCATGAGGGGATCAAAGGGGGGGGGACACCCAGGAGGTGGAAGGGCGAGAGCCAAACCCCTCAAGATACACAGATTCATCCTCCGAAGGGTTAAGGGCTGGCCAATGTCCCCTCTGTTTCAGGATCTCTAGAATGTCTGCGAAAGAGACATCTTCAGAAGGGGAACGTGGGGAACCCTCGGAATCCTCTAAATCTGTGTCAGAGGTGACAGACTCAGGTGAGTCTAAGTGCTTCCTCTTACACTTTCTCTTCCTAGGGGCTCCCCTGCCAATTCAGGGAGGCCTCGAAGAGGATGAGATCCCACAGGGGATTCTTGAGGAGCTTGCTCTCTGCGGTCTGGGATGAGGGAGTGAGTCGACATAACCAAAGGCACCCGAGTGGGAGGGGCGGAGCCGACTGTGGAGTCGAACTAGGTTCCAACACACTCCGCATGACCTCGAATGCACCCCTGTCAGGCAGAGCCAGAGGTCCCCGCCCGAGAAGCTGAGAACCTCCTCGGCACCGACAGAGATGGCTCCGAGGCCGATGTCGGAGCCAAACACACCAGCGCCAAGCACCGAGAGGGAGAGGGGTCGGACAAGGGTCTGATGCCACTCACCCCTCGGAGCCGACGAGGGAAGCCCGCCGAGATTCTTCAAAGGAAGAAATCGGGCGGCAGACGGAGCCAAGACAAATGTATCGGCTCCGGCGCTACCACAGTCTCGGTTCCGAGGCGCCCGGCTCGAGCTCAAAGGAGTCGGAGGAGGAATATTTATTGGAACAAGCTGAGGCATCGACTGATGAGTCGGACTCTGGAGCATTTGGGCCAGTGCCTCGGACTTCAAAAGTCTACTCACTACCCTCTGGAGGTCGTGATCTGAGAGCCTCGATGACCTGGAGGAGTGAGATCTATGGCTCCGTTCAGACAGCAGGGGAGACGCTGAGCCGAATGAACGGAGCCAAGGGATGGTGACCTCGATCTCTTTCCAGATGTCGGCTCCGATGGTATGATCGGAGCCGACCCATGACTCTCTAATGCCTGAAACCACTGAAACAGCAGTCAAAGACTCATCGGCTCCAGCCGGAGCCGATGAAGCAGTAGGCTTCGAAGCCTTAGGCCTCGACTCTGAAGCTGGAGCCGAGGTCTTAGAAGCCTTCGAAGGTTTCCCATTAGACACAGGAAGGGAACCTTCAGGCTTAATTAAACCCCTCAAAATGAGTTTATTTTTTCTCTCCTGCAGGACTCTAGGGCTGAAGCCATGGCATACAGCACAAGAGTCCTGCAGGTATAAAGGTCCCAGGCAGTACACACAAGAAGTGTGACCATCTGTCAGAGACATTTTCTGACAGCACGAGTCACACTTCTTGAAGCCTGAGACCTTTGTATCCTTGGACATACTCAAGGAACCGAAGTGTAATCACACACAAAAAACACACACACACAGATTACACTGATAGGAATAAAAGGGAATTATTTAAAAACTAAAGGTAAGTTAATAAAAATCCCTAAGTAAAACACATACACACTCTAAGGAAAGGGAAGGAAGGGCCCGAAGGCCTTAGGGAAGAACTAAGTGTTCTTTATAAAAGGAGGGGGCTGGATAAAGATAGTAAGGGATAATAAGTCCACTACACTAAGTGGGAAAGAATTTTACACTAAACTAGCCTAAGTTTAAAGAATTTAAACTAGTCTAAACTTTCACTAACCTGGAGCCGGTAGAAAACACACCTCGATCGCTGTAGCGGCAAACGAGATCTGAGGTAACTCACGCCTAGCATTGTGGGATATAGGGAGCCTCGAGCCGTGGAACCAACTCTCGAGCTTTTAGAGTGGCCGAGTCGGAGCCGAGGTCGGCTCCGAACCCATCCAGCAAGAATGAAGGCGAGATAGACAACTTAACATCTGGCAGTTTAAGGCCCTAATGACCAAAAGTTGCAGAGGCGCATACCTTCTTACCCCATCTGTCCAGGGCCCTGGAATCTCTATCGGAAGGGATAGGGTTTTTAGCAGTAATAGCGTTAATGCCTTTGGGTCCCTGTGAAATGGTCTCAGGATCTGCAGTAGGATTCTTAAAGAGGAACCTGAGAGAGTCAGGTACTCTAATACCTGTCAGATTTTCTGGGAGCTGGAGGTAAAGTGTCAGGGGCCAGGCTAGATTCCAAGAAGGCATCATCTACAATGTCCAGTACAGGAGGGATAGCTAAAGGCCTGTGTTGAGGTAGGAATAAGAATTCCCTAAGCCTCTTTTTGGAGTTAGAGTAATCCTGGCTTTCCCAGCGGAAATGCTCCCAAAGAGTATGCAAGGTTTCACCAAAAGAGAAATCCTCTGGAGGGGAAGCAGAGGGAATGGAGTCCTCTGCATCAGAATCCTCATACGTAGATTAGGGCAACTCCTGGTCATCAGAGAAAACAGAAATTTCAGAAACCTGATCAGAATCAGAGGGAAAATCAGTTCTAGGTCTCTTAGAGGGAGAAGGGTGGCTTCCCCTGATTAGAGTAATAAGGTCTTCAGCCATTCTTATTTGTTTTTTAGGCATAGGGGCCTGACCATGCGGTTCTGGGTGTCAGTTTTCTAGGCATGGATCAAGTTTTAGACCTTGAAGAAGAAGATGGCGTCTGTTTAATATGCAAGTCAGTAGGCCTGAATACACCCTCAGAAGCTGGTGCCTGCACAGCAGCTCCGGACCCATCCAAGGTAGAGACATCCACAGGTTCCACAGTCGAAGAAGCATCTTGCGGCATACTGGACTCCAAATGGGTCTCAGTAGAGGCCTGCGAATCTGAAATAGCAGGTATCAGGGCTGCAAAAGTGCCTCACTGAGTACCGGCAAACTGGTGACTAGCTTAGGAAAAGTGTCGTCAGCAGCTTTGGACCTATGCGGTCTGTCTCTGTTTTTATCTTTGTGTTTTTTTGGAATGTCGGTAGTTGGGTGGCTTACCAAAGCCATTTCTGGATAACTGAACTGAGTACCAAAATATTTAGATGCGAAAATGAACAGACGCATTTAATAGTTCGAGGTTTGAATAAGGCACAAAACCAACAGCGAGGTACGTCGTGGTCTGGGCCTAAGCAAGGAATGCAGTACAAATGAAAATCTTTATGAGGTATTTGCTTACCACAAGAAATACAACTGTTAACTTTTACTGACATCAGTTTAGAGCAAGAAAAAGGATCCCCAACGGGCATTTAGCTTAGTTGAAGACTTGGATCTGAAACTCGAAAATGAAAATTTCAGCGAGCATTGCAAAGGTCGCTGACGAGAACATCCGCTTCCGTATGCCCATAGACCTGGATTCCTTGTTAGGTGGATGGACAGGCACCAAGGATCAGCTAGTTCCTTCTTGGTGGCAGCAGCTACCACCATAGCATCCACAGAAACACCTTTTGTAAGAAATTGCTTGTCAGTTGGTGCTGTTATAAATTTGGAGGGTCTCCTGGGGGTAGGGTCCACTGAATCAGGAGCCGCCCAGGCCTTCTTTGCAATCACCTGCATGAGGGGATCAAAGGGGGACACCCAGGAGGTGGAAGGGCGAGCCAAACCCCTCAAGATACACAGATTCATCCTCCGAAGGGTTAAGGGCTGGCCAATTTCCCTCTGTTTCAGGATCTCTAAAATGTCTGCGAAAAGAGACATCTTCAGAAGGGGAACGTGGGGAACCCTCGAATCCTCTAAATCTGTGTCAGAGGTGACAGACTCAGGTGAGTCTAAGTGCTTCCTCTTACACTTTCTCTTCCTAGGGGCTCCCCTGCCAATTCAGGGAGGCCTCGAAGAGGATGAGATCCCACAGGGGATTCTTGAGGAGCTTGCTCTCTGCGGTCTGGGATGAGGGAGTGAGTCGACATAACCAAAGGCACCAGTGGGAGGGGCGGAGCCGACTGTGGAGTCGAACTAGGTTCCAACACACGCATGACCTCGAATGCACCCCTGTCAGGCAGAGCCAGAGGTCCCCGCTCCGAAGCTGAGAACCTCCCTCGGCACCGACAGAGATGGCTCCGAGGCCGATGTCGGAGCCAACACACCAGCCAAGCACCGAGAGGGAGAGGGGTCGGACAAGGGTCTGATGCCACTCACCTCGGAGCCGACGAGGGAAGCCCGCCGAGATTCTTCAAAGGAAGAAATCGAGCCGGCAGCGGAGCCGAAGACAAATGTATCGGCTCCGTCGCTACCACAGTCTCGGTTCGAGGCGCCCGGCCCGAGCTCAAAGGAGTCGGAGGAGGAATATTTATTGGAACAAGCTGAGGCATCGACTGATGAGTCGGACTCTGGAGCATTTGGGCCAGTGCCTCGACTTCAAAGTCTACTCACTACCCTCTGGAGGTCGTGATCTGAGAGCCTCGATGACCTGGAGGAGTGAGATCTATGGCTCCGTTCAGACAGCAGGGGAGACGCTGAGCCGAATGAACGGAGCCAAGGGATGGTGACCTCGATCTCTTTCCAGATGTCGGCTCGATGGTATGATCGGAGCCCCATGACTCTCTAATGCCTGAAACCACTGAAACAGCAGTCAAGACTCGCCGGCTCCAGCCGAGCCGATGAAGCAGTAGGAAGCCTTAGGCCTCGACTCTGAAGCTGGAGCCGAGGTCTTAGAAGCCTTCGAAGGTTTCCCATTAGACACAGGAAGGGAACCTTCAGGCTTAATTAAACCCCTCAAAATGAGTTTATTTTTTCTCTCCTGCAGGACTCTAGGGCTGAAGCCATGGCATACAGCACAAGAGTCCTGCAGGTATAAAGTCCCAGGTACACACAAGAAGTGTGACCATCTGTCAGAGACATTTTCTGACAGCACGAGTCACACTTCTTGAAGCCTGAGACCTTTGTATCCTTGGACATACTCAAGGAACCGAAGTGTAATCACACACAAAAACACACACACACAGATTACACTGATAGGAATAAAGGGGATTATTTAAAACTAAAGGTAAGTTAATAAAATCCCTAAGTAAAACACATACACACTCTAAGGAAAGGGAAGGAAGGGCCCGAAGGCCTTAGGGAAGAACTAAGTGTTCTTTATAAAAGGAGGGGGCTGGATAAAGATAGTAAGGGATAATAAGTCCACTACACTAAGTGGGAAAGAATTTTACACTAAACTAGCCTAAGTTTAAAGAATTTAAACTAGTCTAAACTTTCACTAACCTGGAGCCGGTAGAAAACACACCTCGATCGCTGTAGCAGCAAACGAGATCTGAGGTAACTCACGCCTAGCATTGTGGGATATAGGGGGAGCCTCGAGCCGGTGGAACCAACTCTCGAGCTTTTAGAGTGGCAGTCGAGCAGGTCGGCTCCGAACCCATCCAGCAAGAATGAAGGCGAGATAGACAACTTAACATCTGGCAGTTTAAGGCCCTAATGACCAAAAGTTGCAGAGGCGCATACCTTCTTACCCCATCTGTCCAGGGCCCTGGAATCTCTATCGGAAGGGATAGGGTTTTTAGCAGTAATAGCGTTAATGCCTTTGGGTCCCTGTGAAATGGTCTCAGGATCTGCAGTAGGATTCTTAAAGAGGAACCTGAGAGAGTCAGGTACTCTAATACCTGTCAGATTTTCTGGGAGCTGGAGGTAAAGTGTCAGGGGCCAGGCTAGATTCCAAGAAGGCATCATCTACAATGTCCAGTACAGGAGGGATAGCTAAAGGCCTGTGTTGAGGTAGGAATAAGAATTCCCTAAGCCTCTTTTTGGAGTTAAGAGTAATCCTGGCTTTCCCAGCGGAAATGCTCCCAAAGAGTATGCAAGGTTTCACCAAAAGAGAAATCCTCTGGAGGGGAAGCAGAGGGAATGGAGTCCTCTGCATCAGAATCCTCATACGTAGATTAGGGCAACTCCTGGTCATCAGAGAAAACAGAAATTTCAGAAACCTGATCAGAATCAGAGGGAAAATCAGTTCTAGGTCTCTTAGAGGGAGAAGGGTGGCTTCCCCTGATTAGAGTAATAAGGTCTTCAGCCATTCTTATTTGTTTTTTAGGCATAGGGGCCTGACCATGCGGTTCTGGGTGTCAGTTTTCTAGGCATGGATCAAGTTTTAGACCTTGAAGAAGAAGATGGCGTCTGTTTAATATGCAAGTCAGTAGGCCTGAATACACCCTCAGAAGCTGGTGCCTGCACAGCAGCTCCGGACCCATCCAAGGTAGAGACATCCACAGGTTCCACAGTCGAAGAAGCATCTTGCGGCATACTGGACTCCAAATGGGTCTCAGTAGAGGCCTGCGAATCTGAAATAGCAGGTATCAGGGCTGCAAAAGTGCCTCACTGAGTACCGGCAAACTGGTGACTAGCTTAGGAAAAGTGTCGTCAGCAGCTTTGGACCTATGCAGTCTGTCTCTGTTTTTATCTTTGTGTTTTTTTGGAATGTCGGTAGTTGGGTGGCTTACCAAAGCCATTTCTGGATAACTGAACTGAGTACCAAAATATTTAGATGCGAAAATGAACAGACGACGAATAGTTCGAGGTTTGAATAAGGCACAAAACCAACAGCGAGGTACGTCGTGGTCTGGGCCTAAGCAAGGAATGCAGTACAAATGAAAATCTTTATGAGGTATTTGCTTACCACAAGAAATACAACTGTTAACTTTTACTGACATCAGTTTAGAGCAAGAAAAAGGATCCCCAATGGCGTACTTAGCTTAGTTGAAGACTTCGGATCTGAAACTCGAAAATGAAAATTTCAGGAGTTGGCTGACTGGCACTTGCGAACTGCTTCTGCTTCAGGCACCGCACGGCAAGAAAGACTGATATAATGACGCAGGACCCAAGACTTTGATAATCAGTCCGACTGAGGGCTTCCTGCAACAGACAACCCAAATGTAATGACTGCAACAGTGAAACACAAAGAACATCTCAACATGATCTGTGACATCAATAGGACTTGCTGAAAGGACAGATTCGTCTCCCAGTGACGCCCTCATCTGTGAAACAGACTCTCTCTCCAATTCAAGCAGAGTACTTCATCATCCCTCTTTAAGAGAAACATGGATGACTGGATAGGAAATAGAAAATACACCTCTGGGATTCCACCTGTGTCTCTGATGAACAGGAGCAATGGGTGCTGACTTATGGGAACTTGGACTAATTTATTGGCCTCAGGGGAAGTAGCCTAGTAACTTATGTTCCTATATACAAGGCACAATTACACTGCCTTAGAAATACCAAGTGCTAGACAGCTGGCAAAGAAAGGAAGGTAAGACTGCTGTCTGTCCATACTGGCCAGTATTTTTTGTTTTACAGGATCTTGGGGGAAGAATGTGTGGACAGGAACAAAGGAGGGAGATTATACAGTCAAACTGATTCTGTAGGCGCGACAGCAACTTGCAGACCTGTGCAGCAGGCAGAAAATCAGTGTAGGTCAAAGCAATTCCGTGTACATCAGTGCAAATCAAAGCTCAGGTCTGGCTGATGCCAGTCACCCAAGGGAGGAAGAAAGAATTATTTTACAATGATTACTAAGGAGAAAAATTCACTTCTGTACACTGACTACTACATATAAGACAAAGTAAAAAGTAAAGATCATTTAAAACAGATGCAACTAAACCAATTAGCACTAAGAAACCCAGAAAAAGCATTCATCAATGTACTTTAACTACACTACCCTCACATGCTTCAAAATGGGCCTGACACCAGGCCTGAACCAAGCTAGATGCAAGCAATGAAATTAAGTGGAAAAGAAAAGTACAGTTTTGTACCTACCATAAATGTAGATGTTCGAAGATCCACATTGCTGCAGTCCTTACACTTGGGTAGTCCGCTGTCCTTGGTCGGCCCGAATATCAAAGTATAAGGCTGACGTCGGTCAAGGCGCATTAGACTGACATCAGGACGTCAGGGTACAAATGCGCATGACCGACGTCATATCCTCAGTCTTTTCTTGCCCCAGATGTCAGAAGACCCTAACAAGAAAGGTCAAAACCCAAAGACAACAAACAACCAACCAACCACCCTAGCACTAACAATATGTACAATATATACAATATACACAATATTTACAATCCAACCCACACAACCGCCTCTAACTACAGAGGGAAGGAGGGAGGGTAAATTGGACTGCAGCAATGTGGATCTTCGAACATTTACATTTATGGTAGGTACAAAACTGTACTATGTTCTTCATCTCACATTGCTGCAGTCCTTACACTTGGGTAGAATCCCAAAGCAGAGGTAAGGAGGATGGCACAACTATAAAGAAGCAGGAGCTGCCAAAATGCCCTGTAAAATAGCAGTGGCAAAACCAGCCCTAGATTTAGAGTAAAGTGGAAGGTGATAATGCTTAGAGAAAGTATGCACTGAACTCCAAGTAGCTGCCTCCAAGATATCTTTAGTTGCCACCCCTTAAAAAGCTGTTGAAGTGGCAGTAGCCCTAGTGGAATGAGGCCTAATCCCAGCTGGAACCTCCTTGCCATGATGGGAATAACAGAAAGCAATGCAAAACCCAATCCACTTAGAAATAGTTTGTTTTGACACAGGCTTGCCCTGAGAACTCAAAGCAAAAGAAACAAATAACTGCTGAGACTGCCTGAACCCTTTAGTTCTGCTCAAATAATATCGCAACTGCCTGTGTATATCCAAAGTGTGCAAAATCTTTTCCCCTTTATTTTGGGGGTTTGCATAAAAGGTAGGCAAATGAATAGTTTGGTTTAAAGCCACACTAGAAACCACTTTAGGCATAAAGGAAGGATTAGTACGCAAAGATACCCTATCCTTATGGAAAATTAAGAAGGCTCAACTGCCATAAGGGCCTGTAATTCAGAAACCCTTCTCGCAGAGGTAATGGCTAACAAAAAGGCAGTCTTCCATGATAAATATTTCAACTCAGCAGTAGCTGCAGGCTCAAAAGGTTGTAGAGTGAGTTTCTCCAACACAAAATTGAGATCCCAAGCAGGAGTAGGAGCTCTCGTGGGGTCTTATATTCTTTGCCCCTCTAAGGAATTGCTTAAACAAAGGATGAGAAAACAAAGGTGGGTCACAATCATAGTGAGCAGAAATTGCTGCAGCATGAATCTTAATAGAAGAGAAGGACAAACCTTTGTCCAGTAACTCAGTAAGATATTGAAGAGCCACACTTAAATTAGGCTTAGAAACATCAAATGCTTTGCTGCACTCCAAAATAAAAATCTCTTCCATTTATCTGCGTACACTTTCCTTGTACTAGGCCTTCTGGCCTCCAAAATAACATTCAAAACTTGCTGTGGAAGCTGAAACCCTCCAGGGTTTAAAACAGAATATGCCAGGCTGTCAGGTGAAGAGAGTGAAGTTTGACATTGAGTAAATGACTGTTCTCCTGAGACAGCAGGTGTGGAATCGAAGGTAAAGGCCATGGAGGCTCCTGCCAGACTTCTCAGTAGTGGGTACCAATGCTGTCGAGGCCAATCTGGAGCTATTAAAATCATCTTTGGCTTGTCCTGTCTGACCTTCAGAAGTACCTTTGGGAGGAGAGGCAGAGGTGGAAAGGCATACACATGAAGATTGCTCCAATTGAATGAAAGAGCATCCACTTTCCAAGCTGTGGGATGAAAACTTTTGTGCAAAACTTTGGCAGCTGGTAGTTTAGTGGAGAAGCGAACAGATCTATGTCTGGAGTTCCCCATGACACTGTCAATTTCTGAAATACATGAGGATCCAATTTCCACTCGTGGGGATCCATAATTTGTCTGCTCAACACATCTGCTAAGGAGTTCTGTGCTCCGGCAGAAACCTTGCCTGAAGATTTAGCTTTAAACTGAGAGCAGTCTCCCACAAAATCATTGCTTGTCTTCACAGAGGATAAGAATGTGTTCCACCTTGCTTGTTGATGTACCACATGACAGTTGTGTTGTCTGTTAGAATCAACACCTGCCCTGGAAGAAGTAAATCCTTGAAAGCTATTAATGCAAATTGGACTGCTAACATCTCCTTCAGGTTGATATGTAGATGTAGAAGTCTGGCAGGCCACGTGTCTTGTATCCACTTTCCATTTAGATGAGCTCCCCAAGCTTTGTCTGAGGCATCTGTCGTTAGAATCTGACTCGCCTCTGGCCGGGTCACAGAGAGTCCCTTGTTTAGGTGACATTCCTGGCCCCACCACAAACATTCCTTTTGAAAGCAAGGTATTATCTGAATGACAGTCTCCATATCTTGGCAGTGCTGGGTCCATACATTTTTGAGATACCATTGTAGCTTCCTCATATGCAGTTTGGCATTGGGAAGCACCAGAATACAAGATGCCATGAACCCCAAGGCTTGAAGGACTGTCCTTGCAGTCAGCCTGGACTGATGAGACAATTGATGGAAGTAAAGAGAAAGATTCTTTTGTTTGTCCGGGGTCAAAAAGGCCATCTGGGATGCTGTATCCAGTCTCACACCCAGAAAGCACATGTCCTGAGAGGGTACTAGACTGGACTTTATTTCGTTCACAGAATACCCCAGGCATCTTAGCACTGCTATCACATAGTGTAGATGATGAAGAAGTTCGTCCTTTCCTTGAGCCAGAATCAGGCAATCGTCCAAATAAGGATAGATCTGTATTCCTCTTAGCCTGAAGAAAGCTATCACTGGAGCCAGAATCTTCGTGAACACTCTGGGCGCAGTAGATAAGCCAAAGGGCAATGCAGAGAACTGATAATGAGAAGTCCCAGCCTGAAAACGAAGATACTTCCTGCAACTTAGCCTGATAGGAACATGAAGGTAAGCCTCCTTGAGATCCAGAGTCACCATCCAGTGATCTTTGCCCAGCAGAGGTAAAAGCTGTTGTAACGTCAACATTTTGAACTTGGGAATGTCCAGATAAGTGTTGAGGATAGATAAATCCAAAATTGGTCTCCACGTGTTCCCCTTCTTTGGTACTAGGAACAGGCGAGAATAAAATCCTAGGCCCACTTCTGACAGAGGGACCGGTTGTATGGCTCCTATTTGGAGCAGCAGAGAAATCTGTTTGTGAGCCTCTATTCTTTGCTGAGGAGGAACGTCTGGCATGCCTTTGAAAAGAGGCAAGGTATGGAAATAAAACCTGTAACCTTGGTGTATGATATCCAATACCCATCTGTCTTGGGTAATTAAACTCCAATTTTCCTTGAAAAGTGCCAACCTTCCTCCCAAAGGTGCTGCCAGGCAGAAGGCTCTGGCAGCTGAAAAGGTAGGTCATTGGGTCTGTTTACGAAAGGACTGACCCCTGCCCTCACCGAAGACTGTGCAGGTGAACTCCTGTTCTAGGCCTGAAAGAGCCCTGAGCTCTGCCCCTACCACGCCTAGACCTACCCCTAGACTGGGAATCATAAGAAGGATACGTCCACCCCTTGGTAGGCCAATTTCTGCTAAACTTGGAGGCTGAACCTGCAAAAAATCTTTAACAGTCTGCATAGACTTAGCCTTGTCTTCCATTTTCTTTAAGACTGCCTCAACAGGTGAACCAAACAACACATCAGATTGTAAAGGAGCATCTAAAATCCTTGTCTTAACATGGTCAGATAAATTCTGATCCCTCAGCCAGGCGTGCCTGCGAAGAACTGACCCAGTGGCCGCCACCCTAGACAAGGCCTGTACAGCATCAAAACCACATTGCAAAGAATGCTTACCCACTTGTTCAGAGACATGTACCAAATCTTGTAACTCTTTACACTCAATACCTTCCGCCAGAGCATCTACCTTAGACTTCAATTGAGAAAGTAGATAGTTTTGGTATTTCAACATGTGAAACTGGCAATTCAGAGCCCTCATAGCTAGGGTGGAAGAAGTATAGACTTTCTTTCCCCATCTATCCAAAGCCCTGGCCTCTTTATCTGGAGGAACCGGATTTTTAACAACAGAAGCCTTAACACCCTTAGGCCCCTGACTAACAGTTTCTGGGTCCGCCCTAGGACTCCAAGATACTTATGAGCTTCAGGCACCCTATAATACCTATCCGGCTTAACAGGAGCAGGAGGCAAAGAATCAGGATTAAGAGAAGCCTCTGCAAACACATCCTCCACAACATCCAGAACAGGAGGTATAGCCAAAGGCCTATGCTGGGGTAAAAACAAAAATTCCCTAAGCCTTTTCCTGGAATCAGAGAAGTCCTGACCTTCCCACTTAAAATGCTCCCTCATGGAATGAAGAGTCTCTGAAAAAGAAAAATCCTCAGGAGGAGAAGCAGAAGGAGTAGAATCATCCACATCAGAATCAGAATAAGGAGAATACTCCTGCAAGTCTTCAGTCAAGACTCTGAAACATCTGAAGCCTGCTCAAAACTCCCCAACTCAGGTTCCACCCTAGGCCTCTTATCAGGAGGGGCAAAGAACCTCTAATCAAAGTAATCAAATCTTCTGCCATTTTAAGCATATGCTTCTTGGGCACAGATCCTGAAGAACTAGGAGTGACACCAACTGAAGCTAAACCTGGCCTGCCTCTGGGAGAAGCCTTGGAAACAGAAGGAGAAGGCCTAAACCACCCTAGGAAGGGAGGGGAGTACAGTAACCTGAGAAGCCCCTTCAGCCTGACCTGCCTCCTGAGAGGCCACATCCTGCAATAACAAGGTCTCCCCCTGGGACTCCAGAGAAACCTCCGGTGGAACCACCGGCTCCACCAACACCTCTAAAGAACCGGCGTCCGGTCGGACGACTCGTCTTGCCTGGGCTTAGCTGCTTTATCCTTGCGCTTCGAAGAAGCGGACGCCGGAGCATCCGACGGCATATTATAATTGCACCGCTTCCCAAAGACTAACCTGGCACAATCTAACCTTCTCTTAATAGTGCGCTTATTGAATCTAGCACAAAAGCGACACCCAACAACGTGGTGCTCAGGCCCTAAACAAGGAATACACAAAGTATGATAATCTCTATGCGGTATCTGTTTCCCACAAGAAATACAGTTATTCACTTTTTCTGACATCCGGTAAACCACTGAGGCAAGAAAAACTAAAATATTCCCAACGGGGTACTTAGCCAACTTTGTCTCGGTCTGAAACTCCGAATTCGAAAAATTTCAGAACGCCGAACGGCACTTGCAACGCTGCTTCTGCATCGGACCATGCGGCAAAAAAGACTGAGGATATGACGTCGGTCATGCGCATTTGTACCCTGACGTCCTGATGTCAGTCTAATGCGCCTTGACCGACGTCAGCCTTATACTTTGATATTCGGGCCGACCGAGGACAGCGGACTACCCAAGTGTAAGGACTGCAGCAATGTGAGATGAAGAACATCAGCAGTCAAAACAGTGTCTTCATTATTAGCTAAATGAATTTAGGTGCAGTATAAGTAGTACAGAACATATACAAATAAATTCCCTGAATTAATTATGGAGAATGAGACATTTGAAGTAGTTTGTGTAAAGTTTCAGCAGGAGCAGACCATTGCAGCTTCCTGGAGTCGTCGTTAAAGGACAGCAGAAATGCTGAGCTGATCTCATTGTGTAAACCTGTTAGGAAAACATACACACCAACAAAAAATAAATAGCTGTAAGCCAGTCACTTAGTGCTAGGCTACCTAGAAAAAGCAGCAATACACAACCAACACTGACTCAAGATGATCACCAGACCAGGCCTGAACAAAGCCAGGTGCAAATACTAAAATTAACTGGGAAAAAAGTAAAAACAAATTGTGTTTGTTTAATCCTGTTGAAATTCAAGTGCAGTACAAATAGGGCAGAAAAAAAAGCAAAACATAGCTTCTGTGAGTTAACTATAGAGTATCAAACATTCAAAGCAGCTTACTGTAATATTTCAGAAGAAAACATTTCTACTCGATAATCTGCTTTCAGAACAAATGATGTGTGTAGCCCAGGGCTAAATCTATTCAGTACTTTTCAATATCTTACACAAACTACAGCTCCCTCCACAGCAGTGAGGTGACATTCTATTTCCCAAGAGTTGGTCTCCATTGCCAAAATCCAGTTTACCGTAACCCATCCATCGCCTGCCTGCCACTTGACTGGCACTTACCTGACCCCTTCCCCACATCAATTTATCTTCTAGGTGGATCAGCCCAAAAAGTGGCCCAAGGCAGTTTTTTCAGGTTTAGCCAACTCAGATTACTTGAGTCACCAGGTCATGAGGTGCCTTCTGGTAATGATCACTTACTGGTATCTACCCCTGAAATCATCCCTGCATTATTGATCTTTCAGATCCTTTAAATTAACTATTATGGATTATTTCAGACTGCTCTTGGGTTTGGCCATTCCTTTAATGTGGACAATACATCTCAAAAATCTCTAAGGTCCATACACCTGTCTACTATAATTACTTTAACATCAAGACCAAGGCGGGAATAATAAAAGGAAAAATAAATTAGTTAAAAATAGTGATAAAACAACAAAAGTGAAAAAGGGATTTCCAGGGTGACTGCACATTGAGTAACAGCTTGTTTCTACCTCTCTCAGCGTGAAAACAGAACCTCAGCAGAGAAGGCCAGTAGACCTATATCTATGGGTAAATTTCAGTAACTGGCTAGTAAGTGCACTACCCGGATGCCAAGAATAAAGAAACACAGAAGACCTGGAAAAAAATTCTACAAAAAGTGAGGAAGAAACACTGACAAGGGAAAGTCCTGTAGCTGTTCAGCAAAAAGCAATGCAACCTTCAGACATGACTTCCAATAACCTACAGGAAGATACAAGACAACTGCACACAGACCTGGTTAAACTAAACAAAACATTGATGGAGTATATAAATACAAACAACAAAAGGCTAAAAAACATGGAAGAAGCTTTAAACAGATATTCAGATGAGATGATAAATCTGCAAAACTCAGAGGTAGAAATGAAGAAAGGGCTGTCTGAATATGAGACTGCTCAGGAAGAGATGTTTCAAAAAATAATAATTAGAAGACAGAGCACAAAGGAAAACCTTTGATTTTCAGCTATACTAGAGAAGCTGGAAGGAACAGACTGCATTAGATTTATGACGGCAAAAATAAGCAATTGGACTGATATCCCACATCAGGAGATGTTAGTTGAAAGGGCACATCGTGTGTATGCTCCAAACTTAGCTATAAGAAAGCAACCTAGACCTTTAATAGTAAAGATGTAATCCTACCAGCAGAATGAGTTGATACTGACAAAACTGTGGCAGGAGGGCAAAAAACTAAAACTGGGAGACAGCAGAGTGTTTGTACAGAATGATTACTTACTGTACACTATGCAAAAGAGGAGTAAATTCATTCCACTATTCAGGGAATGTTGAGATGTGGATGTGAGAATCAAACTGCCATATCCAGCTGTCTTTAAAGTATTATTCCATGGAGAGACAAAATCATTTTTTGAAGTGCATCCTAAGGAGGAAATACAAAAGTCTGTCCAACAAAAAGTGAGCTATGAAACAGGAGATTCTACTGCTGCTTCTTCTGGCAAGAAAGACCAGAAAGAGACTGTACCTGTGAAGCTTCTTCCAGTAATTCAATGGAAAATGTTGGAAAGAAGGAAAGGAACATGAGAGTCTACTAAGGAATTGAGAGTATGTTGGAAATGAAGCCAAGACAGGATCTGGGCAATGGAGAACAGTAATAAAACCAGTAACTCAATGTGAGATTGTTGGGTCTTTCAGCTTTTCCTGGTTAGGGGTCGCCACAGCGGAACTCCGGTTCGCTAATGATTGGTAGTAGATTTTTACGTGCCGAGTTGCCAGCCTTGGTGCACAACTTTCAACGAAGGTACGTCCATTCACACAAGTCTCCACACTGAAGAAGCTTTAGCTGAGAATCGAACAGGACAATGTCTTACTGTGATGTGACAACGCTACTACAATGCCATAATTATATTTTTGAAATATGACAACAAAAAATGGCAATATTGGACTTTTGCAAAATTTCCCTACTTCATGTCATTAATGTTCGGAAAAATGCTTTGGGGAGGGAAAGAGAGGGGAGAAAGCTAACCGTACGTAAAAAAAACTTACTGTATTTGTGGTGTATGATTTTCTCTGCACACTATTTTAAGTGTAATGGGGATTGTAAACAGGTGATGCTGTCTTTCTTTTTCTTTCCCTCTTTTCTCTTTCTTCTTGTACAGTTTTAAGAAATGTGGGCAATGCAATGTAACAAAAAATGGTTAAGAAGGCAAGACAAAGTTAAAATTAATGTCCTTTTTCATTCTTGCATGGGGAAATTACTGTATTAAGGACCTTAGGCTGATTTGTTTTAAGAAAGAGCAAGTAAATGAAAAATAATGTTGAATATGAAGCTTTTTTTCCCCTAACAAATGCATGTATACTTAGCAGCAATTCTGCAGTTAGTCTTCGTGTTTCCATGGAAACAATCTGATAAAGAGAAACTGTCTGTCTGGTTCTTGTGTCTCCATGGACACAATCTAATAGAGAGAACTTGGAGACAGTCTTCTGGGAAGGGGACTGGCTGGGGAAAAAAAGAGGAGAAATTGGCCAAGACAAAATGTTCTCTGAAAGCAATCAAGCATTTTCCCAGCTGGGAGGGTTTTAAAGATAAGACAAAACCAATTAGACTTGAAGTAAAGTTTTCTCAGTTTTTTAAATGCAATGAGGATACTAATATAAACAGATGCTTTTGTTTTTTTTTTCCTCCCTTCTTTCTTTCTCTTTGTTCAGTTTTAAGAAATGCAGGTACTGCAACGTAAAAAAAGGGAGGGGGGGGAGAGGAAAGGTCTGGGTAAGAGAGTATGACAAAATAAATCTCAGTGTGCTTTTCCCAAGCTTGCATAAGGAAATGATTGGGTTGAGACCTTAGCTGTTATCCAGAAACACTTTTATTACAAAGCATGTAAATGAAAAAGAATATTGAATATTATGGCTTTTTTTCTGGCAAACAAGGAACCCTTAGTAGTTTTGTGTCTGGTTTGCATGTCACTAGAAGACAATCTGATAAAGAGAAATGGCTTAGAGAAAGTGTTTACTGAAAGCATTCAAGTATTTTCTCAGCTGGGAGAGCTATAAAGATGGACAAAATCAAATAGCATTTACTAACAGCACAGGCTATACCATGCGTCCTAGCATGACTAACGTTTCTTTTTGGTTAACTCTCGCCTGTCCTTGTGGCTATCAACTTAGAAACTGTTCTTATTGGAAGCAGAAGCTTCAATATTTGAAGATGTACATAGTTTTGTGTGCCATTAAGTTAATAAGTTTTAGGAGGGTTGTTGGTTCTGTTTCATGGCTTTAAAAAAAACAAAAAGTTGTGCAAGATGTGGCATAGGCCCACATGGATACGACAAGAAACAACTCTAAAAAAGGCCAACCTGCCAAACAGTATATGTATGTAATATAAAAGGCTAACCTCCTGCCATTAAATGAGAACCTGGCAAACTTTCAAGCCCCTATAAACCCTGAGAACACTTCTGCCTATGCAGAACTGTTCACAGAAACATGTACAAGCAAGTTAATAGCTTCATAAAGGCAGCTGTACCCACCAGGAAGTAGTACAGAACTAACTCAAAAAACAAGCCATCCTGGTGGAATGATGAAATCAATCAGCTGTATAACAGGAGGAAGAAAATCATGGCAAAAATTAGGAGTTGCAGCACCCAAACAGGATAAAAGCACTCTATTTAAACTAAACAACTCAGAGGACAAATAAAGTATACCAAAGCCAAGTCTGAGGCAAGTTTGGCCTCCCAGGAAAAGGACCACCAAAAAAAGTATTCTTTAGCTATATCCACAACTTCAAAGGCAATACACAATTGTGTGCAAATCTCACTGTAAATGGAGCCACCTATACTGAGACAGAAGATCTAGCAAACTTCCTGTCTGATAAATTCAGCTCCAACTTTACTCTTCTCTCCCCCTCAACCTTCTCTCAGGAAATATCAAATATAAATCCCCCTGCTATCACTAGGGAACAGGTCCTTAATGCCCTCTCTAAGACCAAGAACTCTGCATCTATGGGCCCAGATAATATCCCAGGATGCCTTCTAAACAGCATGAAACATAACTTCTTATTCCAGAGGCCATGATAGGTTATGTACTCACCATAACGTTCCATCTGAGTAGGTAAACTTAATTTGTCTGCAACCTGTGGGATACGGATCCGACCTCGGATCTGAGCCGGCAACTTTACAAAGCTTAGATCAGAGCTCCTAGCTCCTCCCCTTACCCATAATCCCCTGCCAACCCTGACTGACCTCAGATCAAGTTTGCCCGCAAGCACTATAGTGCAAAACTAACTACATTATCAGAATGGTACATCACTATATGACATGAAAACACATCTGAAGTTCAGGGGGAAGGGGGGGGGGAACGGTTGCAGACAAATGAAGTTTACCTACTCAGATGGAACGTTATGGTGAGTACATAACTTCTTAATCTGAAGTAGTTAACTTCATTTGGTCTGCAGCCTGTGGGACAGAGTCCCCAGCTACCTAAACCTTGGGCGGCCTTCATGGAAGGATGTTCCGGAGCACCGTGGAGCCAAAAGAAGTTCTCCCTCTGGAGGTAATGTCCAATTTATAATGATTGATGAAGGTATGAGATGAGGCCCAAGTGGCTGCTAAACAGATATCATCCAAGGAAACCCTGGATTTAAAGGCGGCAGAAGTAGCCATAGCCCTAGTTGAATGGGCACGAACTACTTGAGGTGCGGGCCTGCCGGAATTTTGATACGCTGCAATGATACACTGCGAGATCCATCTCGATAAGGAAACTTTCGAGACCGGTTTACCTAAATTAAATTTGGCAAAGGAGACGAACAACTGGTCGGACTGTCTATGACCAGATGTCCTATGAATATAAAATCTAAGTTGTCTGTGTACATCCAAAGAATGTAATTTGTACTCCCCTTTGTTCTTGTAGTTAGGAAAGAATACCGGCAAGCTGATAGATTGCTTGATATTAGATTCAGAAACTACCTTCAGAAGGAAAGAGGGATTGATCCTGAGGTAAACCCTATCCTTGTGAAAGGCTAAGTATGGGGGTTTCACAGAAAGAGCTCACAATTCGGATACTCTCCTGGCTGATGTAATAGCCACAAGAAAGGCAGTTTTCCACGACAAATATTTGAGGTCTACTGAAGACGCCGGTTTGAAGGGAGGGGCTGTCAGGGCTTGTAATACCAAAGTCAAATCCCATGGGGGTACCGCTTCCTTTATTGGAGGTCTAAGAAGAAAGGTGCCCTTTAGGGACGTTTTGCACAATTTTGTAGAGATCAAAGGGCCCATTTCAGCACCTATGTGGTAATGAGAGATAGCTGCCAACTGAACCTTAACCGTAGAACAGCTAGCTCCGTCACTAAAAAGACCTGAAAGAAGGTCCAGCACCGCAGGCAAGGGGGCTGTAAAAGGGTCCAAATGATGGCGTTCTGCCCAGATAGAGAAAAGCTTCCATTTACTACCATAGACCTGCCTAGTAGAGGGCTTGTGCGCTGCTACTAAGATAGTTTTAACTGGAGAAGAGATACCGGAAGTCCTAGCTACAAGTGGAACTGGAGCAGCCAAGCCGTAAGCTTGAGGCTGGCCAGGTCGGGAAGTGGGAGTCCCTGAGGGTAGGAGATTAGATCCGGAAGCGGATCTAGAATCCAGGGCGGATTCACTCGATGAGACCAGAGGTAAGGGAACCAAGCTTGGCGAGGCCTGAATGGGGCAATGAGGATCATCCTGCTCCCCAACTGACTGGCTTTCTGAAGATGTTTCAGCATGAAGGGAAGAGGAGGGTAGGCATAGAGAAGACCAGGTGGCCAAGCATGCACCAAGGCGTCCCTCGGGGCTTCCCCGGCAGGGGGAATGAGAGCGAAGTAATTGCTGCATTTCGTGTTTGAGGGAGATGCGAAAAGATCACAACAGGGCTGCCCCCAAATGGCAAAACTTCGACTCGCTACTTGAGGATTGAAGGACCACTCGTAAGGTGAAAAGAATGGTGCGACTCAGTCTGTCCGCCAGGATGTTGGTCCATCCCGGAATGTGCATTGCAATGAGAAAGTGGATGGTGGAGATTGCCCATTCTCACACTCTCATGGCTTCTCGACAGAGTGGCTAAGACTTGGTTCCCCCTTGTGTGTTGATATACCATACCACAGACATACTGTCTGGACTGCAATTGTTCCTACAGGGAGAAGGCTATGAAGTGTTTGCAACGACAACAGCACTGCCATCATCTGTGGAACATTTATGTGCAATAAGGTCTCCGAATTGTTCCACGTGCCTTGGACCGTCCTGCTCGAATAATGCCCCCCCACCCCAGACGAGAGGCGTCCGTGGTCACCGTGGCGAGAGGCGGGGATGTGGCAAAGGGGTGTCCCGCCTGGAGGTCTGGTGATTGAAGCCACCAAACGAGAGCCCTCTTGCAAGCCCTGCTGAGAGAAATGGGGTGACTCAAGGGGTAGTGAAGAAGTGACCATTGGACTTGTAGAGTCCACTGTAAAATCCTCATGTTCGGATGCGCCATGGGAAGGAGGTTTATAGCGGCTGCCATGGACCCTAGGGCCCTCAGAACCAATCCCGCCGGAGGTTTTGAAGATTGAAAGATGGCCCACACATGTGCCCTCAAAGTGTGTAACCGGTCGGAAGTTAAGAAGGCTAGTTGCCTGTTGGTGTCCAGTCTGGCCCCGATAAAGTCTATCATCTGAGTCAGGGTGAGAGAGGACTTGCTCGAGTTTATGGTGATATGGTGATCCCTAGTTGTGGTGCAAGGTTGAGAAAGTAGTCCCTGACTAAGCATAGTAGGTGCCTTGTCGGGGCAGTGAGAAGCCAGTCGTCCAGGTACGGGAAGACCTGCATTCCCTGGTGTCTCAGGTGGGCCGCAATCACTGCTAATACCTCGGTGAACACCCTGGAAGCTGAGGTGAGACCAAAGGGGAGGACCCTGAATTGGTAATGACTGGCTCCCAGCCGGAAGCGGAGGAACCTCCTGGACCGTTCGTCCATTAGTATGTGGTAGTATGCGTCCTTGAGGTCTATGGAGCACATCCAGTCGCTCTCCCGCAAGAGGGGGAGAATAGATTGAAGAGTGACCATCTGGAACTTTTCTTTGGTTACTGACAGATTTAGTAGGGAAAGATTGAGAATGGGCCTTAGGTCCCCCGTCTTTTTTGGCATCAAAAAGAACCTGGAGTAGTAACCCGATCTGGACTGGCCTGGGGGGACGTGCTGGATGGCTCCTTTTTCTAAAAGCAGCCGAATTTCCGCAGCTGCTGCCTCCCTATGATTGGGTGGAACATCGGGGAGGCGTGCAGGGGTGTCGGGAATGTAGGAAAAGGGAATTCTGTATCCTCTGGATATGATACGAAGCACCCAGCGGTCTGTTGTAATGGACTCCCAAGCTGCCAGCTACTTCGAGAAATGCCCCCGACTGCCTCCAGAGTGGAGCAGTCGGGCAACCCTTCAGGGTTGCTGCATGGGCCAATCAGAGAAAGTTTCCCTGGACCCAAAGTTCTTCAGGCCCCCTCTGCCTCTAGGGAGGCGTCCACCCTGTCCTCCTCTGCCGCGGAAGGACTGGGAGTGCGGAGTGGACTGGGATTGTTGCGACTTTCGGAACCACATCTTCTTCTGTCCCTTTTGGTTCTTGGAGAAGGACCTCTGGGGAGCAGAGATGCGGACTCCGACGGCAGACAACGTCTTCCCGTCCTTTTCGCTCTGGACCAAGGTCTCGCGAACTGTCTTACCAAATAGGGCAGAACCACTGAAGGGGGCATTCGCAAAGGACGCCTTGAAGGGTTCCATGAAATCATAATGTCGGAGCCAGGCCTGGAGCCTCATAACTAGGCCTGCTCCACTGGCTCTAGTGGCCCCCTCTGTAGCATGGGATAAAAGCCCCATAGAGGTGTTTGATATAGACCTAAGAGTGGCCATGCGAGTGGAGTACAACTGTTTGTCCTCCCCCGACATGGACTCCGGGGGCGATGCAGCGTACTCTGATAAGGTCTCGCTGCAGTCGAATGATATGTGCCATTTAGTTCAGGGATCTTACAGAGAAGGTCGCTGAACTAAAGACCCGCTTCCTGAGACGGTCCATCGAGCGAGACTCCTTGCTCGGGGGATGGACCGAGGTATTCTCTTGGGCTAGCTGCCGCCACCAACATGGCATCTACGGGGGGGGTCCCTTCCTCCAATGGGATTTCTCTGCTGGAGGGCTCAGGATCCTGTCGGGGCGTATGGGGACTGGCTCCACAGTGTCCGGCTCCTTCCACACCCTAGTGGTGATAAGGTCCACTAAGGGGTCGGCCGGAGGGGACACCCAAGAGGTAGATGGACCTGCTTCGAATGCCTCCAGGAACACTGATTCGTCCAAGGAAGCCTTGGGGGCAGACCACCCCCCTCTTATCCTAAGCATTTCCATGAGGTCTCCAAAGGAGACATCCTCGAGGGGTGACTTTGGGGAGCCTTCCCCCTCATCCAAATCAGTGTCTTCTGTCAAGGACTCGGGGGAGTCCACGTGCCTCCTCTTACACTTCCGCTTGTGAGGAACATCCTCAGGGGGACTGTCCGAGGACAACTCACCAGCAACGTCTTGTTCCAGGGGAACGACCTGAGATGTCAAAGCAGGCTGTCCCTGTGGCCGGGAGATGGAAGCCCTGCCCAAACGAGAGGGAGTGCGGGATGGAGCTGTAGCAGGGAGTGGGGGCCTGGATGCACTCAACAGAGCCTTCTCCACCACATCGAAGGCCGAGGGAGAGCCACTCTCTCTAGGATCCGAGAGCCGACCCTCACTCGGATCCGATGGATGGATCGGAGCAGGCGCCGAGACCATCGGATCCGAAGGGCCAGTGTGCTCCGACTTGGACGGAGCCGAAGACACACCAAACTCCTCGGATCCAAAGCTCAGAGCATGGCTCCGAGAGCTCGGATCCAACATGGACGGATCCGGAAAACTCGAAAGGAGGGTCTGAGCCAAATACCAGATACTGTCGGCGCCGACCCACCCCCCGGCTCCAACTCTGCCCAGCTCCGAGCGCTCCGAACCCGGGAAGCGGGTCAGAGAAGGAGCTATCGGGGCAAAGAAGGGTGTTGAGCTCCCCCCCGGAGGGGGGAGGGAGGCAGGAGCACTCCCATCTGCATTTGGTCCTGGATGAACCTTCGCATCACCTGGTCCAAATCAGCTTCAGAAAGACTACGTGTTGATCTCAACGAGGCCACCGAGGCTGGCCGGGAGTGCCGCCTCGATGACCTCGACAGAGATCGGGTCTCCTCCTCCTCGGGTCCTGGTGAGAAGCATGGAGACCAGAGCCGAAAAGGAGGAGACCTGGAAGCGGTAGAGGGAGAAGCCCGCTTAGCAGGGGGGGGCCGAAGCGGAGGCCTCGGCCCGCCCCTTGTGGTGCTTCTCCCTCCGTTTTTCTCTCCTGACCTCCCTCTCCTCTGGGGCCGAAGCGGGAGATTGAGTACCGGCCGGGGGGAGGGAGGCAGGAGTGGCCGCCGCCGAAGCCTGGGAGGAGGCCACAGAAGTACCGGAGGCCGAAGCCGAATCCGGGGGCAAAAGTCCCGCCAGGATCAGCTTAGACCTCCAGTCCTTCAGTGCCCTGGGGTTGAACGCCGCACAGATAGTGCATCCAGAGGAAACGTGTTCAACCCCAAGGCACAGGACGCACCGAGTGTGGCCATCCACCGGGGAGAGCTTATGGCCACACTCGGTGCACTTAGAAAAGATTGGCTTTGGGGCCTCAGACATAATAAAGAAAACACACTCACTAGGCCCCAAACACACTACACACAGAACTACGCACCAGCGAAGGGGAGGGGAGGGTAATTTAAATTTAACTAAAAAAAGTTCAACTACGAGAGTTACACCAAAGGGAACCTAACACACTCATACACTAAAAGGTAGAAGAAAAACAAAGTTTTAAAATTTCTCACAACTCTGTGAAGACCCTAGAACCAGGAGCTCAAAACCTAGCTGCTGACCAGAAGCGCGGCAAACTAGATCTGAGGTCAGTCAGGGTTGGCAGGGGATTATGGGTAAGGGGAGGAGCTAGGAGCTCGGATCTAAGCTTTGTAAAGTTGCCGGCTCGGATCCGAGGTTGGATGCGTATCCCACAGGTTGCAGACCAAATGAAGTTAACTACTTCAGATTTATTATTTAATTGTAGACTCCAAACAGGCTTCAGCCCTCGTGAATGGAGAAAGGCAACAGTCACCCATCTGCACAAAGGTGGGCCATCTACAGACCCATAAGTCTTACTAGTCTTATATGTAAAGCCATGGAAAGAATTATCATGGAGATGAACAACAGAGATATTAAACCTCCAGACACTGGACCCAACCCATTTTGATTTTGTCAAGGGCATATCATGCCTACTCAACCTGCTTATTTGAACTGTTTCTTTCTGAAATTGGTGCGGCTTGTTGCTGTAGCATAGACCAGATTCAGGCCTGCTAAAGCTAGCTTTGTTTGTATAACTTGAGCACTGATCAAGGCCATCTTTTTTGGAGAAGGTTCCCCTGCACCCTAGTAAGCAGGGGTGTGCAGTTAAAACTTGTCTGATTGAAGACTGCTGGAACAGGACTCAGTTTTGAGCTTTTTTTCTGGTTAATTGGGTAACTTGTTTAAATCAGTTTGCGCATTTTCTATTGTTTTATATATGCACACACATATATAGATATATATAAATTGTACTTTATTCATCTGCTTTTACTGTATTTGTGTTTCTTCCTACTTTATTACTAGGGGCATTGACTACAACTCTGATCTGCGATATATAACAATAAGTATCCTTTTCTGTGCATTTAAAGTGTTTCTTGAGTGCATCTGCTTTATTTTCTAAAAAAAAAAAAACAAAAAAATAAACAAAAAAAAATTATATATACATATATATATATATATATATATATATGTATAGATATGTTTGTTTCCCACCTTTCTAAGCTAGTACAGTCCAGTTTTCAGGTTAGTGCTGAATTCAGGGCCGTTACAAATCTCTGTGTTTGCCCATACCTTACTTGGATAGAAGGAAGTTCTCTGTTCACCTGTGAGAGAGGGGAGCTTTGAGCAGCCTTGTCTGTCCCTGGATGAGTGGTTTCATCCCAGAAATTAGTAGTTTTCTGGCCATAGCAGTCTAATTTCTCTCTTTTTCATTTCCCTTCCAAAAATACTGTATTTGCTCGGTTTTGCACACTGGGCAGTGCCGGTTAGCTAGGGTAAAACTATTCCCGGCTCCACAAAGTCTTCTCTTCAATTTTTCCGTTGGAACTAGACAAACTTTCAACTTAAGCACTCAAGCCACTCATTTCTCAGCCTGGCACTTACTCAAAACTTATAAGCAAGCACTTATAAACCCTAACACTAGACCCTCCTGTACTGTACAGAAGGACAAGGCGCTCTATTCAACCTTACCAGCCATCCAGTAAAACAGTTCACTGTACCTATCCAGGCATGTCCAAAGGGCAGTTTCAGGTGTACTCTCCAGTCCAACTGGTGAATCTGGGCATTTTGAAGCAATGTTACAACTGTCTTATGTACACAGACAACCCCCTCCTCCTACCACCAAACACTAATACATGCCAGAGATGCAATTATACAGCCAAACTGGAGGCTAAGCTCTCTCAACCAAAGACTGGATCAGACAGTCAAGAGGAGAAGGGAAATACTTGCATCACACCACCAAGTCTCACATAAACCCATTAAAGCAGCACTGGAAAAAAGCACACAAATACATGAAAACATACTCTGAGGCTCTAAATAAAAATCTGGAAAACCAACAGAGACCTCCAAAGCAAACATCCAAGCAACCTCCACCCCCCAACACAAACCATGAATCACATACTTCACAAAACCAGTGTGCAATGCAATCACAGCCCTTAAGGCAAAATAACATACCCAACATACTAGTAATAGGTGACTCTATACTCAGGCACCCTGACGTCCCACTCACTAAGCTGAATAAGGAGAAGGTTACTGTTAGAGGCCTGTCGGGTGCCAGGATCTGCCACATAACACAAGCACTCAGGTCACTACAGAACAAGTACAAATATGTCTTTGTTATTGTCCATTTTGGTGGGAATGACCTGAGCCGTACCTCTCTGGACTACATGAAAAGAGACATGGAAGAGCTCTCTGATGATGTAGCCAAGGCTGGAATGACCCCGAGTAGCATCCTGCCCTCACCAAGAATGATACCACGATATAAAGAAAAAATTCTCAATTTCAACAACTGGCTAAGTTTCTGGTGTCATTCAAAGGGGATCCAGTGTCTGTCTGCCTGGGATGACATGCTCGATAAGCCACGCTGCTTCGTTATTGACGGCTTGCACCTGTCACCCTTAGGCTTTCAAATACTGGCCAAGGCTCCTGCCACCCCCATTGTGCCTTTTTTAGGCAAGGCTCAAGACAAACCCACTGCCGTAAATAGCACAAGTAATAAAAAAACAGAGGGTAATGCTACTCAATGCCAGAAGTCTGCACCTCAAAATGCATGCACTCGAGGCACTCCTCAGTATGGAGAAAACTGACATATGTGCAGTAACAGAAACCTGGTTTAAGGCTCTAGAGCACCCCAGCACTACCAGGCCACAACTCATACCATACATTTCGGCCACAGAACCCAAACCGAAATACAAAAGGCGGGGGTGTATCCATATTCATCAAGGATACCCACACCTCCAGGTTAGTGGCACAGCATGATGCTTCAGAGATCATCCACGTGCAACTAACAATGGGCAAACTGCAATTCAAATTGTAGCTTGCTACAGATCACCCACCATGTCACAGGACCCCCATTCCGCGTTTTTGGAAACATAAAGGTCCTACCAAACACCCTAACATTGGGTGATTTCAATTACCGAAACATTAACTGGAAGAAATACTCAAGTACTAACTCCCTTGCCCAACATTTCCTAGAATTTATAAACTCAAATGCCCTGGGTTCAACTGGTCAACACTCCCACCAGAGGTGACAACATATCGGACCTGGTCATCACCAACATGGGCGACCGGTGTTCCATACCGGTCAACCCCTCGCTGGTTAGAAATGACCATAAACAAATCACTTTGGATATCCACATTCCGCCCCCACCCCCGGACAAGAAAACCATTGTGAAAACTTTTTAAAAGCAAACTTCGCGTTACTTAAGACTGAGGTGGAAAGTTTCAAAGCTCCTATGTTGAAGGATAATGCTGTACAAGCTGCAAAATCCTTTACTAATGCATTCTACGGGCACCTACAAGAATGCATGGATCATGCCATCCCAAGCAAAACCAAGACTCACTCCAAGAAAAGGAAACCAGTCTGGGGGACTCCTGCTATAAACAAGCTATAGAAAAGGAGGAGGAAACTAGTACAGAAGAGAGTAAAATCCCAAAAAGGGAAGACATCCCTGATCAGTATCAGCAAGAAACTACAATCCCTCATAAAATCATCGAAGGCGAGCTTTGAAAGAAAAATTGTAAGGACTCCAAAGATAGCCACAAGGCATTCTTTAGCATGTCAAGAATCTAAGTGACAATGCTCAGATCTGCTTGGAGTTAGTGCAGAATGGCACAAAATACACTGAACTGACCGATATCGCCAACATCCTGGCAGACAGGTTCAACGCAAACTTCACCCCCCTCCCACCCCTAAGAGGGCCCATAACCATACTAGAAGAATGTAGAGTCCCTGAAATCACAGACACTCAGGTTAAAACAGCCCTCTCCAAAGCCAAAATCACAGCATCAATGGGACCGGACGGTGTCCCAGGCTGCGTCCTACATGAACTCAAAGACGAACTAACCCCACACCTAAACACACTGTTCAAACTCAGCCTCTCCACAGGCTACGTACCCATAGAGTGGTGCACAGCAGCAGTTATTCTGCTCCACAAAGGTGGAGCCACAACAGACCCCGGGAACTATCGCCCTATAAGCCTGACTAGCCTGGTCTGCAAGGCTATGGAGCGCATCATCATGGAACTCATTAACAAAGACATTGGGAACCTCCAAACACTGGACCCTACCCAGGTCGGCTTTGTCAAGGGCAGATCATGCCTCCTACGCCTGGTGGACTTCTTTGAGACAGTTACCAAGGCTATAGATGAGGGAAAGGTGGTACACACAGCCTACCTAGACCTCGCAAAGGCCTTCAACACCATTCCCCGTTCTGGTATTATAGACAAGCTCACCAGCCTGAACATAAACCCCTACGTCACAAGATGGGTTGCCAACTGGCTCATGGACAGAACCCACATGGTGAGAGTTGCGGGAGCTAGGTCCGACTCTAAATCGGTTACAAGTGGAGTTCCCCAGGGCTCAGTCCTAGGACCCCCTCCTGTTCGGTATATACTTCTCAGAGGTACAGGCAAGCACAGGAGGACTATGGCTGACCAAGTTCACAGACGACTGCAAACTAGGGGCTATAATTGACTCTCCAGCTGACACAGACATCCTCCAAAAGGGTCTCACTGAGATGGATACCTGGTGTCAAAATCATGGCCTTGAGCTAAATGCCAAAAAGTGCATAGTCATCCCCTTTGGAAAAAACAAAGTACCCACAAACTACCACATAGGTGGTAGTCCCCTAAATACAGAAAATGTAATAAGGGATCTGGTGACCCAGTAGATAGTAATCTCAACCTTTGATAGTCACATTGCCAAAGTGGTTAGAAAATCCTTCTACGTGGCCCACCTAATCACAAAAGGGTTCGCATCCAGATCAAAAGAGGTCATTGTGCCCCTCTACTCATCACTCATCAGACCCATCATAGAGTACAACGCCCCATTTGGGATGTACCTTACAAGACACCTTCAACAGCTGGAAAGACCACAGAAGTACCTCACCAAGAGAATCACTGGCCTCAAACAGATGCCCTATGCAGCTCGACTGAAGAAATTACAGCTGTACTCGGTTGCATACCGCCTACTCAGAGGTGATCTCTGCCTGACATACAAGTCCATGTCCAACCCAGAATTGATGGACATGCTCCACCTAAAGAAAACTTTATCCCCACGAGCCACACGCTCTAGGGACCTAAACCTCACCACAACAATAAATAGGACATGCTGGAGGGATAGATTCCTGTCCCAGAGACTTCCCATACTTTGGAACAAGACCCCAATCTAAATTAGGCAGAGGTCCTCTCTAACACTCTTCAAAAGAGATCTTGAAGAGTGGATGGGAAACAGAAAGTTTACATCGGGGATCACTTCAGTGGATCTGTTGGACAGAGGCACAGGGAACTAATCTAAGGGGGCGGCGAAAGCAAACACATTCTGGCTAGGCTTATAAATGCCTTCGGGCAGATAGCCTAGTACCTACCTATGAACCTATGGATAGCCAAGTGACTCACAGACAGGACCCAGGAAGTTAGAATTGCGGAGTACACCACTACAAAGAGGCCAGTCACAAGTGGAGTCCCTCAAGAATCAGTCCTTGGACCACTCCTTTTTGGCATTTACTTCTCCAAAGTCAAGGCCAATGTCAGTGGTCTCTGGCTGACTAAATTCGCAGATGATTGCAAATTAGGAGCTGTCGTTGAATCTCACACTGACGCAAATGTTCTCCAGGAGGGGCTGACACAGACAAACTGTTGTCAGAGTCATGGACTAAAATTAAATGCCAAGAAACGCATAACAGTATCCTTTGGGAACTCATCCATCCCTGGTAACTATCATGCTGACAACACACCCCTTAGAGCTGACCCCAGTAGTCACGGACTCAGAGACACACAGATAGCAATCTAGCCTTTGATCATCACGTGTCCACACTGGTGAGAAAATCATTCTACTTTGCACAACTTGTACAGAAAGGTATGGTATCCAAGTCCAAGGAAGTAATTGTTCCACTGTATTCGGCATTCATCGGACCTATCATTGAGTACAATGCCCCCCTTTGGTATGTACCTAATAAGGCATATCCAACAATGGAACATCCACAGAGGTTTCTCACTAAAAGAATACAGGGCATAAGTAATATGCCTTGTGCAGACTGCCTCAAGGCTCTATCCCTGTATTCTGCCTCTTACAAGCTTATGAGGGGAGGGAAATCTATGCCTGGCATACAGGGCATTGTCAGACCCCACTCTGATGGACCTCCTGCATATTCACAAAACAAGCAGTACCAGAATTACCTGTTCTAAAGACTTAAACCTTACCTGTGACATAAATAGGACCTGCTAGAGAGATAAGGTATGTATCCCAGAGACTACCCCGCCTATGGAACAGGCTTCCCATCCATGTGAAGCAGAGTTCCTCCCTAATCCAATTAATGTGCAGCTTGGAGAATTGGATGGGAAACGGAAAGTTCATCCCTGGTGTGGCACCTATGTCTCTGAAGCAAACAGGTAACCTATAAATGGTTAATCTCCCAGGCCCATGCTTACACTTACCAAACTTGTCAAGAGATTTGGGATGCATGGCTAGGCTTAAAAACACCCTTGTGGTCATTAGCCTAGTAAACGCCTATGAACCTATAAAAGTTGGAACTACACATTTAACAAAAAAGCAATTATACATAAAAGGTGGTAATAAACTACATGCGAAAATGATGCTTCCTGTAATATCTTTCAAGCTGAATGGTCTTGCAGATAAATATAAAAAAGAAAGAGCACTGAACTATATTAAAAATGTAGAGTGCAAATAACTATGCTACAGGAGACACATGGAAAGAACTGAACATATGAATTTGATAACAACAGGCTTTCAGGATGGTTAGTCAGCAGAATATCTGGAGCAAAGGAAAAGAGGAGTACTTATATTAATTGCAAGAAGAGTTCCAATAGTGATAGAAGAGGAAAATAATAACAATGGAAAATGTATAGTACTAAGGGGCTACTGGCAAGGGAGAAGGATTACACTGGCATACATTTACATTCCACCTAAAACTGCTATAATGGAGCTTAAGAAAATTCTGGGAGGAATAATCAGCTTTCAGCAAGGAAAATTACTTATAAGTGGAAACTGAAATTTGGTTTGCAACAGTGAAAATGTGTCTAGGAGGCCTGGAAAGGAAAATACAACAAAGGAGGGTAGATTTTTGAAGAATTTTATGAAAATGTTTGGCATGGAAGATGTGAATTCAGTACCAGTAGTTGGAAGTGAATTTACATATTATACTCCATGATAAAAAAATTGGGCTAGGTTAGTTAGAATTTATATCTCACGAGCACGTGTGCATTTAACAGGGTCTATATCATATATTCGAAATTCCAAAATATCGAACACCATAAGTTCGAACTTGGAATTTCGAATTATAACATCGAATGCTCAGAATAGTGAATTTTTTCCCAGGGGAAAAAAATTGCTGTTCCAAGAAACATACAACACAAGCACACCAAAATAAATAAACCACACACATACAGTTAACAAAACCCAATCCTACACTAAACCATACATGCATTACTAACTATCCACACTTACCTTAACCCACACCCTAATCCTAAGGTCTGTAACTCTCACACCACAGTGGAGGAAATAGCTAAGCCACAGAATGACCCACTGAAATCTTGCCCTAGTTAAGATTTCGATGTTCCGGGGCTTCGCTATTTTCATCGTTCGATGTAGTGGGTTCGATATTATAACATTCGAAGTTTTACATCTTCAAAGTTATAATATAGACACCATTTAATTGAAGATCTTGAAACATACCCAATAATTATTTCAGATCATGCACCAATAACAACTAAAATAAAAATGCAAGCTCATGAAATAAAAATGAGACACTGGCACTTTCCCCACCAATCAGCTGAAAAGAAATAAATTTAAGGAATGGGTTTTGGAATTAATTCAGGAGCTAATACAGAAGATAGAAATTTCTTCTGAAAATATAGCTAGGGAGTGGGATAACATTAAAATGGAGTTTAAAACTAGGGTGGAAATAATGGAAAGGGAGAAATGGCTAAAAAGTAACAAGAAATTTTTTAGAGGGATTTACAAATTTTAAATTATTGCAAAATATGGGGAATCTCTCAGAACAAGAAAAGGAGCAACTGCAGAATGCTAAACAGAAATTAAGGGATTACCTTGATAATATGCACGAGTTTAGAAAGACTGCTGTTAAGCAACTGTTTTTTGATAATAATTATATAGCACAAATATGTTATAGCACAACGACTCAGCCCTTTCCATTTTCTGTTGCCTGTCAACAAGCTTAGGAAGCCTATAACAAGGAAAATAAGTTATTCTGTAGAAGTATTAGAAATATTTTGGAAATTTTATAAAAGTTTGTACAGAGCAGAGAAATGTGGAATCAGGACAAAGTAAACATGGAAATGTTTATGGAAGAATTAAATATGCCAATGTTAAAGGTAGATGAGGCTCAAATACTAACAGGATAGGAAGAGATGAGATAAAAACGGCTATGCAAAACCAATATACACAAAATTTCCCAGGAACAGATGGTATTCCTGTGGAAGTCTGGAAGCTAGGAGGGAAAAACTTGATAAAGGTTTTGTTTAACAGTATTTTAAGAGAAGTTGTTCCAGCATCCTGGAAGAAGGCAGTGGTAATGCTAATACCTAAAAGGGTAAATATCCATCAGATCGAACTTCAACGGGCCCATTTCAATACTAAACCATAATTATAACCTGTTTATGTCTATAATGACTAAAGGAATGGCAAAAGTGATACCAAAATTGATAGGCATGGATCAGAGTGGTTTTGTGGAGGGGAGGCAAACATCTAACAATATTAATAGGACACAGATAATCCAGAGGGAAGCAGAATGTAAGAAAGTACCACTGTTATTCGTGGGTCTTGATGCAGAGAAAGGATTTGACAGAGTAGCCTGGGACTTCATGAACAGGGCAATGGAAGCATTTGCTTTCCCTGATACAATTATACTAGGATCATAAGGTTGATACTAGGCTATCGGCCCTAGAGCCTATACAAGCCTAGCCAAAAAAATTCCCCGGATATTTCTTTCCACAATAAGGTTGATTGGGAGTATATATGAGGGATCGGAAGCAAAAATTAAAGTGGTTGGGATCCTCTCTGATAACTTCTGCTTGAGTAGAACAAGGAAGAGGGTTGTCCGCTTTCCCCTTTGTTGTTTGCATTATATTTAGAACCAGTGGCAAAGAAAATAAGGGACTCAGAAATTCAAGGAGATAACTGGTATGGTAGTCAGGAAAAGTGGTTTCTATTTGCAGATATTATTTTATACATGACAAAACCAGAAAGGGACATTACAGTGTTGTGGAACATTTTAAAGCAGTTTCAAATCTTCTCAGGATACAAAATTATTGAAGCTAAAACAAAGGCAATAGCAGTAAATTATGTACCCACACACAAATTGGTCTAACAATATCCATATTTATGGGAACATGATAAAATGAAGTATTCAGGCGTATGGATTAGAAATGACTCTGTTGTGGCAGCTAAGGATATGTGGAAAAAGACTAAACATAAGATAATACAAAAATTGACAAACTAGAAACTTTGTTATATGGATATGGATACTAAGCTAAGATACAAGCAGTAAAAATGTTTATAGTCCCTTTAGTCTTGTACACACGTCAGGCATATTTTTATCATAGGTGTGCACTAGACTAATGGTTCTGGAGCCTTTGCAAGCCTAGCCCAAAAAAACTGTCCAATCACCGTGCCACCCAGTGTTAGTTCACAGTGCCCCTATCCATTAGGGCAATTGGAGTGATCCCTGGGGTGAACTTTCTGTTAACCATCTACTTGTCAAGATTTCTCTTGAAGAGGACCAGCAAGGTGCTCTGCTTGATATGTATGGGAAGGTTATTCCATTGTATGGGCAGTCTTTGGGAGATGAACCTGTCTTTCCAGCATGTTCTGTTAATTGTGGTAATGAGTTTGTGATCTCTGGAGCATGTGGTGCGGGGGAATTGGGATTTTTTTTAGGTGTAGCATTTCAAGTAGGGCTGGATCGAACATCACTTTGCAAGTCAAGCAGAGATCACCTCTATGTAGATAAGAGACTGAGAACAGTTGAAGTTTCTTGAGCCTGTCTGTATAGGACATGTGTTTAAGGCCTAGGATCCTTTTTGTGAGGTATTTTTGTGGCCTCTCCAGCTGTTGTAAGTGTCTGGTTAGGTACATGCCAAATGGGGCATTATATTTGATGATTGGTCTAATGAGGGATGAGTAGAGCGTGATGATGGCCTCTTTCTTCATGGATGCAAAAAGTACAGTTGTGTACCTAACATAAATGTAGATGTTAAGAGTGTATTCACTGTTGCAGTCATTACTCTTGGGTTATCCTACTGGCAGGCTACCCGCAGTTGGCCTGAATTCCAAAGTCCTGGTCCGGCGTCGGTTGCTGTCGCCTTTTCCCTGACATCAGTGCGCCAGGGGTATAAAAGATGCAGCCGACACCATTTTCTTCAGTTTTTCTTGCCCCAGATGTCAGGTGCCCCCAAAAGGGTAGGCTAAATATATTATGCCAATAAACATACATGCAGTAAAGAAACATTTCCTTCATCTACAAGCAAATACACTACATAGGTTGTATGGAATAGAGAACAGATAAACCCCAGCAAAAGAAAGTGGGACGGTGGGAGGGTAACCTGGACTGCAACAGTGAATACACTCGAACATCTACATTTATGGTAGGTACACAACTCTACTATGTTCGTGTTTCACTGTTGCAGTCATTACTCTTAGGATTAGGAGAGGCTATGAGGCCCTGCAGAACTGCAGTGGCAAAGCCTGCTCTGGATTAAGAGCAAAGAGGTAAGTGGTAGTGCTTTGTAAAAGTGTGGACTGAACTCCAAGTTGCAGCTTCTAAGATGTCTTTGGCTGGTACTCCTCTGAGTAAGGCTGCTGAAGTGGCTGCTGCTCTGGTAGAATGAGGCCTAATGCCCTTACGCACTGATTTGCCATGCTGAGAATAGCAGAAACAGATGCAATGGCCTATCCATTTAGAAATAGTCTGTTTTGAGATGGCCTTTACTTGTGATCCTGCAGCATACGACACTAAAAGTTGCTCAGTCTTTCTGAAAGCTTTAGATCTGTCCCAGTAGAAGCGTAGCTGCCTGTGTATGTCCAAAGAATGCAGAATTTTCTCACCCTTGTTCTGTGGGTTTGGATAGAAGGTAGACAAGTGAATAGTTTGGTTGAGGGCCACACTGGACACCACCTTAGGCATAAATGTTGGGTTTGTCCTCAGAGAAACCCTGTCTGGATGACAAATGATAAAAGGTTCCACAGCCATGAGTGCTTGTAACTCCGAGACTCGTCTTGCAGAGGTTATTGCTAGGAGCAGAGCTGTTTTCCAGGATAAGAATTTTATATCAGCTGTTGAGGCTGGCTCAAAAGGAGGCAGTGCGAGTTTTTCCAAGACATAATTGAGGTCACATGCCGGTGTTGGTGCTCTCCTTGGAGGCCTGATGTTTTTGGCCCCTCTGAGATACTGCCTTATTAAAGGATGAGAAAAGATAGGTGGTTCCATTTTGTAATGGGCTGAAATGTCAGAGGCATGAATCTTAATTGATGAAAAGGAAAGGCCTTTGTCCAGCATCTCAGTTAGGTATTGTAAAATCTGGGGGATATTTGGTACATACGTGTCAATGCCTTGTTCCTGGTTCCAAGCACAGAATCTCTTCCATTTTTCTGCATAAGATTTTCTGGTACTGGGCCTCCTGGCCTCCAAGATAACATCCATAACAGCTTTTGAAAGAGGAGTGTTCTGAATGGCTACATTATCCGCCATGCTGCCAGATTTAAGGTCCTGAGCTGGCTGTGCAGGATCTGATTGTTTTGTTGGGTCACCAAGTGAAAAGTTTGAGGCAATATCCATGCTGGACCTTGAGACAAGCTTTTTAGGATTGGTTACCAGTGCTGACGTGGCCAGTCTGGTGGAATCAGTATCATTTTTGGCTTCTCTTGTCTGACCTTTAGGAGTACCCTGGGAAGGAGAGGCAGTGGAGGAAAGGCATATACTGTTAGATTTTTCCAATTGAAGGATAGGGTGTCCACTCTACATGCTTGTTTGTGATAAATCCTCATGCAAAATCTCTGTAATTGGCAGTTGTGAGGGGAAGCAAATAGATCTATGTCTGGCCATCCCCATTTCCTTGTTATCATGCTGAAGACTTGTGGATCCAGTTTCCACTCGTGGGGATCCATGAGATTTCTGCTTAGTTCGTCTGCCAGAGTATTTGTTTTTCCTGGCAGGAACTGTGCTTGCAGATGAACTTGATAAGTCAATGCTGTGTCCCATAAGGTCATTGCTTGTCTGCAGAGGGGGTAAGAATGTGTACCTCCCTGCTTGTTTATGTACCACATGACCGTAGTATTGTCTGTCTTTATCAGTAGCTGTCCTGGATGAAGTAGATCCTTGAAAGCTGTCAGGGCATTCTGAACAGCTAGCATCTCTTTTTGATTGATGTGAAGATGCATCTGGCTTGCAGGCCATGTGCCCTGAATACATTTTCCTGCCATATGGGAACCCCAGGCATAATCCGATGCATCCGTTGTCAGCGTCTGTCTGGCTGTGGGTAAAGTGAATGGCAGACCCTTGTTGTGGTGACACTCTGTGCCCACCATCGAAACTCCTGTTACAGGCGGGGAATGAGGGTAATTACTGTCTCTAGGCTGTGGCAATGCTGAGTCCAAACACTTTTTAGATACCATTGTAGTTTCCTCATATGCAGTCTGGCATATGGAATTAGTAGAATGCAGGATGCCATGAAACCCAAGGCCTGCAGGATTTTCCTTGCAGATAACTGGGTCTTTGTTGCCAACTTTTTGAAGTAAGAAGTCAGTTGTTTTTGTTCGTCTGGCGTGAGATAAGCCATCTGGGCAGTTGTATTTAAGCTTGCACCCAGGAATATTATCTCTTGAGAGGGTACTAGTTTTGATTTCTTTTCGTTTACTGTGTACCCTAGGCAAATTAGTAATCTTTTTACAAATGTCAGATGCTTTAGAAGAATGTCTTTGTTCTCTGCTTGAATAAGGCAGTCATCCAAGTAGGGATATATTTGAATTCCTCTTTGTCTGCAAAATGCAATTACTGGTGCCAGGCATTTTGTGAAGACCCTGGGCGCAGTAGATAAGCCAAAGGGCAGTGCAGAGAATTGGTAGCGCATTGAGCCAGCTATGAATCTGGGGTATCTTCTGCAAGATTGTCTGACTGGGACATGCAGGTATGCCTCTTTTAGGTCCAAAGTTATGAGCCAAGCCTTCTTGCCCAGCATGGGCAGTAGCTGCTGTAGAGTCAACATCTTGAATTTTGGAACCTCCAGAAATGTGTTTAGTATAGACAGGTCCAGTAATGGTCTCCAGGCTTTGTCCTTTCTGGGCACTAAGAAAAGTCTGGAGTAAAATCCTTGCCCCTGCTCTTGTTGTGGTACTTGTTGAATGGCCATCATGTCCATGAGGGCTGTAATTTGTTTTTGTGCCTTTGCCCATTGATTGTGTGGCAGGTCTGGCATACCTTTTGCCCTTGGTAGGGTGTGAAAATGGAACCTGTAGCCTTGGGACACTATGTTCAAGACCCATTTGTCTTGGGTAACCATTTTCCAATTTGATGAAAAAAGCGCTAGTTTTCCCCCCAAGGGGGCTGCCAAAAGAAAAGTGCTTGGATCTGGCAGAGGAAAGTCATCGGGACGGTTTCCTGTAAGGTTGTGATTTGTCTTCTCCACTTTTGGCGGTAGGAGCACCCCATTGTTTAGGGCTGTATGAGCCTTGGGGCTGAGATCTGCCTCTGGGACGTCTGTATCTCCCTCTTTGTGGTCTGTCTGACACTGGAAAGGACCAATTTTTAGAAGGCCAGTTCCTGCTAAATCTGGGTGGCTGTACCTGTAAGAAATCCTTAACTGTCTGCATGGATTTCGCTTTATCCTCCATTTTCTTCAACACCTCTTCTGCTTTATCACCAAACAAAGGTATCATGCTGTAATGGGGCATCTAATAATTTTGCTTTAACATGATCAGGCAGATTCTGTTCCTTTAACCAAGCATGCCTTCTACTAACAGAACCTGTAACAGTGGCCTTGCAAGAGGCCTCCAGTGAATCATAACCACATTGCAAAGTATGCTTTTCCCACTTGTTCAGCTGCATTGTTCTCTGAACATTCAGAATTTGTCAAAATTTTCTGTTTAAGCAGTGACATTAAGTATTGCTGATATTTAAGCATATGAAACTGACAATTTAAAGCCCTTACAGCCAAGGTAGCAGAAGTGTAAACTTTTTTCCCCCCATCTGTCCAGTGCTCTAGAATCCCTATCAGAGGGGACAGGGCTTTTTGCAGTGAAAGCTTTGACCCCTTTGGGACCCTAAGATATAGTTTCTGGGTCAGCAGCGGGGTTTTTACATAGGAATTTATGAGAATCCGGGACCCTGTTGTATCTATCTGGCTTAGCAGGTGCAGGGGATAGAGAGTCAGAGGACAGGCCGGACTCTGAAAATACATCTACAATGTCTAGAACAGGTGGAATAGCAAGGGGTCTGTACTGAGGAAGTAAAGTCTGTGAACCTTTTCTTAGATTAAGAGTAATATTGGCTCTCCCAGTGGAAATGCTCCCTCATGGTATGCAGGGTTTCCCCAAAAGAATAATCCTCAGGAGGAGAGGCAGAAGGAATGGATTCTTCAGCATCAGAGTCCTCATAAGGAGGAATAGAATAATCCTGTTCAGAAGAGGAATCAGAGGAAATAGAAACCTGATCAGAAGAATCATATTCTGTCTCTTGCTCAGGCCTCTTATCAGGAGGGGGATGGGAACCCCTGAACAAAGTAATTAGGTCTTCGGACATTTTAAGCATCTGTTTTTTAGACATGGAAGTTTGAGTAGGAGAATGCTGTACTTGTTTCTTTGTCTTTAGAGCTGCTTTAGTCTTTGAAGCTGAAGATGGTTTAACATATAACTGTGTAGGTCTGAAGACACCCTCAGAAGCCGATGCCTGCTCAGTGGCTCCGGACCCATCTGGAATGATTTCCGAGTGTCCAATACCTTGAATATCCAGAGGCCCAGTTGGCTCCATGTGGGAGTCGGAAGCGGCCTGTGGCTCTGAGGTAGCGGGCGCCAGGGGCTGCGGAAGCGCCTCACTGAGAACTGGCGACTGGCCTAACGGAGGCCTCGTCGTCGGTTTTGGACCTCGGATGCCTATCCTTTTCCTTGTCCTTGCGTTTTTTGTAAATTACGGTCGTCGGCTGTTCAGACGGCATTATATAATTAAATCTTCGGCCAAAGTAATGAAATGCAAAATCGAACCGACGCTTAATAGTGCGTTGGTTAAATCTGGCACAAAACCGACAGCTAGCAACGTTGCGGTCAGAGCCTAGGCAAGGAATACAGTAAGAGTGAAAATCCTTATGAGGTATTTGCTTCCCACAAGAAATACAATTATTACCTTTTTCTGACATCGGTCTGGAGCAAGAAAAAAAGTTTCCCCAACAGGGTACTTAGCTTTAATGAAGACTTCGGTTCTGAAATTCGGATTTGAAAATCTCAAGAGTCGGCCGACCGGCACTTGTGAACTGCTTTTGCTTCGGGCACCGCACGGCAAGAAAGACTGATGAAAATGGCATCGGCTGCATCTTTTATACCCCTGGCGCACTGACGTCAGGGAAGAGGCGACAGCACCCGATGCCGGACCAGGACTTTGGAATTCAGGCAGACTGCAGGTAGCCTGCCAGCAGGATAACCCAAGAGTAATGACTGCAACAGTGAAACACGATGAACATCCTTTGGTTATAAGATGTGCCACGTAGAAGGACTTTCTGACCACAGTGGCAATGTGGTGATCAAAGGTGAGGTGGCGTTCAACCTGGATGCCCAGATCTCTTATGGCCCCTTCAGTGTTCAGTGGGCTCCCATCACCGTGGTAATTCTTGGGGACTGAGTTTTTTTTCCAAAGGGGATGATGATGCATTTTTTAGCATTAAGCTTCAGGCCTTGGTTCCGACACCAGTCAATGGTCTCAAAGAGGCCCTTTTGAAGATGTCTGCTTTACTTGGGGAGTTGATAATGACTTCTAGCTTGCAGTCATCAGCGAACTTGGTCAGCCAGAGTCCCTCTGTGTTGTCCTGGACTTCTAAGAAGTAGATGCCAAAGAGGAGAGGGCCCAGGACCGAGCCTGTGGGACTCCACTTGTGACTGGTCGACAGTCCGACTTGAAATCTGCAACTTTCACTCTGTGGGTCCTGTCGGTGAGCCAATTTGCAACCCACCTAGTGATGTAAGGATTGATGCCTAGTTTGGTGAGTTTATCAATGATACCCGAGTGGAGAATGGTATCAAAGGCCTTGGCTAGGTCGAGGTAGGCTGTATGCACTGCCTTACCCTCATCCACAGCCTTGGTGACTGTCGAAGAAGTCAACCAGGTTCAGCAGGCAGAATCCTCCCTTGACAAACCAAAAAACACACAGGAACACAAAGTAGTAAGAAATATTCTTTACCAGTGCATCCAGTACCTCGGCTTACACCTTCAAGAAATGAATCCTCATTCCTTGAATGCGTAAGCTGAGGTACTGGATGCACCAGTAAAGAATATTTCTTACTACTTTGTGTTCCTGTGTGTTTTTTGGTTTGAGAAGGTGTTCATGTTTTTTTATTCTTGCCTTGACAAAGCCAAACTGTGTGGGGTCAAGAGTTTGAAGATAGCCTATATCTTTGCTAAGCAGGTGAAGACAGGCTCCATAGCTTTGCATACCAGACTCATCAGGCTAACAGAGCAATAGTTCCCAAGATCTGTAGTTGCTCCCCTTTATGGAGCGGGATGACTGCAGCAGTGTGCCATTCATTAGGGACATAGCCTGAGGTGAGGGTGTGATTGAACAGGGCAGACGTGTTGCCAGTTCATTTTGTAGCTCATGTAGGATGCAGCCAGGGATATCAGGTCCTATAAAAATAATAAAACCAGCAACTTCAAAATAAGTTACAATTTCTTGCAGGTAAGCGCTTTTGACTGGACCACAAGCCTTCAGACAAATTACACAAACTCATTGCAACATTTATAACAAGTCTAATTAATCAATCAATAATCATATTTAAATACAATTAAAACACAATTAAAAAAACTCTCCATTTTCCATCCACTTATTTCCTTGAGTGGTTTTAAAATTCACTACCACTTATCTATTTAAACAAGTTTAAATTTTAAAACAAGTTTAAATTTTAAAACACTAGATACAGAAAAGGTCTCATTTAAAACTGGTCTCATTTGTTGTTGTTGTCTTTCGGCTTTTCCCGGTTAGGGGTCGTCACAGCGGAACCCCGGTCCGCTAATGATTGGTAGTTGATTTTTACGTGCCGAGTTACCAGCCCTGACGCACAACCTTTAAAGAAGGTACGCCCATTCACGCATGTCTCCACGCAGAAGACGCTCTAGCTGAGAATCGAACCCGACAGTGTCTTACTGTGAGGCGACAACGCTACCGCAACACCAAAAGGTCTCATTTAAAACTGGTCTCATTGAAGCGTTTAAAAAAAATTGCCACCAATATTCTCTATTCTCAAGATATACTTTCCATGGACCCCCCCCCCCCCGGACCCACCTTTACCTGCTTCAACACAACAAACCCAAATATAGGATTATTATACACTTCAAGATGTTTAAATAAGGCATTGGTGTTTTTCTTTTTGTTAATCTCATAAACATGCTCATATAAGCGCCATTTCATTTTTCGTTCTGTCTTGCCTATATAATAGGCAGGACAGTCCAAACATTTAGCTGCATAAATACCTCCCTTAGTATTACAATTAAAAGAAACATATATATTAATGTCTATCCCTCCTAGGGACACACGATCGCATTCCAAAATATACTCACATTGATTACACATATTGCATTTTCTCATCCTTCCTTTGACACTGTTTTTAACACATGAAAGAGAGTCACACCAGTCTTTTAAATTCCTATCCCTTTTGTATGTAACTTCAAGTTTCAATCCCAGTACATTACTTAATTCAACATTACCTAAAACTAGGGCCCAATTGTTCTGCAATACCTGCATGAAAGTACCACTGTCATTCGTAAAGGTGGTAATAAGACTTATCTTACCAGGGCAAGTATCCCTGGAACCAGTATTCTGGGGGTCAACTACATCTATTATATTAGTTAAATCTCCTTCATTGGCCGTAACTTAAATTTTATTACCAAACTATAGCAAGGGTTTAAATTGACCAGAAATTATTTTACTTACCACTTCCTAAGGTCACAGCATCAACTAATACTTTGGGGTAATCCTTATTCAAAAACATTTGGCCTACAATGTGACAATTCATTTAACAAAGAAACCATCCTTGCGGCCAGCACCATTTGGCCCTTAATGACCACTTTTTTATCAAGAAATGGATGGTTGCTCAAAAAATGTAAACATTTTATTAGAATGGGTCTTTTTTCTATAAATGGTGGACTTTAAGCAGCCCCTTTGGACATCCTTACTTAATAAAACATCCAAACATGCTATGTCAAATTCACCTATTTGGAAAGAAAACTTCAAAAATTCTGTGGATTGATTAAGACAATCCATAAACTCGTATTAAATCCTTAGGTCATCCCATATACAAAACAAATCATCTAAAAAAAAGTGTATACATTTTTACACGAGACATGTATTTGGAACCAAACAAAATGTTGCATTCCCAAGTGGCCATAACAGTATTAGCATAAGGGGGGGGGGCCTAAAGGAGACCCCATTGCCACTCCCTTAACTTGTTTGAAATAGTGGCCATCGTAAAAAAATATAATTATTAAATAACACTAGTTCCAACAAATGTGACAAAAAGATTGATCTTGTCTTGATCTATACGTATAATATCGGTAAAAAATTCCATGAACCAATCCATACCTATACCGTGTGGGATATATGTATATAAATATTTAACATCCACAGTCAAAAATAATCTCATCAAAATTACTAATACTTCCCTCCACCCTGTTATATTTACAAGAAAATCCCATGAGTCATGGCACAAATAATCCAGGTTCCATGGATGCTGTATTCTTGGCTTTGGACAATGCAGCTTTTACCTGTGCTGCAGAAATGGTGGGTACCAGGCTTTCTTCTGGTATTGTAATAGAGCCCTTGGAGGGGAGGGGTAAAGTTGGCACTGAATCTGTCGGCCAGTATCAAACAGAGAATAAGCTGTGGATAGCAATTAAAGAGTTGAAGGATTTTATCTGGGGAAGGGAGCACAGCAAGGGTCAAGTGGGATAAGCTGATTCTTCAAACAAAACAAGGCAGACTATGATTACCCAATTTGACGGGGTATTTTAGAGCAACACACTTAAGACTCCTATATACAGCATAAGCAGAAAAGTATAATTCAAAGTGGAAAGGAATGATGATATGGGGAAGCTCAAGAAATAAGGAGAAATTAAGAACAAAAAATCATGTAGAGTATTATATTCATAAAAAAGCAGGGAGTTTTCTAAGAACTAAACCAGCATGAGAATGGAGAAGAGAGATTCTGCCAATACGGATGACTGTGGTTAGGGATACAGATAATAGGCAAGAGGGGGGCTGGAATTTATTGGAGAAAATTGGGAAAGGAACCAAGGTATCCGGAGTAAATAACTAGAAAGGGAAAGGTAACAGAATGGGAAGAGGCCAAGAATTTATTTGGACTGCAGGTTAGAGATTGCTTTCCCTATCAAGGACTGATATCAGAGTATAGGCAGACAATGAAATAGGGGGATCTTAAATGAAAGACCAGCGCTGGTAAGAGTTTTTAAGAGAATCTAGAACAGAAGCTGCTGTTGAAAAAGGAATAATTAGTAAAGCATATAAAATACTGCATGATAATAAGAATTAATCAGAGGAGCTTAGAAAGGATTGGGAAGAGAGAATGGATAAGCAATTTACAAAGAGACAATGGGGGGATAATATGTATATCTCCCAAATATGTAACAAAGTCTAGACGATTTAGGATCTTTGCCTGGAAGTGTTTACATAGGTATTTTTATACCGCAGGTAGACTCCAAGGAATTTTTCCACAGGTGAATAGCAAATATTGGAGGTGGACAGGCAAGAAATAGATGCCTGGGGACATATTTTTGGGGAATGTAATGAGCTGGCAAATTTTAGGAATTCCTTGTGAACTGCTCTGTCGGAGATGGTGAGAGAGGATTCGGACCAATAAAACAAACTATTACACCTGATTAAGTACTCTACAAAGAAAAATTAAAATCACATGATGCTGAATAAACCAATGAAAACAGAGTGATGAGACAAGTAGTAAAAACTGATTCATGTCAAAACCACTCAAACACATACAAACACATTCACTTAAATAAATTACAAGCTTTATTGAAGGGTCTTTAAAGGGATCTTTCCTTTAAAGGCCTGGATGTTTATCGGTTTGTAATGAAATGATCCAACAGGTCTCATTCTGTAATTCCTAATTCAGTATCATGTGATTTTAATTTTTTTTTTTTGTACAGTATTTCATCAGGTGTAATAGTTTTTGTTTATTGGTCTGAAGAAGTGCTGTTTAAGGCATGAAAACACCAATCTATCTACAATTCATCTGCTGTTGTTGGTCATGTTTGTTTTATTTTGCATAGTTCACTGTGGAATACTTTATTTTCTTTTTTGATTTTAGAGAAAAACTCACAAGACAGAAGTGGTTTCTTGGCTCAAAAGCTTTTGGGAATCAAGGGGATTAATTAGCCTCCTATTGTTCAGGGCTGAATGAATCAAAATGTACATTCCAGCTCACTCCTATGAAAGGTAAATAAACATCCACCTCCCCAATGAAGAAGTAGAGATTGTATTAAAAATCTTCTGTATTTTCTACTGTTTTTTTATTTTGTATTTTCATTTTGGCTTATGTCTCCCTTCCATGACGATCAAAAGCCTTGTTTTTTTCATACAAGCCTATTCATTCTCCTTCGGAATCCAGCATCTTAAGACAGATGGAGGGGAAAAAGGAGAGACACTAGGAAATCTGTATACTTCTACAGCCCTTCACCTGTTGGCCAACATAAATGTTGGCACAATCGCCAGTGCAACGGTCTTGCCTCATTATTATGCCTTTCAGTATACAGTCTTTCTGTCATCAGTATATCGCAATGAGGTGTGCAACTGTTTCTAATTCGGCTTTACAAAACCTACATTTGTCTGTTTCTCCCACACGCTCAGTGGACTTTGTAAATCCAATCTGTACACAGCCCACTGTCTTGGGTTGCCAATATTAACCTTTCATCTCTTGGTTTGAATTCACCTATCCTCAACCATTCCTGTGTTCTTTCCTGTTCAACATGAGGTTCTTCCAGAAGTTTTCTATACTTGCAACTATATTTATGTTTTTTCCACATTACTTGCCTTCTCATCTGGTCTTTTACCTTATATTCTTCCTTTTGTTTTTTGGCACATTCAGTTGCTGCCTGGTTTTTATCTACTTCTGGTTTGATTTCCATTCCTGCTTGACGGCAATATGCTTCTGCTAAATTAAGCAGAGAAGTCACCTTAGAATTATTCTCCTCATATTTCAAAACTTTCAGTACATTTGGGTCTTGTGAGGTCAGCAGATGTGTGGAGCCCCACAATTGCAGATCTATACATGTAATAAATTTCAAGGATGCTCATCCCTCCTTCGGAACTGGGAATATATAATATTGGTATGCACTGATTTTTATAAATCATTTGGTGAGTGAGCATGAAATATCCTTCTTGTTTTTCTATCTAATCTATCAAACACATTTTGAGGCCATTCAATCACTCCAAAACTGTAAGTTAGGACAGGAAGAGCAAATTGGTTTTTAGCTTGGATTTTCTTCCTAGATGTCAATGCTGTTTTCAGAATTAAAGTCTTCTAAAGTATTCCTTACTAAGTTTTAATCACATTTGTTCATGTTTTATTGTTGATCCTTTATTAATTCCCAAAAAAATTATACACTCCCTCTTGCTCAAGTTCTTCTATATCACATTCTTGTCCCAAACTGATGTTTTCCTGGTGCTGCAGCTGTCCTGCTTTAAAGGTTGTTTTTGTACACTTAAAGACCAAATGACATTCTTATATCATCTGAAAAAGTTTTGACAACCTGCAGCTGTGCTTTCACTTCCTCATCTGATGAGCTATACAGTTTTAAATCATCAACAAAGAGAAGATGAGAAGTCTTTACACTTTGTTGTTTTTTAGAAGCCAAATTGTACCCATGGCCTAATCTGCTAAACAGCTTAATGAGAGTCACACTGGAATATCCTCCTTTGAATTTTTATCCTTGGGATAATAATCTGTTCTTTATCATGGCTTAACTGCAAAGTGGTCTGCCACTGTTTCATGGTCACTGTAATGTAGTCCAGTGTAAGGTGTTATCTTATATATTTTAAGCACTGTTATCCATGACTGTGGGATACTATCAAATGTTTTCTATAGTCAATCCATGCCATCTTTAAATTCTTCCCCTTTTTACAGTTCTCCGGTATGACTAACAACAAATGATCCTTTGTTCCATATGACTCTTTCATTGCCCCTTTATTCTACTGGCATAATTGAGTTTTATTCTAAAGAACTATAAACCCTGTCAGCATCAATTCCTGTGTATAGTTTATACATCCTTCCCTGGTTGGCCATCCCAGTATTTAGGAAGTTAATCTAACTGGATCATCTGGGATGCATTCAGGGCTCCAGACTAAATTTTCGATTGTGCTTTTAACAAAAAACAGACATATGAAATAAGTGAACAAGCTTTGTAAAACAAACTCAAACTGCTGAACTAAAAATAAGTACATCACAGAAACTAATTCCAAAAGTGAAAGCAAATGAGAAAATCCATCACCTAGCTAACCTGTGGACTCAGTCTCTCTCTCTCTCTCCGCCAACACTGCAGGAAAAAATGCAGCAAAGGAATGGAAATACAACCAGCTGAATGCACAATCAAAGGTAGGGAATAAGGACTGGGCAAAACCTTCTCATCTCTTAAAGAGAATAATCAGTCCAGGTAAATGTAAACAAGAAAATAATATTTTGGACACTTTCCCTACAGGTAAATGCCGGACCAGGTGGGTCAGGTTCTAGACACTTGAACACAACTGGTCAAAATTGTTAATTTGAAGTGAATATTAGTTTCTTAGACAAAGCAGGATGTCTATTTGTGTGAAACATAGCTCTTCCACTGGGGATACAATTCAATATATTTAAACATGAAGTTCTGGCATAGAGGTTTGGAACGTGTCCCCAATAAAGCTGCTTATTTCAATGACTGCAGTAGGTTGTAAGAATAATACATTCACATTCAGCTGTGACCAAGCAAATTCATAGGAAGAAAGCATTTTGCACTCATCCATTATTGAGAAAATCATGTTTCCAATCAGAAACTGCCCAGATAAATAACTGTATGTATACAAAGCCAAGAAAAAAAAAACATGGATGTTAAAAGAAATCTGGCTCAAATCTGATCTTCTGTCATCAGAAGAGATGGTGTTTAACTTCTATGCACTATACAAAAGCTAGTCATGTCTCTACTTTGGAATGTACATAATCTATTCTTCAGCAAGTCTTTTTTTTTTTGCTTAAATAAGTAGTCAGACCACCAGGTTGAATATCTACAAAAAGGTGCAGTTAAGGCAACAGAACAGAACATTACCAAGTAATACTTGTTACACATCATCAGGGATTACTGCAGAAAGCAACCTTGTACAGTACAACTTAGCTCTACCTCACCTTCCTGTTGGCATCAAGACTAGAAGATGGAATCTGTAAGGTTACTCTGTACTCTGTTTTCTTCCCCATTTCTTCCGAAATAAAACTAGCTTCCCGTACATAGAGGTTTGCCTTGCCAGTCTGCTCACGAAGTTTTCTCAGGCTCAGATCCAACATTGCCTCCCTTGAAGAAAAACAAATGTATAAAAGTTACAGCAATACCAAAGACATTTCCAGAAGAACGTAAACTGGAGACACAAAGACCCCTCACCAAATCTCTAAAAGAACAGTGAAAGTACATAGTCTGACAATGCATTTTTTTTTTTTTTTTAGAATATCTGAGTTAGCAACCAAAGCATGCAGAGCACTCGGATACACTCAGGTTCAGAAAGGGGTCTTCAGTGCAAGATGCAGAGTCAGATGCTTCTAAAAATGAAAAGCAAGGCCTCCATTTCCCAGGTGTTTATATGATGGCAAGGAGCTCCTCAAAAACGGAAGATTTAGGAAAATTATATCTCCTAAAGAAAAACATACAACTGATCTTGAAGAAGCTAAATATCAGCCTTGGAAACTAATCAAGGTAGGGAGGGAAGGGATCACTATTCAACATATGTGCTGACAAATTCTTTTTAGTAAACAAAAGATGAATTTTTACTTTATCAAATAATCTATGAGTCCAACAACTTAATCTGCAACGAGACGTTCAGTCCGCAAAAGAAAAAACTGCACCAGCGATGAAGAACGTCACAGTATCGCTCTCCCCCAACACAGCAACACTCCGGTGACTGCCTCCGCTCAAAGATGTAAAGATACAAATTCCACAACCCGTGGCTCAGTATAAAAATGCATTTATTGTAGCACAGAAACGTTAAGCGCTTTCACTCACAAAAAGTGAGCTTCATCAGAACGTTTCAACAGCTGTTAGAGTGTTTAAATATTGCCATTGGCGCCAAAATTGTGAAGATTTAAAACTAACCTACATACATAAAAACACTTGTTCTTATCCAATCATCTCATATCATATGTACAAACCATTACAAATCAGGCAATCTTCACATAATAAAAATGTAAAAACATATAATAACTATGTATAAAAAATGTTCAACTCTAATAAAAAAATATATGCGTATATTGACATTAACATAAATACTATCAATGCTGTGTAAACAATAACTGTCATTGCCTGATATCTAATAAGGGTTTAATGTATATGTGGTCATTCAGACCTGGTGGTGTCGTGGCATCAGTAAGCAATTGCCACCAGACCTCCTTATAGGCTAATATACTTTTACTAGTCCCCAGCTACATAAATCTTGGGTGACCCTCATGGAAGTGCATCACCATGGAACCAAAGGATGCCCTGTTCCTGGAGACAATATCCAGTTTATAATGCAAAACAAATGTATGTGACCTGGACCACGTCATTGCTGCATAAATCTCATAAACAGAGGTCCTTGTTGAAAAGGCAGATGAGGTTAGACATTGATCTAGAAGAATGGGCTTTTGTGGGACGAGATAGTTGCATGCCTTTCAAGGAGTAGAAAGTAGAACTGCAATCAGTAATCCACTTTCCTAGAGTGATTTTGGACACTGGCTTGTCTAGTCGACTAGGTGAAAGACACAAAGCTGCTTGAATTTTCTATGTCACTTAGTCCTGTGTAGTTAAAAGTGCAACAGTCTATGAACAGCAAGCAAATGTAACATACATTCACCCTTTTTGGAATGACTGGGGAAGAAAATTGGTAAATTAATGGACTGATTAATATTCGACTCAGTGGTCACTTTAGGCATAAAGGTAGGATTAGTTCTTAAAAAGAAAATATCTTTGAAAAAGGAGATACAAGGTGGATTGGATGATCGAGCTTGTAGTTCAGAAACTATTTTTGCTAAAGTAATGACCGTGAGAAAAATGGTTTTCCAAGACAGAAACTTCAAGTTGCAGGAATCAGTGGGTTCAAAGGGATCCTAAGTGAGACCCTGAAGTACAATGGTGAGATCCCAAGGAGGAGATGGATCCATAACAGGGGGTCTAATAAGGAAAACCCCTTTCATCAAAGCTTTGCATAATTTGGACAATGGAAGAGAGAAGAAAAAGGAAGAATCATCTTCTCCAACATGAAAACTGGCAAATGCTGCTAGATGCAGCTTTATGGCAGAGAAGCTGGTACCCTGTTGGAAAAGTAAACTTAGGAACATAAGTACAACCAAAATAAGGGATGAAAAGAGATCGATATACTGTTCTGCTGCCCAAATTGAGAATCTCTTCCACTTAAACCTTTTTTGTGGAAGACTTCTGAGAAGCAAGAATAATTTCCCGGATAGGGGAAGCTAGCCTGGACTTTCGTAGAATCAATGACTGCTTGGTTTCTCCACTTCCAATCAAAGGGAAATGAGATTGGGATGCATCTGTTCTGACAGATGGGAAATTAGATCCTGTCTGGGAACCAGAATCCATGGAGGATACTTAATGTGGGATCATAAGAAGAGGAACCACACCTGATGAGGCCAGAAAGGGGCAATAAGGATCACGGTACTCTTCAGCCTACTGGCTTTATGTAGAATTAGGGGTATTGCTAGGTAAGCACACAGACCTGAGGGCCAGTTGTGGACTACAGCATCCCTCGGTGACTCCCTGGTTAAGGGGATCAGAGCAAAGTACTTGCTGCACTTGTTGTTCAGGGAAGAGGCAAACAGGTCACATGAAGATTGGCCCCATTGGCTGACTATCTCATTCACTACTGCGATTCAGGGACCATTTGTGGAAACTCAGAATGGATCTGCTTAGTCTGTCTGCCAATACACTGATCTCCACAGGAATGTGCACTGCAATGAGAAAGCAGCTTGAAGAAATTGCCCGTTCCCACACCCTCATGGCCTCCCTGCACACTGTTTATGATCGGGTTTCCCCATTTGTTGATGTACCAGACTACTGCCATGTTGCCTCTATGAACTGCTAACATCTCCAGAGGAAGGCAGTTGTGAAGGGCTTGCAACATTAGAAAGAATGCTCTCATCTCCAGGACACTGATGTGCAACTTGGTCTCTGTGGCAAACCACTTCCCTTGGACCAATCTTCTCTGATAATGCAGCCCCCACCCCAACAGGGACGTGTCCGTGGTCACTGTGGCTATTGGGGGGGGGCTGCCCAGGTATAGGTCACTTGATAACATCCACTGTCAGAGGTGACACCTGCAAATCGGAGTTAGTCTGATAGGAACAGACAGAGAATGGCATAAGATGGACCACTGAACCACTACAGTCCACTGCAGGACTCGCATGAAGAATCTTGCCAATGGTACTAGGAGTATGGCTGCTGACATCAATCCTAGGGCTCTCAAAACTAATTGTGCAGGTGGAGTGGTTGTGTCCAATAATGCTTGAGCTTGTTGTCTCAGAGATATTACATGCTGTGGGGGTAATGCAGCTATCTGCGTGATCTTATTCAGTTGCAGTCCTATGAACTATATGTTCTGCACAGGAGATAATTTTGACTTCACTAAGTTTATCATGACATCTAGATGGCTGAAGGCTTGTAGTAGGTACGGAGTGGCTTGAAGAAGCTCACGCCTTGTTGGTGCAGTTATGAGCCATCGTCCAAGTATGGAAACACCTGGAATCCTCTCGGTCTCAGGTGAGCTGCCACCACTGACATGCATTTGGTAAACATGCAGGGGGGCAATGTTCTGAACTGGTAATGCTTGGTTCCCAGACGGAAGTGCAAACGTCTCCTGGTACGCCGGTTTATCTTGATATGATAGTATGCATCTTGGAGATCTATGGAGCACATCCAGTGGCAGTATGGCTGAACCATAACCATGTAGAACTTCAACTTCTTGACAAATAGGTTGAGATTGCCCAGATCCAAGATGGGTCACAGGTCCCCTTGTTTTTTTCTAGCACCAAAAAGAAGCATGAATAGGTTCCGCATCCTTATTGTTCAGTTGGGACCTCTGGGATGGCTCTTTCTAGAAGTTTCTGAACCTCTGCGATGGCATTCTCCCTCCGATTAGGAGATGCATCAGAAAGATTCCTCCTGTGGCTTGGAGGTGGAAGGGGAAAGGGAATACAGTAACCTCTGAAAAAAAGAAGTTATGCCCTTACCATAATGTTCCATGTAGAGTGTTCATCTCGCCTTTGTTCTTGCAAACGGGTTCGGAGCCGATCCTCGGCTCCGAGTCAGCCAAATTGCAAAGCTCTGAATCTCAGAGAAGCTCGAGACCAGCCCATATCCCACAATCCTCCCTGCCATTACTCAGATCTAGTTTGCAGGCAAACCAGATGAAAGGATCCAACACCTGCGGTGCTAGAAGCATACACTCTCTAAAGCCATTCAGAGACACTCTCTCACCATAGCAATAACTAATGGTCTAAGCATATATCCCAGGACACACGGGACCATATACCCTGCAAAGGGTCAAGACACGTCGATCAGACTCTAATCCTACCAGTTCTTCCAAACACATTGGGGGGGGGGGGGAGGGAATGTAAGAACAAAGGCGAGATGAACACTCTACATGGAACGTTATGGTAAGGACATAACTTCTTTAATGTAAGAGTGTTCAATCTCGCCGTTTGTTCTTGCACACGGGTAGCGTCCCTAGCTTCGTGAACCCGAGTGGCTCATGGAAGAACGTTCCTAAGCACAGTGGAACCAAATGATGTCCTATCCTTGGAGACCTTGTCCACTCTATAATGAGTGATGAAAGTATGTGGTTTAGACCACGTGGCTGCTGCACAAATAGTGTCCAAAGGCAAGCGAGCCGCATGAGCTAAGGAGGTGGAAACGGATCTGGTAGAATGGGCCTTAGGTTTGTTTGGTAAGGATTGGTTTGATTTAGGGTATACAAATGTTATACAGTCAGCAAGCCATTTAGATAGTGTACGTTTAGTAATTGCCATGCCCTTTTTATTGTCTGCAAAAGCGGCGAAGAGTTGATCCGTTTTTCTGAAAGCTTTGGTCCTGTCTAAATAAAATCTTAGCTGCCTGTGAACATCCAACTTGTGCAACATATACTCCAGTTTGTTAGTATGGTTTTTGAAAAAGGTAGGGAGTTCTATAGATTGGTTAATATTCAAAACTGAACATACATTTGGAAGGAAAGATGGATTTGTACGCAAAGAAACCCTGTCTAGGTGGAATATCAGGTAAGGTGGTCTGACCGATAATGCCTGCAGCTCTGAGACTCTACAAGCTGAGGTCATGGCGATGAGAAACAGCGTCTTCCACGACAAGAACTTTAGGAGGCACGACGAAGCAGGTTCAAAAGGTGGCAACATGAGTTGCGACAGCAGCAAATTCAGGCTCCATGGAAAGAAAGATTTTCTGACAGGCGGTCTAAGATGGAAGGTTCCTTTCAAAAAGGCTTTACAAACCTGTGAGACATAATGGAAGAACCTCCCTCACCAATATGGAAGTTTGATATGGCCGCCAACTGTACTCTTAGAGTGGAAGTAGAAGCTCCTTCGTGAAAAAGGATGGATAAGAATTCTAAAATTTTATGTAAAGGAGCTACCAAAGGATCTAAGTTTTGACTAAATGCCCAATATACAAAGCGTTTCCACTTACTCGTATAGAGCTTAGTAGTAGAGGCTTTATGAGAAGCAACTAGGATGTGTTGAACTGACGGAAGGAGTAGATGAGACCTGGCTAGGCAGGGAAGCGGAGCAGCCAAGCTGCTAGTTTGAGGGACTGTAGAAACGGGTGAGGAACTCCCGACGAGTGTGTCAGCAGGTCTGGCACTGGGTCCAGAATCCACGGTTCCTCTATTTGATGAGCTCGAAGAAAGGGAAACCATATTTGACGAGGCCAGAATGGGGCTATGAGTATTATAGTCCTTTCCAGGCTCATGGCTTTCTGTAGAAATCTGGGAATCAATGGAGTCGGTGGGAATGCATATAGGAGACCCAGGGGCCAATCGTGTATCAGTGCGTCCCTGGGGACATCCCCCGGAGGGGGTAGAAGGGCAAAGTAGCTTCTGCATTTTGCATTCAATGGGGAAGCAAACAGATCGCAGCAAGGCTGGCCCCATTTGCGGAAGATCTTTTCCGCCATCTGTGAATTCAGGGAACACTCGTGAGGTAACAGAATGGCTCTGCTCAACCTGTCCGCAATGACGTTGGAGGACCCCGGGATGTGCGTTGCTATCAGAAAGTGACCCGTGGACTCTGCCCATTGCCAAATTCTCATGGCCTCTCTGCAGAACGGGTAAGACCTGGTTCCCTTTTGCTTGTTTATGTACCAGACTACAGACATGTTGTCTGTCTGAACTGTTACTGTCCCTAGAGGTAAGAGGGCTTGGAAGTGTTGCAATGCTAGGAACACTGCCCTCAACTCCAGAACATTTATATGTAGAGTGTACTCCGTGCTGGACCATTCTCCTTGGACTGTTCTTCCCTGAAAAAGGCTCCCCCACCCTATCAGGGAAGCGTCGGTGGTTATTGTGGCTGTTGGAATGGGTAGAACGAACGGACGACCCACAGTGAGGTTCTGGTCGCGCAACCACCATGAGAGGTCCCGTCTGCAAGATTCTGTTATCCTGATCTCGTGCGTTAGGGGTAGGTGTTGGAATGACCACTGCACAAAGAGCAGCCATTGAAGAATCCTCATGTGTAACCTTCCCATAGGGACTGCAATTAATGCGGCTGCCATCAGTCCCAACACTTTTAACACCAGTTTGGCCGGGGCTTTCTTGCTGACTAGAAGAAGTAGGACCCGCTGTTTGAGCGTTGAAGCTCTTACTGGGGGGAGTTTTAGTAGTGTCGATCGTGTATTTAGATCTGCTCCGATGAAGGAAATACACTGTGAGGGCGATAAGCAAGACTTTTCGAAGTTTATGGATATCCCTAAGTGGGAACAAAGGCCGATTGTGTAGTCTCTGGCTTGCAATAGTCGACGCTCGGTGGTGGCGGTGAGGAGCCAGTCGTCCAGATAGGGAAACGCCCGGAATCCTTGTCGTCTCAAGTGAGCCGCAACTACTGCCATGCATTTGGTGAATACCCTGGGGGCTGAGGTGAGTCCAAAGGGCAGAGCATGAAACTGAAAGTGACTGGCCCCCAGCCGGAAGCACAGGTGATCTCTGGACAGTCTGGCCATTTTGATGTGGTAGTACGCGTCTTTGAGATCTATAGAGCACATCCAATCGTCCTTCTTTAAGAATGGAAGGATCGATTGAAGCGTGACCATCCGGAACTTTTCCTTCTTCATGAAGTTGTTGAGATGGCTGAGATCTAAGATCGGTCTCGAGTCCCCTGTCTTTTTTGGAACTAAAAAGAACCTTGAGTAAGTTCCGAATCCTCTTTGGTCCGCCGGGACTGGTTGGATGACTCTGTTTTCGAGCAGCTTTGAAATTTCTACAGCTGCTAGTTTTCGCAGACGGGGCGGCATGTCTGGAAATTTTCGTTGTAGAGGTGGTGTTGAAAAGAAGGGGATTTTGTATCCTCTGGTTATAATGCTTTTTACCCAAGAATCTGAAGTAATGTTTAGCCAGGCCAGTGGGTATAAAGCCAAGTGACCCACGACTGCCTCCAGAGCAGGACAGCCAGGCCTCCGTTCAGGAGTGCTGGAAAGGCTTCCCAGGGACGGAATCCCTGTCGCCTTGGTTATGCAGACCCCCTCTGTCGCCAGGGTGGCGTCTTCCATTTCTACCCCCTCCTCTGCCTCTGGAGGGGGTATCACTCTGTGTGGTCTGGAAAGATCCCCGATTCTTACAGAACCACATTTTTCCACCTCGTTGCCCTTTGGGGTATGGTCTAGTAGGAGCGGAAAAACGGACCCCGACAGCAGACAGGGTCTTTCCCTCTTGCTCGCACCAAGTGAGAGTCTCCTTAACCTTGGGCCCAAAAAGTGAGGCACCATCAAAAGGGGCATTGGCAAAGGAAGACTTGAAGGCTTCCGCAAAGGAGCACAGCCGCATCCATGATGGAGCACAGCCGCATCCATGATGGTCTTCAAAGAGCAATCGCTGAAGCTGCAGCTCTACTCGATCCCTCGGCTGCATACGAGATGAGCCTCATGGATGAGTTTACTATGGATGTGAGGGTGTTAAGTTGTGCTGTTACCTTATCTGAAACAGCAGCATCTGTGTTACCCTGGAGGGCATCTGTCAGCTCCTTGATGAGATCCCTTTGCAAACGTGTGAAATGGGTCAGGTAGTTTAGCGAACGCATGGAAAAAGTCGTTGAACTAAAAATTCGCTTCCCATATCTGTCCATAGTCCTAGAATCCTTATTAGGAGGATGAACAAATGAGGAAGACTCAGACATCTCCACCATAGCGTCGACAGGGACTCCCTTGGTGAGATAAAATTTATCTTGGGGGGGCAGTGATGAACTTGTTTGGTTTCCTAGGTACTGGTTCCACTGTGTCAGGTGTCTCCCACGCCCTTCGAGCAATCAAATCCATTAATTCATCGAAGGGCGGGGTCACCCAGGAGGTAGAAGGTTGAGCCCCAAAAGCCTTCAGCAGCACCGACTCATCCTCAGAGGGGGCTAGGGACTGACAATCACCCCTCTGTTTCAAGATCTCCAGGATGTCTGCAAATGACACATCCTCCGAGGGTGATTTGGGGGACCCCTCTGACTCATCCAAGTCAGTGTCAGACGTTAGAGATTCCTGTGGGGAATCTATGTGCCTCCTCTTGCACAACAGTTTCCTTGGGACCTCAGAGGGGGCTTCTGGTGAGGCCTCCAAGGAACAGGGGGAAACCTCTGTGGGTAGCTGAGGCAATTGGGCTTGACGCTTGGGATGGATCGTGGGAGCAGAAACAGAAAGTGGCCCTTTTGGGGAAGGAGAAGATTCCCCTGATGATGTGGTTGTCTGTGCAGACAATACCTTCCTCATAAGGTCAAAGGCCCCCGAACCCCTGGCTAAAGGCTCCCCCGGTTCCGGAGAACACGGAAGCATCCCAGAACCAGGTGCCGTGGGCTCCCACCCAGAGGACGGAGCCGAACCAGTCTGTGCCGAGGCCCCGAGAGGGAGAGATGGCACCGACAGGTCGGTACGACTCTCGGTCCCGGAACCTAGCAAAGACCGTCGGCTCCGCGACTCCCCTAACGGTTCCGAAGGAGTTGAAGTCAAAGGTGTTGATCGTGCAATGTACGGTTTCGGCACCGAGGGCTCCACTATCATCAGGTCATCCTCTCCCGGCTCCGAGATCTGGATGGGTCTCGAAGGAGGACCCATTGGAGATATGGGGAGGTCTTCTAGTTTCGACACCAACTGGGAGGAAACTGCAATTAACTTGGAAAGGGCCATGTTCTCCATGAGTTTCTGCACGACACGATCCACATCTGTGTCAGACAAGGGTCTGGAAGAACGGGTCGAAGGACCCGAAGATGGCACCAACCGAAGAATGGACGGTGGTGGCAGTTCCGACACCGGTTCCAAGATCTGGGGCTCAGTAAAAGATAAATGTTTGACGCTCAGCCCAAAGATCTGTGGAACCGGCGAACGAACCCGAGAAGATGAACTCAGAGCTGATGACATGGGCTCCGACATCTTCGACCCCTTCGAGGATTTAGAAGCCTGATCCGACTTGTCCAAAGCCTCTTGAAAGGCCGGCTTCAACAATCCTCTGTCAATAAGCTTCCTGCATCCATCTGTCATGACCCTCCCGCTAAAGGAATGACAAATAGAGCAATCCTCTTGGAGATGGAGAGGGCCAAGACAGTAGACACAGGAAGCAAGATTGTCAGTAATGGACGTTTTCTGCCCACACTGACATCTTTTAAAACCAGATTTGGCTTTTTCTGACACTGTACAGTAACAATGATAATAACTATAATAGGAAAAAATTACTAATCCTAGCAATATATGTATACTAAACAGGTTATATATATATTAAACTCTCACAAAAAACACACCCAAGAAAAAAAGGTTAGGCCACAAGGGTGCCTGAAGAAGAAAAATGGGTGTGTGTATATATATATATATATATATATATATATATATATATATATATATATATATATATATATATATATATATATATATATATATATCGAAAAAAATTTCAATTCTTATCTGAAGAAGTCAACAACTCCTCAAGTTTCTATCTGGTCCGAGCTCTCCTCGATCCGATCTGTTGCAGCGGCAAACTAGATCTGAGTAATGGCAGGGAGGATTGTGGGATATGGGCTGGTCTCGACCTTCTCTGAGATTCAGAGCTTTGCAATTCGGCCGACTCGGAGCCGAGGATCAACTCCGAACCCGTGTGTAAGAACAAACGGCGAGATTGAACACTCTTACATTAGTATTTAACACCCAGCTGTCATTTGTCACATACGTCCAGGCATAGGACTAGGTCCAATGAAAATCTGCCCACAACAGCCTCCAGAGTAGGATAGTTGGGCAAAGCTTCAGGAGCACTGGTAGGGCCTGTCAGAGAAAAGTTCTCTGAAGCCCTGATTTTGCAGACCCCCTCAGCCTCTAGGGCAGCGTCTGCTATTGAAACCTCTTTCTCTGCCCCTGGAAGAAGAAGCTTCTTGGTGGCTGTAGACACCACAATGGCATCAACCAAAATACCCTTGCTCCAGTGTAAGTGATCTGCAGGGGAGCTGAGGTACTTATTTGCATACCTGGGGACAGGCTCCATGGTGTCTGTCTCCTTCCACATTACGTGGGAGATGGTCAATAAGTCCATCTGCCAGTGGTGTCAACCAGGATGTATATATGACCATCCCAATGGCCTCCAGGAAAACAGACTCCTCAGAAGAAGGGGTTTAGGACGACCATCCACCCTTCTGTTTCAGGATTTCTAAAATATTCCAATAGGAAATGTCAGGTGGAGATCGGGGCGTCCTTCTCCCTCACTGAAGTTGGTACCGTCAGTCAATTAGTCAATGACTCCAAAGAGGAGTCCAAGTGCTTCCTCTTGCACAGTCTCTTCCAATTAACCTCCCCCGTGAGGTGCTCGGGGGGGGGGAGGAATCATAGGAGAGGTGAATCCCCTATAAGCGACTGACCTGCAGGCTCTCCTGGAGGGGCTGACTATGGACAAAATGAATGGACCCAGAACTCGGATCAGCTGATGACTGGATAGGAACTGGGTGGGGGCGCATCTCAAACTCTGGAGTAAGTCCTCTCTGTCACCCGAAAGGCAAATGCACCTGTGAAACCCTGCCTCCTCTCCAGCACCACCACTGTAAAAGGAGAAAAGGCAGCGTCAACCACAGAGGCGGTGCCCAAAATGTCGTGGGCCGAAGCCAAAAAGGGGGAGAGATGGATCGTACAAGATCAGTGCCAAGGTCAGCTCTGTGGAAGATGCCTCAGGTCTAGGAACCACTCTGCTCCGAAGGCATCACAGCTGAGCTGGTCTGGGAAACTGCCGACGTCGTGGAACGGTATATCCTCTGCTCTGACAATTGATCTCACTCTGGTAATCTGGATCCTGGAGTTCCAAAGCAACTGGTTGGATAGGAAGAGGAATTTGCACTATGAAAGTTGAGGCTCTCATGAATCCAGGATGGGATGAAGACTGGAGAATCCCCAACTATATCCGAGTCTTGATGAAACTTCACATCATCCTGTCCATAATGAGAACATCTAAGATTTTGGTAAGATTTTACACAACTATTCTATGTCCTTCTATTCTAATCTTGCAGCATTCTTATGAGGGAGAGTACCAAAGCTTAGGAGGAAACCTGGGAGGAAGGAGCAGAGGAACCTTCTACAAAGCCATGAAGAATGACTCTAGCAAAACCAGCCCTAGATTTAGAAATATTATCCAGCTTGCAATGCTTGGTGAAAGTATGAACAGAAGATCAAGTGGCAGCCTCCAAAATGGTGTTACTTATTTACTTGGCTTTTGTTGACTGGGCCAGTCCAACTGGGCCAAAGACCCCTTTTCAGTGGAGACCAGAGGAGAAAAGCTCCACACAAAAAAAATAAATAAATAAGACTATACAAGAAATATTTACATAATATCAAAGCAGTGAGTATGCATATGAACACACAATAAATGCATAACATACAGAATAGAACATGGAGTGCTGTTAGCATCCAAACCCTTAAAAAAGGCACCAGAGGAAGTCATAGACTTAGTGGAGTGAGCTTTAACAGGAACAGGGATACTCTTACCATGAAACACTTGAAACAAAATGGTCTTAGAAATCCAAGAGGAAATAGTCTGTTTGGAAATGGGCAACCCCAGAGCCCTGGGATGAAAAGAAACAAAAAGCTGATCAGATTTCCTGATAGCCTCAGTCTTATCTAAAAGAGTTGTCTATGCACATCCAAGGTGTGTAAGAGCCTCTCACTGGGGAATTGTGGAGAAGAAAATAAAGGGGGGCACCACCTTGTGCATAAAAGAAGAATAAACAGGGATGTGAAGATGAGCGTCCTTGATGTCCAGAAAGGCAAGGTAGGCCTGAGGAGGAATAAGAGGGAACAACGACTGTAAAGACAGCATGCAGAAAGTAGGAACTTTTAGAAAAAAGTGTTTAAAGAGGAAAGGTCCAGAATGGGTCTCAAAGGACCCTCCTTCCTGGACACAAATAACATTCTTGAGTAAAACACCCTTCCTGTTTGCGCCACAGGAACATGTCGAATTTTTCCTTGAGTAAGCAAATCTATGAAAACAAATTCAACTGGTTTGGGGGAGGTTAAGGAATGCCCCTGAAAGGAGGAAGAATTCAAGTCACAAAGTATCCATGTTGGATAAAAGAGAGAACCCCAGGAGTCCTGAGTTATACTTACCCAAACTGGAAGTGATAGGGAAAGACGAAGCGAAAGAGTAGTACGATTTGGAAGAGGTTGGTAGTCATAGACTACCTGGCCTATCTGAATATGCTATTTTGGAGTAGAACCTGAAAGAGAAGCTTTAGGGTGAGCAGGTCTTCTAACAGCCTTCTTATTCCTAGAAGAAAAAGGAGGAGGAGGAGGAAGAAGGCGAAGAGGAGGAAGGGTCTGTTTCTTCACAAAAGAGGACTTAGAAGGAAATTTCTGTGAAATTTAGGGACAGGTGACAAAAATGGGTTTCAAGTCCTGAAGTTCCTTTCTCTTTTCCTGTAGGGACTTGAATAAGTCTACAGCCACAAACCAAAAACAGCACTATCCAGAGGAGTATCCATCAGTTTTGCTTTGATGTCATCTGGCAGTGGTTGAAGCCTCAAACAAAAATACCTTTAAAGGATAGAACTAGATGCTGCTGCTCTAGATGATGCTTCTGGCTGCATCATAGCTGCATTTGATTGAGTGATGGGCCACTTGAGAAGAAGCTCCTAAAAGGACACAACGCGATTTTTAATATCAGAATCAGGAAGCTCTGAAACAGCTCGACTGGCCTGAGAGAGAAAAGTGAATGAATATCTGGACGTGTGTGTTTGATAGTTAATGGCATGGAAAGCTAAAGTGACAGAAAGTACAGTTGTGTACCTACCATAAATGTAGATGTTCGAGTGTATTCACTGTTGCAGTCATTACTCTTGGGTTATCCTGCTGGCAGGCTACCCTCAGTCAGCCAGAATTCCAAAATCTAGGCCCGGTGTTGGTTGCTGTTGCCTCTTCCCTGACGTCAGTGCGCCAAGGGTATAAAAGATGCAGCTGACGCCATTTTCTTCAGTTTTTCTTGCCCCAGATGTCAGGTGCCCCCAAATTGGTAGGCTGAAAAATATGCCAATAAAAATGCATGCACAAAAATAACATTTCCTTCATCTACAAGTAAATACACCAAAAAGGTTGTATAAGATAGAGAAGTGCAGACAGACAAAGCAAAGAAAAGGTGGATGGTGGGTGGGTAAACCTGGACTGCAACAGTGAATACACCCGAACATCTACATTTATGGTAGGTACACAACTGTACTATGCTCATCGTGTTTCACTGTTACAGTCATTACTCGTGGGTTGAATCCTAAAGCTAAGGATGGGTGGCTGGGCTAAATAGGATTAGGAGAGGCTATGAGGCCCTGCAGGACTGCAGTGGCAAAGCCTGCTCTGGACATAGAGTAAAGAGGTAAGTGGTAGTGCTTTGTGAAGGTGTGCACTGAACTTCAGGTTGCAGCCTCTAAGATATCTTTGGTTGGTACTCCTCTGAGGAAGGCTGCTGAAGTGGCTGCTGCTCTGGTGGAATGAGACCTAATGCCCTTAGGCACTGATTTGCCATGTTGAGAATAGCAGAAACGGATGCAATGGCCTATCCATTTAGAAATAGTTTTGAGATAGCCTTTCCTTGTGATCCCGCAGCATATGACACTAAAAGTTGCTCAGTCTTTCCGAAAGCTTTAGTTCTGTCCAAGTAGAAGCGTAGCTGCCTGTGTATTTCAAAAGAATGCAGAATTTTCTCACCCTTGTTCTGTGGATTTGGATAAAAGGTAGGCAAGTGAATGGTTTGGTTGAGGGCCACACTGGACACCACCTTAGGCATAAATGTAGGGTTTGTCCTCAGAGAAACCCTGTCTGGATGAAAAATTATGAAAGGTCCCACAGCCATGAGTGCTTGTAACTCCGAGACTCGCCTTGCAGAGGTTATTGCTAGGAGCACAGCTATTTTCCAGGATAAGAATTTTATATCTGCTGTTGATGCTGGCTCGAAAGGAGGCAGTGTGAGTTTTTCCAAAACATAATTGAGGTCCCAGGACGGAATTGGTGCTCTCCTTGGAAGCCTAATGTTTTTTGGCCCCTCTGAGGTACTGCCTTATTAAAGGATGAGAAAAGATAGGTGGTTCACATTGTAATGGGCTGAAATGGCAGAGGCATGAATCTTAATTGATGAGAAAGAAAGGCCTTTGTTCAGCATCTCTGTTAGGTATTGTAAAATCGGAGGGATATTTGGTACACACGTGTCAATGCCTTGTTCCTGGTTCCAATCACAGAATCTCTTCCATTCTCTGCATAAGATTTTCTGGTACTGGGCCTCCTGGCCTCCAAGATAACATCCAAAACAGCTTTTGAAAGAGGAGTGTTCTGAATGGCTACATTATCCACCATGCTGCCAGATTTAAGGTCCTGAGTTGGCTGTGCAGGATCTGATTGTTTTGTTGGGTCAGCAAGTGAGAAGTTTGAGGCAATATCCATGCTGGACCTTGAGACAAGCTCTTGAGGATTGGGTACCAGTGTTGGAGAGGCAGTGGAGGAAAGGCATATACTGTTAGATTTTTCCAGCTGAAGGATAGGGCGTCCACTTTCCATGCTTGCTTGTGATAAATCATTGTGCAAAATCTCTGCAATTGGCAGTTGTGAGCGGAGGCAAATAGATCTATGTCTGGGCATCCCCATTTCCTTATTATCATGCTGAAGACTTGTGGATCCAGTTTCCACTCGTGGGGATCCATGAGATTTCTGCTTAGTTCATCTGCCAGAGTATTTGTTTTTCCTGGCAGGAATTGTGCTTGCGTGAACTTGAAAAGCCAATGCTGTGTCCCATAAGGTCATTGCTTGTCTGCAGAGGGGGTAGGAATGTGTACCTCCCTGCTTATGTACCACATGACTGTCGTATTGTTTGCCTTTATCAGTAACTGTCCTGGATGAAGCAGGTCCTTGAAAGCTGTCAGGGCATTTTGAACAGCTAGCATCTCTTTTTGATTGATGTGAAGATGCATCTGGTTTGCAGGCCATGTGCCCTGAATATATTTTCCTGCCATATGGGCCCCCCAGGCATAATCTGATGCATCCATTGTCAGTGTCTGTCTGGCTGTGGATAGACTGAATGGCAGACCCTTGTTGAGGTGACAGGCTTCTGGCCACCATCGAAACTCCTGTTGCAGGGAGGGAATGAGTGCAATTACTGTCTCCAGGCTGTGGCAATGCTGAGTCCAAACACTTGCTAGATACCATCGTAGTTTCCTCATATGCAGTCTGGCATATGGAATTAGTAGAATGCAGGATGCCATGAAACCCAAGGCCTGCAGGATTTCCTTGCAGATGAGTGTTTTTTTGTTGCCAATTTTTTGAAGTAGTCAGATGCTTCTGTTTGTCTGGCGTGAGATAAGCCATCTGGGCAGTTGTATTTAAGCTTGCACCTAGGAATATTATCTCTTGAGAGGGCACTAGTTTTGATTTATTTTCGTTTACTGTGTACCATAGGCCAATTAGTAATCTTTTTGCAAACGCCAGATGCTTTAGAAGAATATCTTTGTTCTCTGCTTGAATTAGGCAGTCGCCCAAGTAGGGATATATTTTTGAATTCCTTTTTGTCTGCAAAACGCAATTACTGGTGCCAGGCATTTTGTGAAGACCCTGGGCGCAGTAGATAAGCCAAAGGGCAGTGCAGAGAATTGGTAATGCATTGAGCCAGCTATGAATCTGAGGTATCTTCTGCAAGATTGTCTGATTGGGACATACAGGTATGCCTCTTTTAGGTCCAAAGTTACGAGCCAAGCCTTCTTTCCCAGCATGGGCAGTAGCTGCTGTAGAGTCAACAACTTGAAATTTGGAAATTCCAGAAACATATTTAGTATAGACAGGTCCAGTATTGGTCTCCAGGTTTTGTCCTTTCTGGGTACTAGGAAAAGTCTGGAGTAAAATCCTTGCCCCTGCTCTTGTTGTGGTAATTGCTGAATGGCCCTCATGTCCATGAGGGCTGTAATTTGTTTTTGTGCCTCTGCCCATTGATTGTGTGGCAGGTGTGGCATACCTTTTGACCTTGGTAGAGTGTGAAAATGGAACCTGTAGCCTTGGGACACTATGTTCAGGACCCATTTGTCTTGGGTAACCATTTGTCAATTTGATGAAAAAAGTGCTAGTTTTCCCCACAAGGCGGCTGCCAAAAGAAAAGTGCTTGGATCTGGTAGGGGAAAGTCATTGGGACTTTTTCCTGTAAGGCTGTGATTTGTCTTCTCCGTTTTTGGCGGTAGAAGCACCCCATTGTTTAGGCCTGTATGAGCCTTGGGGCTGAGATCTGCCTCTAGGATGCCTGTATCTGCCTCTTTGTGGCCTGCCTAACACTGGAAAGGACCAATTTTTAGAAGGCCAGTTCCTGCTAAACCTGGGTGGCTGTACCTGTAAGAAATCCTTGACTGTCTGCATGGATTTTGCTTTATCCTCCATTTTTTTCAACACCTCTTCTGCTTTAGTACCAAACAAAGTATCATGCTGTAATGGTGCATCTAATAATTTTACTTTAAAATGATCAGGCAGATTCTGCTCCTTTAACCAACCATGCCTTCTAATAACAGAACCTGTAACAGCGGCCCTACAAGAGGCCTCCAGTGAATCATAACCACATTGCAAAATATGCTTTCCCACTTGTTCAGCTGCATGCAATAAATCCTGCACTTCCTTGTTCTCAGAAAATTCAGTATTTGTCAACAATTTCTGTTTAAGCAGTGACATTAAATATTGCTGATATTTAAGCATATGAAACTGACAATTTAAAGCCCTTACAGCCAGTGTAGCAGAAGTGTAGACTTAGGTTCATAGGTTCATAGGTTTATACTAGGCTATCTGCCCTAAGGCATTTATAAGCCTAGCCCAAAGTTTTGTGGCTTACGCCACCCTTTATATGAAAAAATACTGTGCCCATTAGTTTGTTGTGCCTCTATCCAGCAGTGACACAGAGATGATTCCCGGGGTAAACCTACGATCTCCCATCCACAGGTCAAGATTTCTCTTGAACAGAGCCAGCGAGGTGCTCTGCCTCACATGGACCGGGATTTTATTCCACAGCATAGGGAGTCTCTGAGTGATAAATCTATCCCTCCAGCACGTCCTATTTATATCCGTGCTAAGGTTTAAGTCGCTTGCTCTAGTGGTTTTGGTGGATTTGGATTTTTGAGGTGGAGCATGTCCATTAATTCCAGGTTGGACATGGCCTTGTATGTCAGGCACATGTCACCTCTGAGCAGACGGTATGCGACTGAATAGAGCTGGAGTTTCTTCAATCTGGCAGCATATGACAGATTTTGGAGTCCCTTTATCCTTTTGGTGAGGAACTTTTGGGGTCTCTCCAATTGCTGCAGATGTCGGGTGAGATACATCCCGAATGGGGCATTGTACTCGATCATTGGTCTGATAAGTGAAGAGTACAGGGGACAATGACCTCACTAGATCTGGATGTGAACCCTTCATGATCAGGTGGGCAATGTAGAAGGTCTTTCTAACCACTTTAGCAACGTGAGTGTCAAAAGAAAGGCCACTGTCAACCTGGGTCCCCAGGTCCCTGATAACCTCTTCTGTGCTTAGTGGATTGCCACCTATATGGTAGCTTGGGGTTAACTTGTTTTTCCCGAAGGGTATGACTATACATTTTTGGCATTTAACTTCAGGCCATGGCTCTGGCACCAGCTATCTGTTTCCGTGAGTCCCTTCTGAAGGATATCCGTGTCCGATGCACTTTCCACTATGGCCCAGTTTGCAGTCGTCTGCAAACTTTGTCAGCCAAAGTCCTCCCATGTTGGCCTGTACTTCTGAGAAGTAGATGCAGAACAATAGGGGGCCAAGGACCGAGCCCTGTGGGACACCACTTGTGATCGGCTTGGAGTCTGACACAGCGCCAGCAACTCTAACCCTGTGGGTTCTGTCCTTAAGCCAGTTTGCAACCCATCTTGTGACATATGGGTTTACATTTAAGCTGGTAAGTTTTTCTACAATACCAGAGTGGGGTATTGTGTCGAAAGCCTTTGCAAGGTCAAGGTAGGCTGTATGGACTGCCTTTCCCTCATCAATGGCCTGAAGAAGTCGACCAAGTTCAAAAGGCATTATCTGCCCGTAACGAAGCCAAACTGGGTCGGGTCCAATGTCTGCAAGTCCCCTATATCTTTGTTTATGAGCTCCATTATGATCCTCTCCATAGCTTTGCAGACTAGACTTGTTAAGCTTATGGGGCGGTAATTACCAGGGTCCGTAGAGGCACCGCCTTTGTGGAGTGGGACCACAGTTGCCGTACGCCACTCCTTGGGCACGTATCCTGTGATAAGGCTGAGATTAAACAGCTGCCTTATGTGCGGGTTTAATTCCTCATTTAGCTCATGTAGCACACAGCTGGGGACACCATCCGTCCCATTGATGCTGTGTTTTTAGCTTTAGAGAGAGCAGCTTTCACCTGCGCATTTGAGATGTCTGGGAGGCTACACTCCGCTGGGATAGTTATCTCTCCTTTAGGGGAGAGGTGGGTGAAGTTTGCACTGAACCTGTCTGCCAGTATGTTGGCAATGTCTGTGGGTTCAGTGATTTTTGTATCATTTTGGACTAATTCTGAGCATATCTGGGAGTTTCCACTCAGGTTCCTAACATAGCTGAAAAAGGCCTTATGATTGTCCTTTGAATCCATGGCAATTTTTCTCTCAAAATTGGCCTTAGTTGATTTTATGAGTGCTCATATTTTTTTACTAATAATAATCAGGGGTGACTTCCCTTTTATGGATTTTGTTCTATCATGTAACAGCTTTCCCCTCTTATTGTAAAGTTTGTTAATGGATGGGGTCCACCAGACCGGACGTTTGCCCTTTGTGGAAAGAGTCTTGGTTTTATTTAGGATTGCCTGATCCATGCAGTCCTGGAGGTGTTCATATAAGGCATTTGTAAGGGCTTCCGCTGCTTGGGTTGTGGTTTCCACTGGCTCAGGGGCCTTGAAGGATACCACACCAGTCTCGAGTAGTGTGAAGTTTGCTTTAGAGAAGTTCTTCACTGTGGTCTTTTTTGTTTGGGGTGGAGGCGGGATGTGGATTTCCAGTGAGATTAGTTTATGATCAGATCTCACCAATGAGGGATATACTTCCGGTGTGGAGCATTTTGTCCCCATGTTTGTGATAATGAGATCTAGTATATTTTCTGCTCTCGTGGGAACAGTGACTAGCTGTTCCATGGCATTTGAATTTATGAACTCCAGGAATCATTGGGCTAGAAAGTTAGGGCTTGAGTAATGTTCCCAGTCTATATTCGGGTAGTTGAAGTCACCCAATATGATGGTGTTTGGAGATACATTTATACCCTCCAGTGTCTTCAGGAAGGCTGTGTGGGATTTCCTGAGTTTGAGAGGGTGGCTTGTAGCATGCTACAATTTGTAGAGCAGTTTTGCCTATGGTTAGTTGCACCTGGATGGTTTCCGAAGCTTTGTGCATTGCCACCAACCTGGAGGTGTGGGTAACCTTTATGAATATGGATACACCCCCTCCTTTTGTGGTGTGGTCCGGGTTTTGGGGCCAGAACGCATGATATGAGGTAAAACCTAATAGTGCCAGGGTGCTCTCAGGAGCCTTGAACCAGGTTTCAGTTACAGCACAGACATCGATGTTCTCCATACTGAGAAGGGCCTCGAGTGTGTGCACTTTGAGATTTAGACTTCTGGCATTGAGCAGCATTACCCTCAGTTTCTTCCCATTTTTGTTTTCTAGGGTGGTAGGTTTAGAATTTGAGCCTTGCCTAAAAAAGGCACTATGGGGGAGGCAAGAGCCTTAGCCAACATCCGGAATCCCAGGGGTGACAGGTGGAAGCCGTCCCTTGCGAAGCAGCGTGGCTTGTCAAGCATGTCATCCCAGGCAGACAGACACTGGATCCCCTTTGAATGACACCAGACATTAAGCCAGTTGTTAAAGCTGATCATCTTGTCTCTATATTGTGGCATCATTCTTGGTGAAGGAAGGATACTGCTCAGGGTCAGGGACATACCTGCCTGGGCTACATAATCAGAGAGCTCCTCTATGTCTCTTTTCATGTAGTCCAGGGAGGTACGTCTCAGGTCGTTCACACCAGCATGGACAATGACTGTGTCATATTTGTACTTACCATGGAGTGACCAGAGTGCTTGTGTTATGTGGCAGATTCTAGCGCCCGATAGGCAGCTTACTGTGACCCTCTCCTTGTTCAGCCTGGTGAGTGGGACGTCAGTGTGTCTGAGTCACCTATGACAAGTATGTTTGGTGTTGTATTTGGCCTTAAGGGCTGTGACTGCTTTGCACACTGATTTTGTGGTTTATGTGTTGCTTGTGGGGTGTCTTGAGGTAGCAGTTGTTTGGGTGTCTGCTTTGGCGGCCTCTGCTGTTTAGGTAAATTTTTACTCAGAGCCTCCGAGTATGTCTTTGTGTGTTTATGTGTTTGATTCAGTGGTGTGGTAGCATTATGTGAGGCTGGTTTTGTGGTGTGTGTGTGTAGTTGCCTTCTCCTCCTGTCTGGTCTTGCCAGTCCTGAGTTGAGAGAGCTCAGCCTCCAGTTTGGCTAAATAGCTGCATCTCGCAAGTATTTGTGTTATGTGGGAGGAGGAGAGGGTTGTCTGTGTACATGAGGCAATTCTAACATTGCCTCAATATTCCCAGATTCACCAACTGGGCAGGAGAGGACGCCAGCATCTGGCCCTTCGACATACTAGAAAAATTAAGAAGTTAGGTATGAGACTGAATAAGAGAGGACTTAGTAAGGAAGTGGGTACTCCTGGGGGGGGGTTCGCAAGTGAGGGACTTTGTATAATATAGAAGTGACAAGTGCTGAGCCTTTTTTTTTTTTTTTTTGAGAAAAAAAAAAAAAAACTTTTAGGAACAAGTGGTGCGCTTTTTAGTCAAGGGATATACTGTTTAGGTTACTAGTAGAGCAGTTCTAAGGGAAAAAATGACGAACACACTTTATGGAGCCAGAAAAAGTTTAACCTTGTTAAACCGCCGCTGCCCGATGCTGCTCTAGTGGCAACTCCACGCTAAAGCGTGCTTTATAGCAGGGGGCTGGAAAAGGCAGGAAATGACCCAAAATGGCCACTGAACTACAAGTTACTGTCTTAAACCACTCCTCTGAGGACAAACAGGCAGCTCAGTACTCCCCACTCCCACTGGTGAGTAAAGAAACTTCCCCCTGTTTTATCCTCCATCTGTCTAGAGCCCAAGAATCCCTATCAGAGGGGACAGGGTTTTTTGCAGTGGAAGCTTTGATCCCTTTGGGACCCTGAGATATAGTTTCTGGGTCAGCAGCAGGGTTTTTATATAGGAATTTATGAGAATCCGGGACCCTGTAGTATCTGTCTGGCTTAGCAGGTGCAGGGGGTAGAGAGTCAGGGGACAGGCCGGACTCTGAAAATACATCATCTACAATGTCTAGAACAGGTGGAATAGCAAGGGGTCTGTGCTGAGGAAGTAGCAGAAAGTCCCTGAGCCTTTTCTTAGAGTCAGAATAATCTTGGCTCTCCCAGTGGAAATGCTCCCTCATGGTATGCAGGGTTTCCCCAAAAGAATAATCCTCAGGAGAGGCTGAAGGAATGGATTCTTCAGCATCAGAATCCTCATAGGGAAGCATGGAGTAATCCTGTTCAGGAGAAGAATCAGAGGAAATAGAAACCTGATCTGAAGAATCATACTCTGTCTCTTGCCTAGGCCTCTTATGAAGAGGGGATGGGAGCCCCTGATCAAAGTAATTAGGTCTTCGGCCATTTTGAGCATCTGTTTTTTAGGCATGAAGTCTGAGCAGGAGAATGCTGTACTTGTTTCTTTGTCTTAAGAGCTGCTTTAGTATTTGTCTTTGAAGCTGAAGATAGTACAGTTTTGTACCTACCATAAATTTAGATGTTCGAGTGTTCAACCTGCTGCAGTCATCACACTTGGGTTATCCTGTCGTCAGGTGGTCCCGCAGTCGGCCGGATTTCCAAAGCCTTGGTCCGACGTCAGTTGCTGTCACCTCATCCCTGACGTCAGTGCGCCAGGGGTACATATATTGCAACAGATGCAATTTTCTTCAGTTTTTCTTGCCCCAGATGTCAGGTGCCCCCAAAAAGGTGATCCAAATTAGTACCAAAAAGTGTGAACACTGTACAAACACAAAATCCCTTCAGCTATAAGCAAATACATCAGAAAGGCATAGCAAAGATTTAGCCAATAGATCAGAGGGGTTGGAGGTAGGGTAACCTGGGGACTGCAGCAGGGTGAACACTCGAACATTTACAATTATGGTAGGTACAAAACTACTATGTTCATCGTGTTACCCTGCTGCAGTCATCACACTTGGGTTGAGTCCCAAAGCTAAGGTAGGGTGGAGGCATCATAGAGGGTTAGTGGAGGCAATGAGGCCCTGCAGAACTGCAGTGGCGAAGCCTGCCCTGGATTTAGAATAAAGAGGTAAGTGATAGTGTTTGGTGAAGGTGTGTACAGAACTCCAAGTTGCAGCTTCTAAAATTTCCTTGGTAGGAACCCCCCTGAGAAAGGCTGTAGAGGTAGCTGTTGCCCTGGCAGAGTGGGATCTAATGGTAGGAGGAAATGGTTTCCCATGATGGGTATAGCAGAATCGTATACAATGGCCTATCCATTTAGAAATGGTTTGCTTGGATATGGCCCTCCCGTGAGAAGCTGTAGCATAGGAAACAAAGAGCTGGTCAGTTTTTCTGAAAGCCTTAGTTGCCTGTGAATGTCCAAGGAATGCAGGAGTCTCTCACCTTTGTTCTGTGGATTGGGGAAGAAAGTGGGTAGGTGGATGGTTTGATTTAAAACTACACTGGAAACCACCTTAGGCATGAAGGAAGGATTAGTTCGTAGAGAAACTCTGTCTTGATGAAAAATGAGGAAAGGTTCCACTGCCATAAGTGCCTGTAATTCTGAGACTTTCCTAGCAGAAGTTATTGCCAGGAGCAGGGCAGTCTTCCAGGATAGGAACTGAAGGTCTGCAGAAAAAGCTGGTTCAAAGGGAGGTAGGGTTAGTTTTTCCAGAACAAAGTTGAGGTCCCGTGTTGGTGTAGGGGCTCTTCTAGGTGGTCTAATGTTTTTTGCCCCTCTGAGGAACTGCCTTAGAAGAGGATTTGAAAATAACGGTGGATTTGTGTCGTAGTGAGCTGAAATAGCTGAAGCATGGATTTTAATGGAGGAGAAGGAAAGTCCTTTATGCAACATCTTAGCTAAATACTGCAGAATGTGAGGCATATGAGGCTGAGTTGTGTCTTGGCCTTTAGCTTGGTTCCAAGCACAAAACCTTTTCCATTTGTCCGAGTAAGCCTTCCTGGTGCTTAGCCTCCTAGCCTCTAGAATAACATCCAGTACTGCTTGTGAAAGAGGGGCTGGTGGGATGCTTAATTGATTTGCCATGCAGCCAGGTTTAAGGTTTTGATCTGGCTGTGTAGAATCTGCTTGCCTTGCTGCGTGAGCAAATGAGGTATTTGAGGCAATATCCATGGTGGGTTGTGAGCCATATTTCTTCAATAGCGGGTACCAGTGCTGGCGTGGCCAGTCTGGGGCTATGAGAATCAGTCAAGGTTTCTCCTTTTTGACCTTCAAAAGAACCTTTGTGAGAAGAGGTAATGGAGGAAAGGCATATGCTGTCAGGTTTTTCCAACTGAAGGAGAGAGCGTCCACTTCCCAAGCTTGATGGTGGAATGTCCTTGTATAAAATTTTGTCAGCTGGTAGTTTTGAGGACTGGCAAACAGGTCTATATGTGGTAGACCCCATCTTTGAGTTATTATTGTAAATATTTGTGGGTCTAGCTTCCACTCGTGGGGATCTTTGATGTTTCTGCTTAGGTCGTCTGCCAATGTGTTTTTCTGTCCTGGAAGGAATTGAGCTTGTAACTGGACTTGGTAGGCCAGAGCTGTGTTCCATAAGATTATTGCTTGCCTGCAAAGAGGGTAGGAATATGTGTCCCCTTGTTTGTTTTTGTACCACATTACTGTGGTGTTGTCCGTCTTTACTGCAAGTTGTCCTGGCTGTAGTAGATCCCTGAAGGCTGTCAGAGCTTTATGTACAGCTAGCATCTCTTTTTGGTTTATGTGCAGTTTTCTTTGTTCTGCAGTCCATAGGCCTTGAACGCATTGCCCTGCCATGTGTGCCTCCCAGGCAGAGTCTGAAGCATCTGTTGTGATGGTTTGCCTGGGTGGGGGCAAGGTGAAAGGCTGACCCTTGTTGAGGTGACATGCCTGTGCCCACCATAGAAATTCCTGTTGAAGGCAGGGAATGAGAGATATCACTATGTCCAAGCTGTGGCTGTGTTGAGACCAAACGCTTTTTAGGTACCACTGTAATTTCCTCATATGCAGTTTTGCAAATGGTATTATCAGAATGCAAGATGCCATGAAGCCCAAAGCCTGCAGAATTTTTCTTGCAGTTAATTGGGTCTTTGTTGCCATTGTCTTGAAATATTGAGTCAGTTGTAATTGCTTGTCTGGTGTAAGATAAGCCTTCTGGGCCATTGTGTCCAAGCTGGAACCCAGGAATGTCATTTTTTGTGAGGGTACAAGTTTTGACTTCTTTTCGTTTACTGTGTACCCCAGACAATTTAGTAGATGCTTCACAAAGCCAGATGTTGTAAGAGAATGTCTTTTCTTTCTGCTTGGATGAAGCAGTCGTCCAGATATGGATATATTTGAATTCCTCTTTGTCTGCAGTATGCAATTACTGGTACCAGGCATTTTGTGAATACTCTGGGTGCAGTAGATAAGCCAAAGGGCAGTGCAGAGAATTGATAATGGATTGAACCTGCAATGAAACGGAGGTATCTTCTGCAACTTTGTCTGATAGGGACATGCAGGTATGCCTCCTTGAGGTCCAACGTTACCAGCCAAGCTTCCTTGCCCAACATGGGAAGTAGCTGCTGTAGTGTTAGCATCTTGAATTTGGGAACTTGCAAGTAAGTGTTTAGAATTGAAAGGTCCAGAATTGGTCTCCAAGCATTTTCTTTTCTGGGTACTAGGAAGAGTCTTGAGTAAAATCCTTGGCCTTGCTCTTGAGTTGGTACCCTTTGAATGGCTCTCATGGCCATGAGAGTTGTAATTTGTTTTTGAGCCTCTGCCCTTTGATTTTGTGGCAGGTTTGGCATTCCTCTTTTTATTGGCAAGGTGTGAAAGTGGAATCTGTATCCTCGTAAAATTATGTCTAGAACCCATTTGTCCTTTGTGACCATGTGCCAATTGTCGGCAAATAGTGCTAGTTTTCCCCCCAAGGGGGCTGACAAAAGAGCTTTGTTTGGCCAGCTGAGGTGCAAGTCATTGAGTTTGCCTTCTGGTGGGTTGAGACCTGTCTTCTCCTCCCTTCTGGGTTGGAGTGCCCCATTGGCGAGGCTTATACTGAGCTTGTGGTTGGCCTCTGCCCCTTGGGCACCTGCATTTACCCCTCTGAGGCCAGTCAGTGGCTGGAAAGGACGAATTTTTTGTTGGCCAGTTTCTGCTGAAGCGAGGGGGTTGTACTTGTAGGAAATCTTTGACTGTCTGCATTGATTTCGCCTCATCTTCCATTTTATTTAAAACTTCTGCTTTAACACCAAAAAGAACATCCTGCTGTAAGGGAGCATCTAGTAGTTTTGCTTTAACATGATCAGGCAGACTTTGTTCCTTTAACCAGGCATGCCTACGTACAACTGATCCAGTGACAGCTGCTCTGCAGGAGGCCTCTAAAGAATCAAACCCACATTTTAAGGTATGTTTGCCCACCTGCTCGGTGGCGTGCAACAAATCCTGTACTTCTTTCATTTCAGAATGTTGAGGTAGGGTGGTTATCTTTTGTTTTAACTGAGAGATCAGAAATTGCTGATACTTAAGCATATGAAATTGACAGTTTAGTGCTCTCATAGCTAAAGTGGCTGAGGTGTAAACCTTTTTCCCCCATCTGTCTAGTGCTCTTGAATCCCTTTCAGAAAGTACTGGATTTTTAGCCATGGAAGCCTTAGCCCCCTTGGGACCCTGGGAGATAGTCTCTGGGTCAGCTACTGGGCTTTTGTAAAGGAATTTGTGGGAATCAGGTACTCTGTAGTATCTGTCAGGCTTGGCCGGGGCAGGAGGTAGAGAGTCAGGGTTGAAACTGGATTCTAAGTAGACATCATCCACAATGTCCAAAACAGGAGGGATGGCTAGAGGTCTGTGTTGGGGGAGTAAAAAACTCTCTGAGCCTTTTCTTGGAATCAGAGTAGTCCTGACCCTCCCAGTGAAAATGTTCACTCATAGTGTATAAAGTTTCCCCAAAAGAGTAGTCTTCAGGAGGGGAAGCTGAGGGAATAGAGTCCTCAGCATCAGAATCTTCATAAGGAGAGAAGGAATGGTCTTGGTCCTCAGAGGAATCCGAAGAAATAGACAGTTGTTCAGAGGAAGCAGAATCTTCCTCTTGTCTAGGCCTTTTGTCAGGAGGAGGCTGTGAACCCCTGATAAGAGAAACCAAATCTTCAGCCATTTTGAGCATCTGTTTCTTAGGCATAGGGCCTTGAACAGGAGACTGAAGTGAAGCCTTTTTCGATTTAGAAGGAGTTTTCGACTTGGAAAATGTTTTGACTGTAAGAGTCGTCGGTCTGAAAACGCCTTCAGAAACCAATGGCGTTTCAGAAGTACCGACGTCCTTGGAAGGTAAATCGTCGGAAGGGCGTGAAGTAAAAGGCCGTCTCGGCCTAGTACATTCCGTCAAAATATCTGTAGCGGTCTCGGGTTCCAGAACTGCTGTAGTCAGAAGCTGCATCGGAGCCTCACTGATAACCGGAGAACCGGACACTGGATCAACCGAGGCCTCGAAATCGGGCTTAGGCCTGGGCTGTTGGTCCTTGCCCCTGTGCTTTTTGTGCACGCCGGTAGCTCCGATGGCATGTTATAGTTAAATTTTCTACCAAAAAAGTGTTGTGCGAAATCAAATCGTCTTTTAATAGTACGTTTATTAAATCTAGCACAAAAACGACAAGTGACGTCGTGATCACGGCCTAGGCAAGGTATGCAATAAGAATGAAAATCCTTATGAGGTATTTGCTTCCCCCCACAAGAAATACAATTGTTAACTTTTTCTGACATTGGTCTGAGGCAAGAAAAGTTTCCCCAATGGGGTACTTAGCTTTATAGAAGACTTCGGTCTGAAATTCGAATTCGAAAATCTCAGGAGTCGGCCGACCGGCACTTGCGAACTGCTTCTGCTTCGGGCACTGCGCGGCAAGAAAGACTGAAGAAAATGGCGTCGGTTGCAATATATGTATCCCTGGCGCACTGACGTCAGGGATGAGGCGACAGCAACCGACATCGGACCAAGACTTTTGGAAATCCGGCCGACTGCGGGACCGCCTGACGACAGGATAACCCAAGTGTGAAGACTGCAGCAGGGTAACACGATGTACATGGCTTAATATATAGTTGTGTAGGTCTGAAGACACCCTCAGAAGCCGATGCCTGCTCAACGGCTCCGGACCCATCTGAGGGAATGATTTCCAAGTGTCCAATACCTTGAGTATCCAGAGGCCCAGTCGGCTGCGAAAGTGCCTCACTGAGAACCGGCGACTGGCCTAGCAGAGGCCTCATCGTTGATTTTGGACCTCTGACGCCTATCCTTTTCCTTGTCCTTGCGCTTTTTGTAAACTCCGGTTGTTGGCTGGTCTGATGGCATTATATAATTAAATCTTTGGCCAAAGTAATGAAATGCAAAATCGAAACGACGCTTAATACTGCGTTGGTTAAATCTAGCACAAAACCGACAGCTAGTAACGTTGTGATCAGGGCCTAGGCAAGGAATACAGTAAGAGTGAAAATCCTTATGAGGTATTTGCTTCCCACAAAAAATACAATTGTTAACTTTTTCTGACATCGGTCTGGAGCAAGAAAAAAGTTTCCCCAATGGGGTATTCGGTTCTGAAATTCGGATTTGAATATCTCAGGAGTCGGCCGACCGGCACTTGCAAACTGCTTTTGCTTCGGGCACCACGCGGCAAGAAAGACTGAAGAAAATGGTGTCGGCTGCATCTTTTATACCCTGGCGCACTGACGCCAGGGAAGAGGCAACAGCAACCGACGCTGGTCCTAGCCTTTGGAATTCTGGCTGACTGAGGGTAGCCTGCCAGCAGGATAACCCAAGAGTAATGACTGCAACAGTGAAACACTATGAACATCTGTAAACCTTCTTCCCAAATCTTTCTATAATTTTGCTCTCTTTATCTGAAGGAAGAAGCTTAGAGGATGGTAATAACCTAGTTGATGTCTGAAGCAATGGATACCACAGCAGGATCAGCTGAAGGGCATTTATAAAGGAATTTACAGTTGTCAAGCACCTTATAAAACCTGCCAGGCCTTTTAGGTGCAGGAGCTTGAGAATCAGGGGCCTTAGAAGTAGAGGAAAACGCATAAAAAAATGCTGACAATACAGGTGGCACTGCAAAGGGAGAAGGAGATTCCATTTGTAAAAGGTCATAGTATCTTTTTTGCACTTCAGAAACCTGACGGCAGTCCCATTTAAAGAATTCTCTCATTTTGTTATTAGATTCCCCAAAAGATATTTCTTTCATTGGAGAATCTGCATCACTGGATTCTTCCTCAGAGGAAGCGTATTCTAAAGGAGATGTAATTTGAGTTGAAAATGCCATGGAATCCTCATCAGATGAAGACTCATTCTTTGAGAACTCCTGTTCTCTAACCTTCTTAACCAGAGAAGTAAAGGAGGGAGCAGAAACAGCAGGAGGAGGCATAAGAGCCATCAGAACCTTAATCACTATCTGTGAAAAAGTATCCCAATCTGACTGAGGCAACTCGGGAGCTGCAAGACGCTTAGCTTTTTGTTTTCTCTTAACATGCACCTCTGCTTGATGGGCAGTGGAATGTTTGAATAAGCTTGCCTTCAATGACTGACACTGGGACCTCTTCCCTTACAAGAATCTGAGGGGTCTCTGGACCCTTCCAAGACTACAAGCCGTGGTTCCCTTTGACCGTCCAATATGGATGTCTGCAATGCTTCTAAGGACGTGCCTAGGTTAAGATTCTTTAACAGCCTCCAAGGTGGTACCCGACGAAGAACCAGACCCAATCTCCAAACTTACCTCCCAGTCTTCACTAACCTCAAGGGATATGTCGGCAGAAAGAGGCACGGCAGAATAGGATTCAGGCCTCGGCTTACTGACCTTCATCTTCCATGTTAGCTCACTAGAAGGACCCAAAAAACTCTACATAATGTCCTTAGCTAGTCTTTTCAAAAGTTGGTTCATTAAGTAAAGACTCAAAGCCGAAAGAGAGCTTTGCAAGGTCTTTGGAGCAAAGCCCTGACAAAAAGCACAGGAATGGTCATGATTTCGGACTAGACCAAAAAGGTAATGGTCACGACTGTCCTTATGTGGAACTTGCCTTCCACACCTACACTTGCCCTTTCTGAATGACATGAACTAAACAAAAAAGGCAGTAGAATCTGAAACCTGAAAGGAGCAAAATAGAAACAGGCAACAGACTGACTTGCAAGTCAAGCATTACAAATGGTGGCAGAGAAGTTCTAAGGATTGTACGTGCAGATATCCTTTTTTATGGCTGACATTCAATAAGCCATACGTGCAATGTCTCACGTACTTGCAGTAGCTAAAAGCTGTTGTATGCTGGCCAGATGTCGGGTTGCTTGAGGCGAAGGATCTCCCTCATGTTAAGAATACTGCAACATTAGAACAGGAGGACATCACATGCTAATGTTAACAAAAGTTACAGTCACCACATGCCTTAACAACAGGGAACACAGTACAAAGATAAGTAAACCAGGAAGCAAAAAATGAACACAAGTAATCCTAACAGAGGAGGTACTAAAATAAAATGCACAAGAAAATAACCAAATTGTAGGTGTATGGCTAAGGTAAAGAATGCAGACCAAGCCAGGGGTATAAATAATGACCAATACTTACAACTAGCACCCCAATGCTAAGAGCAAAAACAACCAGTCTAAAAAAACAAAATAAAAAGGGCCAGTGCTGAAGCAGTAGTCAATGGTAACCATACAAAGCCATAACAAGGTGTTCAGTCCAAAATGAGTCAAATGGACCATGGGACCAGACCCTAAGCTACCTAAAAACAGTACAATCGAAGTTGAACTAAGAAATACTAATGAAAACAAAGTCCAAATAAAAGGGAATGCAGATCGAATGTCAGAGTTTGTCTCCAGACAAAAACAAGTTGCAATAGAACTTCAATCACTAAAGTAACACCACCACCTAGTAAAAGGAGTTTAAGAACCAGAGTAATGAACCAAAAATCAAAAGACAAAAAATTTGAAAGCCAAAGTGAAGAGGGTGTGATTGTGTGTGCACTTGTGTGTGCCAACAGGCAAAAGAATCAAGAACACAGTACCAACCACAGTAACCTTAAGAGATGCAGTATAAAGAAATGTCATCACACACAAATAAAAAGTAAAACTGTAATCTTGTACATTAGTCTTCATCAGATCACTATTACAACTAAGCATCCAAAAAATCAATCCTAGACTAAAAATATATAAAAGTGAACAAACATGCAAACAAATATGCATATGTTGTAGTAGAACATATAACAAGCAGAAACCATGAAAAGTAAAGGTATAAAAATGTCTGAGAAAAATTAAAAGTGGAGGAAACACTACATGTCATAACCTTTGATAAAATTACTTGTAGGCAGTCTCTTACGCTGAAGAATATATTTAACTGAACAAACAGATGTAAGGCCATGGAAAGAAAAATCACAGACAAGACAAATGATGACAAAGGAAATCTTCAGACATTGGATCCAACCCAATTTGGTTTCATCAAGGGAAGGTCACACCTACTGAACCTACTAAAATTCTTTGACAAGATTACCAAAGCAACAGAGGGCAAAAAGATGCATACAGCCTACCTTGACCTGGCCACAGCATCCAACATACTACTCCACTCTAGCAATACAGACATACTCACAAATCTAGGTTTAAACCCATACATCACTCTTTACCTCCTCATGAAAGCCAGTTACTACTTAAGTCCAACAAGGGTTCAAAGCTAACAACTCTTTTTTGGCATCTGCTACTTAGAAGTCAAGGCTAACGTCAAAGGACTCTGGCTAGCCAAGTTTCAGACAACTATAAACAAGACAGAGTGTATCCCTCATAGATACAAACATCCTTCAAGAACGCCTGACAAACTAGTAACAGGTATCAAAGTCACATTCTAAAACTCAATGCCAAAAAATGCACAATAGTACCTTTCAGAAAGAAGACACCCTAGAATTTACTTCCACTGATAAAACACCTCTAATAGTTGATTCTGTGACTGTGAATTTTAGAAAAGCATACAGACAGCAACTTGGCCCTTGACCATTATGTGACTATTGTAGTAAGGAAAACATTTTATGTTGTGCAATTTATAAGCAAGAATATGACCTCTAGGTCCAAAAATGTCATTGTTCCATTGTACTCAACCCTTATCAGACCAATCATAGAGTATAAAGCATATGCAACAACTGCAGGCTCCTTACAGCTTCCTCACACAAAGAATACATGGGGTAAAAAACATGTCCTAGGTACTCTGTCTCCAACAGACTGCAGAGGGGCAATCTATACCTGGCCTTCAAAGCAACCTCTGATCCAGTCATTACTGACCTGTTGCAAATTCATAAAACAAATGCCATCATAAGCACCCAATGTGACCTAAACCCTATCAACATCATAAAGAAGGCATTTTGGACAATTGAGTACATGTCTTAGAGAATAACTCTTCTTTGCTATAGGCTTCATATCCATGTGAAGCAGAGTTTTTCTCCACACTCAATCAAGTACAACTTGGATCAGTGGACAGATAACTGTAAATTTATTCCAATTTGCCATCTAAGCCCATATTAAAAAGAGTAAGCGTGTAAATGTTCGACCACTCATATCAAAGTTGTACACCCTACAAGATGAGTGATATAATCTATTAAAGAACAATGGGATTCTATTATTAAATGATCAACTTCTCTGTCTTTTTTTCTCCCTATTTACTGTCCCTGCTATGAATAAACAATAATACAGCATTTAAAATATTTTAAATTGACTGTTTCTCTCCACCAGAACAGTACCTTATTATACTGTGCTGCTTTCACTTTCAAAAAACTTTTCTCCCGCCCTTGAAAAGCTTGCTGCAGTCTCCAATTCACTGATGTCATTAAGGCCACTGAATACGGGTAGTTTTCTGGTTACTTCCCTCGCCAAACTGACATCACCACTACAGTCCTAAAAACTCACCCATGCTGTGATGTCACAGCTCCTTGGTCCTTCCCCTAGTCATACAGAAAGTAAAGGCTAAAACAAGGAAACAGTACATGAGTCAAGTCTCCTGCTGTGAGCGGTCAATCACAGCAGGTAACCGCTCAAATTACCCTTAGAACTTTGACAACTAGGGAAGCTAGGTGTGAAGGGGGATGGGAGCTGTCAATGTAGTACAATTCAAGCTTCACAAAAGAATGCAGTTTAGCCATTCTAAACAGGAGCAGCAGTAAAAAACACTTTGTAAGTCTATTCTGTGGCAGTTGCACAGTTTTATGTAGTCATTGAAAGGCATGAAATGTTACTTAAACTAACCGAGTGAAAGACAGCAGTGTTTTGTTTTGTGTCTTTCGGCTTTTCCCGGTTAGGGGTCGCCACAGCGGAACTCCAGTCCGCTAATGATTGGTAGTTGATTTTTACATGCCGAGTTACCAGCCCTGACGCACAACCTTCAACGAAGGTACGCCCATTCACGCATATCTCCACGCATAAGACGCTCTAGCTGAGAATCGAACCGGACAGCGTCATACTGTGAGGCGACGCTACCGCAGCACCACCACCATGGACAGCAGTGTATGTATGTAAAATCAAAGCAGTGACAGGAGCTTTAGGAAGAAAGAGGCCTGCGTGATGTATATTTTTTTTTTTTTTTTTTTACAGACAAGACTGCATTGTGGGATACCTAGATGGAAACTAAACAATCAGAATTACTTCAAGATGCCAGACCCCATGTGGTCAGAATCAGAAATTACATATAAAAATATTTAAAAACCTGTAAATAGTCACAGAGTGGCGTTAAATTGTAGGAAACACCAAACCATGATGATATAAACTGTTTTTTTAAGTCTGTGGGTGTGGTTCGCCTTTAAATACAGCTGTGAAGCATGACTAGGCTTTGAAAGGCTCTTTAGGGTCACTAGCCTACTAAACACACATGAAACACGTCAACTGAAATACCAAAAGGCTACAAAAACAGCAAAAGCCTCAACTAGCTGTTCAGATGAGCTGATAAAACTGCAAAAATCAGAGGGTGAAATGAAGAAAAGGCTAGCTGAATACGAGATTTCCCAAGAGGAGCCATTTCAAAAAATACTAGAATTAAAAGAGTGTAGAAAATAATTAGACTTCTTGTTGCAACAGAGAAACTGAAATGAACAGAATGTATTAACTGAGTCACAGTACAAATAAGCAATTAGACTAGAGACTCTTAGCAGTATTTGATAAAGGGCACATTGTGTATGCTCCAAATGTAGCTAGAAGAAAGCAGCCAAAACCTACATTAGTAAAGATGCGATCTTATCAGCAGACTTACAAAATTGTGGCAGAAAAGAAAAGTATTAAAAACTGGAGAAAACTGTGTGTTTGTGGAAAATGATTATTCACCGTAGACCAGGCAGAAGACAACCAAGTTTACCCCAACAGTCAAAGAATACTGACAGGCTGGTGTGAGATTCAAGCTGCTGTATCCCGCTGTCTTCAGATTACTTTTCCTGTGAGATCAGTCATTTTGTAATGCAGAATGGGCTAAGGAGGAAATAAAGTTTATCCAACATAGAGTGAACCAACAAACACGAAACACTGCATCCCATTCTTCCAACAGTAACAAAGCCAACAAAAAGACTACCAGTTAAACCCTTTCCATTGCTCCAACAGAAAGAAAAACAAAACACAAGTGCTGACCAGAAGAAGGAGAACCTTGGATTTCAACCAGAGACTGGTGTTGGAAGAGGCAGATGATCAAGACCACCCCCAGCAACACTGAAATTAGTGAAGAGATGGGATCATATAAAGTATCAATGCTGGTGGCTATATGAATATACATGTGAAATATGGCTTTTCAAGAAAACATGGTTGAGAAAGACTGGACTTTTGCTGATTTTGTTAAACTTGTGGGTGAACTGTAAAGCATATACCCCACTTTATGTTAATAATGCTTTGGAATGTGAGGAATAAATACATTTTTGTTCTTATTAATATCTGTAAACCAATTCATGATGCAGCATGCATGTTATATTGTAAAGCAATTTGCCATACTATACAACCAGTGGTATTTTAAATGTGAAGTGGGGAGTCTTCTCAGTAATTGCTACATCTGTTCAAGATATTAAAGCAAGCAACAACTTGCTCTCCTCTGCTCTCTTTCTAGACCTCTCCAAAGCCTTTGACATGGTAAATCATCATTTAATGTCAGATACACTTACTTCACTTTCAATTCACACTCAGGCTGTCAAATGGTTTAAATCCTATCTTGGAAATAGACAACAAGCGGTCCTCTGGGACAACAACCTATCTACTCTACTCCCTATCTCCCTTGGAGTCCCACAAGGCTCTATTCTGGGGCTCCTCCTCTTTTCTATTTTTTATCAATGACCTGAAAACATCACTACCCCAAATCACCTGTATTCAATATGCAGACGACTCAACATTAAACTGCACCGCAGCATCTACTGCTGAACTCCAGTCTACACGCAAAAAATGTTTACCTTAGTTAAAAACTGGTTCTCCAAACGCTGCCTCCTCCTTAACCCAAAATAAACTAACTTTTACTATTTACCCCTACCCAGAAGTCTCCCTCCATAGAGTTCACAGTTATATCAAACAACGGCACTGTAATAACACCTGACACAACTACCAAACTATTAGGTGTAACAACTGACCATAATCTCAACTTTGACACTCACATTAACCTTACCATGAAATTAGTGAATAGAAAACTTGGTTCCCTCTATAGGCTAAAACCCTTCCTTACACCTACAGCCAGGACTACTATTGCCCAAACACACCTACTATCCGCCCTTCTCTACACCTCCCCAATTTATACTAATCTATCCAAATACAATCTAAATAAGTTGGCCACATCTTACAATAACATTGCTAGATTCGCCACCGGATCCCCTTTCCATCCTCACCACTGTCAAAACCTAAAACTAGGATGGCTGGAACTCCAAAACCTGATGCTCTTTCAACAATTAACTATCACCCACAAAATCTTGTGGCATCCTACAAATATTCCCATTCTCACTAACCTGATCAACCCATATAAAAATCTCACTACCCTACGCTCAGCAAATAAGCTACTAGTTGCAACCCTTAAACCCAACAACAAATCTGGCAATTGTTTATTTACTAACTCTATTGGAAATTATTGGAATAAGCTTCCTAGTAAACTAACGTCCCTCACATCTACTCCACTTTTCAAAAAGCAATTAAAAACCTTCCTTAACGCACAATGGCTATGCCTATGTACTAATCTCACCTGAATCTCACTTATCTCTATTAATTTTTTTTTTCTAATTTTATTAAGTTTCTGTGTTAAACTTCTGTGCTTAAACTGTTTGAATATAGTCCTGTATTGATCTTTGTAAATAGTTAGCTCTTTGTTCTTTGTCTACTATGTTTAATCTTTTCTCATGTAATTTAAACATAGGCCTATCTATATAAGGGTGTTTTTTTATGTACATTTGCTATATACTAATGTGGAGCATTTCTTCCCGGGCCTCTACTGAAAATGGACATATATCCACTTAGACTAGCCAGGTCAACAAATGTAAAATAAAATAAAAACAAAATAAATAAATAATAAATTACTTTTTAGTCAAGATTTATAGGTTTTATACTGTAACAATATAAGAAAGCCTTGTCAGAAGTACGTTAAACTTAAAATAATGTTGCGCTGCTGGGTTGAGGAAGGGGTGTAAAAGTGTACCAATACATTATGTAGAAATAAGACAGTAATTTCCCCGTTTTTACAAGAGTGGCTGTCTAGCTTGATGCCTAATGTTTAAGTTGTATGCGAGTGTTTTTTTTTTTTTTTTTTTTTTTTTTTTTAAGCAAATAGGCTTGACCAACAAAGACAAATTGATGAAAGGCTTGGGAAATGGTAGCTTACTTGCATCTGAGGGTTCTTACCTTTTTTTTCCCATTAGAAAATGCTCTCAGGGACAGATAAGTCTGCAAATGGAGGCAGCTGGCCAGAGAAAGTCAGTATACTGTGTTTCCAGTGAAATTTACAAAGATTCTTTCATGCATCTACAAAGTTGTTAGCTGTTTTTTTCCCTCATCGCTGAAAGTTTTTACTTGGAGACTATTTGCAGGTGCCATGCAAATCTCACTGTCAATATTTGTGCCTCAGATTTTTGGTCTGTTTGTCATAAAAATGCTTTTATTTTTCACTTGTTTTTCTGAGTTTCAGACTGCATGTTCTTCAAAAAATGCAAGCAAACACAAATTTTGTTATTCCAGAAAATTTTTATGCTTACAAGAGAAATATTTACAATCTGTTCCTATTTATTTTTGAGCCTTTGCCCCCCCCCCCATTATTTTAAGTTTTGTCCAAATGACTTCTGCTATGAGGCTGAGAGGCATCTCCACAATTCTGAGTATTCTGTGCAGACAGAAATGTAACATTTAAAGGTATAATGGCAAGCGGTTCAGTGAAAAATACAATTTTGAAACTATGGCAAGTAATTCAGAAATAGTAGTCTTAATACTTTAATGCATTTAATAAATCAGCTTACAACTTAATTTTAAATGTAGCAAGGGTCATTTTCCTTAGAGGTAAAAGTTAATATTGACTGAAATCATGCAAGCAATTTTTCACTTTTGGGAGGGAACAGAGTCAACAGAAGAACAGATGGCAATCAGTGTAAGAGGGAACAGGTTGCAACATCACACTTTAGCTCTGCAGTTTGACTGCACTGACTTCTAGATTTTCTACATTTAAGGTTTAGATATTTCCATTATTTTTTATTTTGGTTGTATGACATTAGTTTGTTGTAATTTAAATTTTGTTTTACTACAAAGTTTTTTTTTTTTTTTTTTTTGAGTCTTAAAGGTTGTTGGTTAGGGCCAGTTAGGGAACACTACCACGAAACAATACCCACATAGCTCACAAAGTCAGTGTGCCACACAGTCACAGCCCTTAAGGCTAAACAACACACCTAATACACTTCCAATAGGTGACTCTATTGTCAGACACACTGACGTCCCACTCACCAGGCTGAACAAGGAGAAGGTCACTGTAAGCTGCCTGTCGGGTGCCATGATCCGCCACATAACACAAGCACTCAGGTCACTCCATAGCAAGTACAAATATGACTCCGTCATTGTCCATGCTGGTGTGAATGACCTGAGACATACCTCCCTGGACTACATGAAAAAAGACAGAGGAGCTCTTTGATCATGTAGCCCAGGCCGGTATGACCCTGACCTTGAGTAGCATCTTACCCTCACCAAGAATGATGCCACAGTATAAAGACAACATGATTAATTTTAACAACTGGCTAAAGTATTGGTGTCATTCAAAGGGGATCCAGTGTCTGTCAGCCTGGGATGACATGCTCGACAAGCCACGTTGCTTCGCTAGGGACGGCTTGCACCTGTCACCCCTGAGTTTTCGAATACTGGCAAAGGCTCTTGCCTCCCCCATAGTGCCTTTTTTAGGCAAGGCTCAAAAGACAAACCCACCTCCATAGACAACACAAAGAAAAAAAAATTAAGGGTAATGCTGCTCAATGCCAGACGTCTAAACCTCAAGATGCATGCATTCGAGACTCTCCTCAGTATGGAGAATATCGATACCTGTGCAGTAACAGAAACCTGGTTCAAGGCTCCCGAGAGCACCCCAGCACTAACAGGTTATACTTCATACCATGCTTTCCGGTATGAAAACTCTGACCAAACCACAAAAGGAGGGGGAGTATCCATATTTATCAAAGATACCCACACCTCCAGGTTAGTGGCACTGCACGAAGCATCGGAGACCATCCATGTGCAACTAACAGTGGGCAAAACTGCCTTTCAGTTTGTAGCCTGCTACAGACCACCCTCCCAAACACAGGAACCTCACTCGGCTTTCCTGAGAACACTGGAGAATATGAAGGTCTCTCCAAACACCATTATATTGGGTGACTTCAACTACCCAAACATTAATTGGGAAAACTACTCAAGCCCAAACACCCTCGCCCAACGGTTCCTAGAATTTATAAACTCAAATGTTATGGAACAACTGGTCACCACTCCCACAAGAGGGGAAAACATATTGGATCTGGTCATCACCAACATGGGGTCTCTATGTTCCACACCAAAGGTATATCCCTCCCTCATTGGTAAGATCAGACCATAAACTAATTTCACTGGACATCCATATTCCATCCCCACCCCTAGCCAAGGAAACCACGGTGAAGAACTTCTCAAAAGCAAACTTCACACTTCTCAAAACCGAGGTGGAATCCTTCAAAGCCCCCGGGCCAGTGGAAAATACGGCCCAAAATGCAGAATCCTTTACAAAAGCATTCTATGGACACCTACGGGAATGCATGGAGCATGCTATCCCACATAAAACCAAGACTCACTCCTCCAAAGGCAGGAGACCTGTCTGGTGGACCCTGGCCATAAATAAGCTATACAACAGAAGGAGAAAGCTACTACATGATGGAGCAAAATCCCAAAAAGGGAAGGCATCTCTGATCAGTACTAGCAAGAAACTATGATCCCTCATAAAATCATCTAAGGCCAGCTTCAAAAGAAAAATTGCACAAGACACTAAAGATAATCACAAGGCCTTCTTTAGTTATGTCAGAAACCTGGGAGGCAACTCTCAGATATGTTCTGAGCTAGTGCAAAATGACAAAAAATACACTGAACCCACAGACATTGCCAACATCCTGGCAGAAAGGTTCAGTGCAAACATCTCCCCCCCTCCCCCCCCCAAAAGAGCAAATGTCTATCCCAACAGAGTGCAGCCTTCCTGAGATCACAGATGCAAAGGTGACAGCTGCCCTCTCCAAAGCAAAAAACACAAAATCAATGGGACCAGACGGTGTTCCGGGCTGCGTCTTACACGAGCTCCAATAAGAACTAAACCCTCATATAAAGTCACTGTTCAATCTCAGCCTTACTACAGGATATGTACCCAAGGAATGGCATACAGCAACAGTGGTCCCACTCCACAAAGGTGGTGCCACAACATACCCCGGAAACTATCGCCCTATAAGCCTGACTAGCCTGGTCTGCAAAGCTATATCATCATGGAAATCATAAACAAAGACATTGGGAACCTCCAGATACTGGATCTTACCCAATTCGGTTTTGTTAAGGGCAGATCTTGCCTCTTGAACCTGGTCGACTTCTTTGAAACAGTTACCAAAGCCATAGATGAAGGGAAGGTAGTCTACACAGCCTACCTGGTCCTCGCAAAAGCCTTTGACACAATACCCCACTCAAGCATCATAAGCTTACCAGCTTAAATATTAACCCCTATGTCACAAGATGGGTTGCAAACTGGCTCAGGGATAGAACCCACATGGTCAGAATAGCACGTGCCATGTCAGACTCTAAACCAGTTACAAGTGGCATCCCACAAGGCTCAGTCCTGGGACCTCCCTTGTTCGGTATATATTTCTCAGAGGTACATGCTAACATGGGTGGACTATGGCTGAACAAGTTCGCAGATGACTGCAAACTGGGTGCCGTAATCGACTCTCCGGCTGACACAAGCATCCTCCAAAAAGGGTCTCAGAGAGACGGATAACTGGTGCCAGAGCCATGGCCTAAAGCTAAATGCCAAAAAGTGCATAGTCATCCCCTTTGGGAAAAACAAAGGGCCCACAAATTACCACATAGGTGGTAATCCATTAAGTACGGAAGACGTAATTAAGGACTTGGGGACCCAAGTAGATAGCAATCTCTCCTTTGACAATCACGTTGCCAAAGTGGTTAGAAAGACCTTCTATATAGCCCACCTTATCATGAAAGGATTCACATCTAGATCAAGAGAGGTCATTGTGCCCCTCTACTCATCACTTATCAGGCCCATAACTGAATACAATGCCCCATTTGGGATGTACCTTACCCGACACCTGCAGCAACTGGAAAGACCCCAAAAGTACCTCACCAAGAGGATCAAGGGGCTCAAACTGATGCCCTATGCAGCTCGGCTAAAGAAACTCCAGCTCTACTCAGTTGTTTACCGCCTACTCAGAGGTGATCTGTGTCTGACGTATAACGCCATGTCTAACCCAGAATTAATGGACATGTTTCACCCCAGGAAATCCAAATCCCTTAGAGCTACATGCTCCAGGGACTTGAACCTCAGCACAGAAATAAATAGGACATGCTGGAGGGACAGACTCATATCCCAGAGGCTCCCCCCACTCTGGAACAAAATCCCAATCCATGTTAGGCAGAGCCCCTCACTGACCCTCTTCAAAAGAAATCTTGATGAGTGGATGGGAGATCGTAAGTTTACTCCTGGGATCTCTTCTGTGTCCCTGCTTGACAGAGGTACAGTAAACTAACCTTAAGAGGGCTACCTTCTGTGACCTACTATACAGAGGCAGTCAACTAATCTAAAAGGGTGGCGAAAGCCAAACGCACTCTGGTTAGGCTTATAAATGCCCTAGGGCAGATAGCCTAGTATCAACCTATGGACCTATTACTTTTGCATTTTAATGATTGAGGTAATTAGTGGGAGGATTTTTAGATTATGGGAGCCCCCCCCCTCCATGCTAATTCTACTGGGCACCAGTAGCTCAAACTGATAAGGCACTCCCCACTACACTCAAAGCTTGAGTTAGCCTCAGTTTCATATTATCCCATTTCAATTAATGCACACTGCAACACTGACCCACTGACCCAAAGTCACCTATCTGTATTTTAACTTGGTCTGGGACCTTATAGTGAGAGAACTCTCTGACCAGACACTTGCAGCAGCTGGAGAGGCCCCAAAAGTTCCTCACCAAAAGGATAAAAGGTCTCAAAGATATGTCTTATGCTGCCCGGCTGAAAGAACTCAAGCTCTATTCAGTCGCTTACCGCCTGCTCAGAGGTGACCTGTGCCTGACATACAAGGCCATGTCAAACCCAGATTTGATGAACATGCTTCACCTCAAAAAATCGAAATCTCTTAGAGCCACAAGGGCAGGAGACCTAAACCTAGACACAGCTATTAATAGGACGTGCTGGAGGGATAGATTCATCACCCAAAGACTCCCTATGCTGTGGAACAAAATCCCAGTATATGTGAGGCAGAGCACCTCGCTGGCTTTGTTCAAGAGGAATCTTGACCAATGGATGGGAGATCGCAGATATACCCCAGGGATTACCTCAGTGTCTCTGCTCAACAGAGGCACTGCAAAATAATGGGCATAGTTTCTCCAAACTAAAGGGGTGGCGTAAGCCACAAAACTATGGGCTAGGCTTGTAAATGCCCTCAGGCAGATAGCCTAGTATAAACCTATGAACCTATGTACCTATGAACTGCAAATTGCTGCAGGACTCCTTACATATATACATATATGCCTCTCTCTCTCTCTCTCTCTATATATATATATATATATATATATATATATATATACATACATACATATATATATATATATATATATATATATATATATATATGTAGGGACACACACACACATCCTTATACTGCAGTTTTAACGTGTACTGATTGGAATTCTTTCTAGCTACTCTCTTATAACCAGTGCTAAGCTGTGTCAGTGGTTTGCAGTGCACTGTACAGACAAAGGCACGTAGAGTTGCAATTTTCCATATAAAATTTCCTCTGCTATCTTCACAAGTATACAGCTGAAAGTAGAGCACCTAGTTTGCACAGTGAAAAGCATTACTCCACGTTAGTTGTTTTTAGATCAATCCTAGACCTCTTCCACAGCCCAACAATTCCCACTTCAGTTACAAAAATCCCCTTGCACCACCCTCTGTAGATCACAGAGAGGATCCATAGCCATGCATGTGAACTTTCCTTCTGTCTCTGTACCTAGCCTAGTGGAAATCAGCATCCTGAGACAATATAGCAATTGTCTCATATTTATCATCTACCACCTTTTTCTTAGACTGGCAATATGCAAAAGCTGTAATTACACTGCGTCTTTGGAGGCAAAGCTCTTGCATACAGACTCTTAACACACACACACCACCTATTATGGATCAGACCCAAGCTTACATATGCTGAGGCTCTTAAATGCAATCTCCCCAAACGGCTCCCATGTGAAGTCTTCAGCAACCTTATACAATTGACAGACAACAATACTCCCCAGGACACACATTACCATATTCCAAATTCCTCATTCTCTAAACCCTTAAGGCAAACTACCACACAACAGTATGACTGTCATAGTTCATGTGGGTGTTACTGACCTGATATATATATATCTCACTGGACTTTTCAACAGATGAAAGATAGAGACTGTGTGTCATGGCAGGTATGAAAGCTAGCACTGAGCAGCATTCTACCTTCTCCAAGAATATCACAATATAAACAGAATATGACTGAATTTTACAACTGGCTTAGTTACTGGCACCATTTTAAGGTGGTCCAATATTACTAGTCAGCTTGGGAGGATATGATTACAGACCACACTGCTTTGCCAGGGATTGACAGCCACTAGGTTTTCAGAGATTGGCCAAAACATTATCCCCCTCCCCCAATAGTGCTCTTTTTGGGCAATGCCAATCTGATAAATCTTCAGAGACAGTAAATTCTACTCAAGATGAACTAAAGGTGTTACTTGGTCAGTGTTAGCAAAAAGCTCCACTCCTTGAAAGCGCTCCTCACCCTGGAGATTGTTGGCATCTGTGCAGTTACTGTCACATGGTTTAAAGCTGCAGAAGGCACCACAGCAGTGCAAAGCTACAATATTTTTTGCAAACTTAGACCAGCTACCGCATAAGAATGGATAAGAGGTGAAAGGCGAGGTTAGCAATCTACATAAAAAGTAAACGCACCTCAAGAACAGTCAAACAATATGACATGCTTGAACCACTCCACATCAAATTAACCTCAGGTAAGGTCCCACAACCACACTCTTGCTAGCTATAGGTCCTAGTCTATGATCCAGGATAACCATACCATGTACTTGAATATACTGTAGTCACTCAACATACAGCCTAACACCATACTCCTAGATGATTTCAACATACACAACCACTAACATGCAGGCTCAAAGATTCCTGGATGTTGTAAATGCAAACATCATGGAACAGCTAGTCTGCACACACATTAAGGGTGCAGATATCCTGCATCTGGTACTTACAACTACGAAGGCATGCTGGATACCCCCTACTCTAATATCTTCACTGGTCAGATCTGATCCCAAAGTAGTAACCCTTGAAATAAATATAAAGCCTGAATTCCCAGCAAACCACAGAATCTTTAAGAGCTTATTCAAGGCTAACCCCCTCCTATTAAATGATGGCATAGATAAAATCCACCCCTCCCCAAATTCAGAGAACACAGTGGCCTACATGAAAGTGTTTACCTGAAGACCTGTACAAGCATGTTGATAACTGAACGGACACAGCAGAACTAAACCAAAATAAATTTAGGACAAATTGCAAAAACAAGCTCCCATGGTGGGCTCCCAGTATAAATAAGTTGTACAACAAAAGAAAGAAAAAAATCAAAATAGGAAGGGCTATGCCCAACAGACAAAAACTTCCTCATCAGTCTCAACAAGCAATGTGGGGGACAATTTATGTCCATCAAAGACAACCTCAAAGCAAAAATAGACTCGTAGGCTAAGGATAACCACAAGACATTTTTCATTTATGTACGCACCCTTAAGGGGAGCACCAGTGTGCTGAACTAACAGTACATGGAGCTCCCTATACTGAACCAAAGGATACAGTAAATTTTCTGGCCAATAAAGTCAGCTCCAACTTCACCCCCCATCACCTTAGTTAACCCTCAGGAAACATCACCTACCATTTCACTCCAACAGTGAAGAGCGAGTCCTCACTGCACTCCCCAAAGCTAAAAACGCTGCATCAGTGGGTCCTGATAATACTCCAAGATGCCTCTTAAACAGCTTGAAAAAAACTTGCCAGGCCCACTAGAATCTTTATTTACTCACAACATCAAGGCAGGATTCTTCCCTAGCGAATAGAGGACTGCAATGGTCATTCTGCTACAAAAAGGAGTACCATCAAAACACCCAGGGAACTGCACACCTATAAGTTTGACTACTCTTACATGCAATGCCACGAAAAGAATTATTGTGGTCCTGACAAAGACACAGGAAATTTTCACACACTGACTCCATCCCAGTTCAGTTTTGTCAAGGGCAGGTCATGCCCAGTAAATATGCTGGACATTTAGAAGATCACTAGAGCCATGGATGAGGGCAAAACTGCATACTGACCATCTCAAGCTGGCAAAGGCATTTCACACAATACCTCTCTTGGGTATTATAGACAAGCTCACAAATTTAGGTATAAATCTCTCTGTTACCAGATAGAAAGCCAAATGTCTCACAGATAGGACACATGAAGTTAGGGTAAGAGCATCCACCTCAACCAAGAGGCCTGTAACTAGTGGTGTTCCACAGGCCTTGGTACTGTCACCTCTCCTGTTTATAATACACCTTTCACAAGACAAGGCAAATGTAGAGGGCCTCTGGATGACAAAATCTGCTGACAACTGCAAGTTGGGTGCATTCAGTGAATCCATGAAAGATGAAAATATCCTCCAGGAGGGTCTATCACAGACAAACAACTGATACCAGAACCATGAGCTAGATCTCAATGCAAAAAAATGCAAAGTATGCCCTTTGGGAAAACGACCATCCCTGCAACTTACAACACTGATATCCCTCCCCTAAGAGTAGACTCGGTGGTAACAGATTTGGGAACTCAGGTTGACAGTAATCTGAACTCTGAAGATCTGTCCATTCTGGTGTAAAAAACCCTTCTATATGGCGCAAATAATAAGTAAGGGCATGGCATCCAGATTTAAGGAGAAAACAGTCCCAATACACTCAACCCTAATTAGACTAATAATCTAGTACATTGCACCCTTAGGACATGTACCAGACCAGACATTTGCAATAGCTGGAATGATCACAAAGGTTCTTCACTAAAAGAATAAAGAGGGTAAATAACATGTATGTAGGTCGCCTCAAAGCCTTGTCTGTGTACCCAGTCTACTAAAAACTATTGAGGGGAATGATCTAAGCCGAACCTACACAGTATTCCCCAATCAAGTCATGAAGGATCTGCTACACATTCATAAAACATACAGCATCAAAATTATCTGTACCTAAGGATCTAAACCTGGTCTGTGAAATGAACAAAACATGCTGGAGGGACAGGTACATGTCTCAGAGATTACCCCTTCTCTGGAACAGTCTCTCCCTTGTTGTGAGGAAAAGCTCTTCCCTAAGCCTATTCAAAAAGCAGTTTGGACCAATGGATAGGAAATCCAAATTCATTCCAGCTTGTCACTTGTGCTCCTTATGGACAGCAGCAGCCTGCAGATGCCAAAAGGCTCAGTCATATAACAAAGTCATTCTAGTCCATGGACAATGATAAATGGAAAAACTGAGGCATGAACGGCTAGACTTAAAAGTCTCTAAGGCCATTAGCCTAGTAACTTCCTACAATCTTAAACTTTAATTTTACATTAGGTGATGCGTGTGGGTGCAGCCGTCTATTTAGGACAACTGCTCTGGAGGGGTAAACACGTGTTGAAAATGCACAGACTTTTGAATTTTTGTTCCAAGTTAAAAGGGGATGGGGGGAGGGTTGCAAAACTTATTTTTTGCTTGGATGTTTTCATTTAAGCCAAGTGTTGAAAACTGCAATGCAGGATCAAACTGAGATGACAAGAAGTACTGCTCACAACATCATCTTGCCAAACAGTAAATGAATTTTAGCCAAATGTTGGAAATGCACATTAAAAAACTGTCAGCTATACTGGGGAGTAATAATTTTATATTATAATGGCTATTGTGTCCATATTATCATGGAATGTAAACAGGCTTACATGTATAGACAAAAACAAGGCATAATGAATCATATTTAGAAATGTAGGGTGCAACAACAATCTTGCTAGAGACATTTAGACTGAAATAACCCTGATATTTAAAAAAAATGATTTCAGGATGGGCATTCAGCAGAATATCAGAGGAAAAAGGAAATGAGAGCAAAATATTGATTGCTAGAAGGGCTCCAATAGTGTTAGAAAAGAAAAAAAGACAATGGTAGATTTGCAGCAGTAAGGGTCATCTAGCAAAAAAGGAGGATGATGCTGGAAAGCATTTACTATATTCCACCAAACACTGGTGCTATGAAGGTTAAAAAAATAAGAGAAATATTCAGCTTTCAGCAGGGATTGTTGTTTATGGGCACAGGTAGGCACTGGAACTTGACTTGCAATAGTGAGGATACATCAGGGGAACCTAGAAGAAAAAACAGAACAAAAGGGGGTAGACTTCTGAAGCAATTTATTAAAATATTTGGTATGGAAGATGTGAATTCAGAAGCAAAAACTCAAAGACATAACTTACTTATTGCTCACCAAGATACCTTAACTGCACCAGCCCGGACAGAATTTACATTTCCAAGGAGAACATGCATTTCACTGAAAGCACTGACAGACATCCAATAACTATTTTAGCCTCCACAAAAACAAAAACTAGATAATGCAAGGTAACGAATAAAAAAAACTGCTGCTTTCCTACTTACTTGTTAAAATTAGATGAATGTAAGGAATGGGTAGTGGTAATGATTCAATAGTTATCAGGGAAGATATAAATGTATTCAGAAGGGATAGCTAATGAGTGGGGTAAAATGAAAATGGAGTTTAAAAACATGGTAAAAATAGAAGGGAAAGATATGAGAAAGTAATAGGAATAATTTAGAGAGGATGAAAAAGGTTAAAATAATGCATAATAAGGGGAATTTGACAGAACAATAGGAGGAGCAAATGCAGAGCATTTAGAGAAAATAGGAGAATATTTTTTATATTCAAAAATTTAGAAAGGCTCCTGTTAAGCATCTATTTCTGACTCCAGCATAAAAACTTTTAGTACAATGACTTAGACAACAAAAAGCAGAAAGGGTTCTCTCTAAATGTTGGGAGCCTATTGACAAGTAAAATAATCCAAGATCTTATACAGGTCTTAAAAACATTTCAGAAATTGTATGAAAAGTTGTACATTTAATACTGCCTGGATTGGGTCAGTCATGGTAGAAATAAAATACATTACCTGAGGACAACCATTGGGAAATTGTCTATTTAAACACAGGATGTCCCTTTTTGTCCCTTGATAAGAAATAAATAGCGGATTTGCTTTTCTGAAGGACTTGGTCTTAGTGTGTGGGACCTTTTTGATTGTTCTGGTTGCTCTTCAAGGCATATACTAAGAAAATGCTACAAAAAGCCTATAGATCCCTGCATCTAGGAAAAAGACTGTTGGCCACCCAAGAGCTTGTGGCCTGCTTCTCATCTTAGGATTGGTGTTACTGTTTTTTCTTTTTGGGAGACAAAAAGCAGTGGGGCATTGTATCCCAGCAGAGTGAAGTTGCGGTGAGACCAGCACCAGTAGTAGCCAGGCAATAGTCAATCAGGTGAATCCCCTCTTCTTATAATTCTTGACAAAACTCTTTCTTTTTAGTAACTACTGCTTGATTAGCTGCTGTCGAACCCAACTTCAGAACATCTCCCTAAATACTTCATCCATAAATCATCAGGTACTACCTCAGTAGTTTTCCCTCAAGTGTTTGGCAGTGCCCTGTACAGATGCAGACACCTTGAGTTCATATTTGTCTTCTAAAAACACCCTTGAAATTTCACCAATACCTAATTCCACACAGGGAAACAATTTTGCAGTGACAAGCATTGACCTCAGAGTTGCAAACCAGATACTCCTGACATTACTTTACATTCTCACTTTAATGGTCTACTCAATAAAAAAGGCTTGCTGCCACGGATATGAACTTTCCCACCATCTCTGTTTCCAGCCCGGTGGATATGGGCATCCTTAGGCAATGTAGAAATTGCCTCAGGTTTACTGAAAACAAGCTAATTTGAAAATGAATTGATAAGGTATGCGAGACAAGTATTTATACAATGTTACTGGAGGCAAAGCTCTCACACCAGAGCACTCCCAGTGTCAATGAGGTTATCAGTACCACACACTCTGCACCCACCACAGACAGTTCAAAGCAAATGCATAGACCCACTTACACTGAGACACTTAAATGTAACCTTTCTAAACCCCAAAGACCTCCCAGAGGAAATACACATAACAAATACAAAATAACGACCACATCAACACAAACATCCACATCTCATGGAGCCTCTACTTCTAAGCCCATACTGCAAGCCACCACACAATCCAACATTACACACACATTCAAGTCACTGGACAACAAAATACTAGTATGACTCAGTCATAGTCCATGTGGGTGTTAACGACATGTGATACACTTCTCTAAGCTATATATTTATAAAGAGAGGGAAACCACGGAAGAAACTGCATGGAAATTTGAACAAACTCATTCTCATGCTACCGCATCTGGGGCAGCTGGTGCACCAACATTGGGGACCCAGTGTGCTGGTGAGAAGTGGACAACTGGCCGAAGGAAATTCATTACACCAAAGTTGGAAACCCGTACCTCCATGTGGAACATTTGAACTGGCCACCACGTTGGCAAGAAGGAAATCATTGCCAAGGAAATCATAAAATGCAAAATATTGATTGCTGCAGTGTCGGACTTAGGACTCACTGAATCTGGAACACTGACCTCCCAAACACCTACAGTTGATGAAAAGATAACATTGTACTACTCTAGCAGTAAGAAGAGAGATGATAGCACCAGGTTTATTGTGGATAGCCGGGGTTTGCAAGAAGCATAATCACTTTCCAGCCAATATCGGGGCACCTGGCAGCGCTCACTGTGATTTCTACTACCAGCTCCAATGCATGCTGGATACAATCCTAAGGACCGAAATGCCTCATCTAAGCAGAAGACCTCAACACCCACCTCGACGAGGACAAGTCCGCTTGGGAAGGAACGATGGGGAGATTTGGTCATGGGAACATGAATGATAACAGCCTGCGCCTTCTGTCCTCTGCTGCATCAAACAATCTTATTGTGTGAAACCCCGCAAACACCAGCTCACATGGCGAAACCCATCCAGCAATGACTCTGCCATACTGGACTACATCCTGGTCAACTCTCATTTCCGATCATCACTCAAGGATATCTGTGCTATGCGAGGATGTGACTGTGGCTCTGATCATTAGCTCATCCATGCCATGGTGCAGCTTCGCTTACAGCATGCAAAGCACAAATCACCTATGCCAGCCAGGGTGGACTAAGCAACTGATGGCCCCTGCCTTCAAACAGGAATTCCAGATTGCACTGTCAAACTGATTCGCAGCATTGGCCCAAATGGAGGATGTGAATGAGGCAGAAATGCAGATATCAAACTCAGTCATGGAAGACACCAAATTGCTATGCCCACCCATCCGTTGCTGAATGCAGCCATGGATATCTGATGAGTGCCTGGATCTCATAGCCTAACAGAAGCAGGTAAAGCTTGTCAACTACGAATGATACCGGTAGTTCAGTTGAGAAGTTTGCCAGAGGCTGAAAGCAGAAAGGAAAGCATACTGGAACCAGGTGGCATCCGACCTTGAGGAGGCGGCATTGAGACATGAGTACCATACCCTGTACAGTAACCTCAAACAACTGAGTGGGAAGACCAGACCTGCCAGTGACCTCAGAAAACCAATGGGACATTTGTGCACTCACCTTGTGAATGCCTGAAACAATGGAAGGAATTCTTTCAAGAGCTTTACCACCATGACCCACCTCATGGACCAATGGTCCATCAGCCACCCATTGATCTTCCTTAGGGCCCCAATGTCAGATGATAAACTATGAACCTATGAACTTATGGATGTGGTTGCTCCACTGCTGTCCAACATAGTGGTGGATGCCATCATGAGAAGAGTATTTGAGGGCAGGAATAGAGCCAAGTACAATGAAGTCCATTCTGTGACTGACCTGATGTTCTCAGATGACAGGGCCATTTGCATATACAGTAATGCTGAGGCCACAGACATCCTCTGCTACACTGCTCAATCATATGGCCTACGGACAAACACAGACAAGACCAAAGAGACGGCAACAGAAGGGTCAAAAGCCAACATCCCCCTTGGGGGATTTCAGATTGAACAAATGCAAGAATTCAAGTGTCTGGGGTTCACTGGTCCAAGAGAAGAAGGTGGCATCAACAGCTGAAGTCCATAGCAGGATTGGACAAGCCACTGCAGCATTTGCCTTGTTCAAATGGAGTCTATGGAGGATGACAAACATTTTATCACCACCATGATTCACCTTTTCTGGGCACTGATCTTGCCAATTCTCCTTTATGGATTGGGAACGTGAATCCACCTCAGGCCAGACCTGAACAAGCTTGAGGTTTTCCAAATGCAATGCCTGTGCCAAATCTTGGGAATCTTGCTTTGCGACTGCATTAGAAACGAGAGTATCTAGACCAGACGTGATCAGCAGCCAATGATCAGTAAACAGATCCAGAACAGGAGGCTGCTCTGGTTTGGACACATGCAGGATGGACACCTGCTGCTTGCCATACAGACTATTATGAAGAGAACACCCCGCAAACTGGACAGCTCACAAATATGTACCAAAGACGTGGGCTAAACAGGTTGAAGACAACCTGAGAAACCAGCGACTCGACCTACAGGAGGCTAAAAACATTGCCATGGATTGAACAGCATGGAAAGGCATCATGAAGGAAGTCCAGCATCCAACGGCACCCACAGCAGCATACCAACTACAGGGTCAACCACCTCTGCTGGCTGCCAGCTAGGGACAAAAGAAAAGAAAGACAGACATCATGAAGATCTTGGAATGTGTGCCCCAGGCTGGTATACACCAGCAATGAGCAGCAGTTTACCTTCTCCAAGGAGGATGCCACAACAAGAACATAAGACGACTGACTTTAATAAGTGTCTTAGATCCTGGTGTCATTCTAACGGGGGTGCAACATCTGTCAGCATGGAAGCAGATGGTAAACAGACAATGCTGCTTTGCACGGATGGTCTGTACCTCTCTCCTGAAGTATTTTGATTATTACAAAGAATCCAAATGAAGACACTCCACAGCAAATAAAAGCAACCGTTTAATCAAATGCAAAGTAAACGGTTGCTTTTATTTTCCATGGAGTGTCTTCATTTGGATTCTTTGGATTATTGTTTGCTGTTTTGCCATTTTGAGACACCTCACCCCTGCGAGTGGTTTTTGCTTACTTTTTATTTTGAACATTAGCTAAAACTTTGTCCTCCCCATAGTGCAGTTTTTAGGCAATCCCAAATTGAAAGTACTTCCAACATAGAAAATAAAAGCCAAGAAAATCTGAACGTGTTACTGCTCAATGCCTAGACGTCTAAACAAGAAATTCTACTCTCTCCTCACCCTACTGAATGCTGACATCTATGTAGTCAATGAGACATGGTATAAAGCTGGGAAGAGCACTCCGGCATGCAAGGCTATAATGCCTTCACACATTTAGACCAATTACTACACAGACAGGTACTAAAGGTAGAGGTGTGTCTTGATTTACATAAAAAATAAATACATCTCAAGGCTGGTCAAACAGGATGATGTACGTGAGCTTCTTCATGTTCAAACCACCACAGGCAAAATCCCATACCACTTCTCTGCAAGCTACAGGTTCCACACTATGTCCCAGGAAAAACTCATAACACTCATTTAAGCTTCTTGAAAAGACTCCCCATCCAACCCAGTAGTCAAGGGTGACTAATTACTCCACTATTAACTGGGAATTGTATATATGACCCAAAACGTGCAGACACAGAGATTCCAGGATTTTGTAAACACAACCTACCTGGATCAGACTGTAAATACACCTACCAGGGGTACAAACATACTGGATCTGGTCCTCAATAACATGGCACAGTGCTCCACATCCCTGTGTGTAATATCTCCTCTGGTAAGATCATATCACAAAATGGTCTCTTTGGAAGTAAAAATATAACCCAGAACCCAGCTAACCCTGTAATGTTCAGGGACTACTCCAAGGCTAACTTCCTATTAAGTGATATCCTGACAAGATTTCAAGCCTCGCATAAACCTTGAGAACTCTGCTGCCTACACAAAAATGCCCACATAAACCCTATACAAGCATGTTAATAGCTGCATATAGGCTATTAACATGAAGAAGCACAAAACTAACAAAAAAAGTCACCCTGGTGGAATCACACCATCAATAGGCTATATAACAAAAGCAAGAAAATGATGGCAAAAATTAGGAGGTGTAGCACCCAGCAGGATAAAAGCACTCTAAAACTAAGCAAACTCTGAGGACAAATAAAGTCTACCAAACCCAAATTTGAGAAAGATTTGGCATCCCAGGCCAAGGACAACCATAAGGCTGTATTTAACTATGTCCGCAGCCTTAAAGGCAATACACAGTTGCGAGCAGAACTCATTGTTAATGGAGTCAAGTAAACTGAGCCAGAAGATACAGAAAACTTAATGGCAGATAAATTCAGCTCTCTCTTTACCCCTCACTCACACTCATCTTCACCTCAGGAAATACCATCAAATATAACTCCCTCTATTATCACTAGAGAACAGGTCCTCAATGCTGTCACTAAGACCAACAGCACAGCACAGATGGGCCCAAACAATATTCCAGGACTTCTTCTAAACAGCGTAACACAATCTATCAGGTCCTCTGGAACTGCTATTTAACCCTAGCCTCCAGACAGGGTTTGTACCTCATGAATGGAGTAGAACAGTCATCCCTCTGCACAAAGGTGGGCCAACTATAGACCCATAAGTCTCATATCAAAGCAACAGAAGTATTGTTATGGAAATGATCATTAATGACATAAGAAACCTACTAAAACTAGATTTAACCCAATTAGGTTTTGTCAAGGGCAGGTCATGCCTACTCAACCTGTTGGACTTCTTTGAGAAGGTCACCAAAGCAATGGATGAAGGGAAAACAGTTCACACTGCCTGCCCTGATCTTGCCGAGGCATCTGGCACAACACTGAACTCTAGCATTGTTGATAAACTAAAGAAGTTAGGTATAAACCCTTAGGGCGGCACAGTGGTGCAGCTGTTAAAAAGTTATAACCTCACAGCAAGAGGTTCTCCAGTTCAATTTTTGGTTGGGGTGCCTTCTGTGTGGAGTCTGCATGTCCTCGCTGCATTCGTGTGGATTTCATATGGGTACTCCAGTTTCCTCCCACATTCCAAAGACGTGTCTGAAGCGTTTCACCCTGGACCAACGCTGAAAATAGACTCTGTCCTAGTTGGACTTTCCCGGTCAATAAATGATTGATAAAGAAATAATAAAATGTCACCTGGGGGATACCCAGCTGGTTCACAGACAGGACCAAGGAAGCTGGAACTGGGGAGTCCAAATCTACAAAGAGGCCAGTCACAAGCGGAGTCCAAGGATCAGTCCTGGGACGACTCCTTTTTAGCATTTACTTCTCTGAAGCCAAGACCCAATGTCAAGGCCCGCTGGCTGGCCAAATCTGCAGATGACTGCTAATTAGGAGCAGTCACAGAATGCCCTACTGACACCGATGTTCTCCAGGAAGAACTGACACAAAGAACTTGTGTTAGAGTTATGGACTAAAACATAATGCCAAGAAATGCATAATACTATACTTCTGGAAGTCATCCACCCCTAACAACCATCATACTGACAACAATCCTAAGAGTTGACCCAACAGTCAGGGACTTGGGGACAAACATAAACAGTAATCTAGCCTTTAACCATCAGGTGTCTACAGTAGTAAGAAAATCATTCTATGCTGTGCAAAGTAAGGCATGGCATCTAGGTCTAAGGAGGTCATTGTTCCACAGCATTCATCAGACGTATCATTGAATACAATAACCCCTTTGGTATGTAACTATCTAGGTACAGCCAACAATTGAAATGTCCACAGAAGTTCCTCACTAAAAGAATACAGGGCGTAAGTAACATGTCCTAGGCAGACCACCTCAGAGCCCATCCATGTATTCTGTTCTCCTACAGGCAGTTGAAGGAAGATCTATGTCTGCCACACAAAGCATTGTTAAACCCCACCCAGATGGACATTCTGCGTATCTGCAAAACAAACAGCACCAGAATTACATGTTCTAAGGAATTGAACCTTGCCTGAGATGTAAAGAGGACCTGCTGCATAGACCAGTATATATCCCACAGATACCTCTTCCCTGGAACAGGCTCCCCATCCATGTCAAGGAGAGTTCCGCCCTAACCCCATTCAAGTGTAACTTGGACAACTGGATGCAGAACAGGAAATTCATCCATGATTTGGCACGTATGCCTCTAATGGACACAGTCAGCCTGTAAATGGTTCATCTCCCAGGTCCTTGCTTGTAAAGGTTTCACCTCCAATGCCCCTGTTTACAAGGCTACCAGAACTTAACAGAGATTTGGAATGCATGGCTATGCTTAAAAAGGCCATAGTGGTAGTTAGCCTAGTACACACCAATGAATCTATCAAGATAGTACCTGAACTGCTTATGCACATCCACAATATGCAGAATTCTTTCTCCGTTTTTTGAAAAACAGAAGTAATCCAGAAAGCTTGAGTCAGGTCTGGTATCCCACCTGTGACCCAGAGGGGACAGGACTAAAAGGAAAGAGTACCAAGGATTACACTCCAGAGAAAATTACTTTACTTTAGTTAGCAGATAGAGGAGACTCTCTCTCTGATACCCTCCCTGCAGGAGGAATAAAGATGCCTTGTTGAAGTTTTTAGTTTATTTAGTTACATAAGTAAACAGAACAAGAATGCTCTAATACATTACACTGAACAGGTCAAGTTACTTAAAGGACCACTACGTGTTTATTAATTTCCTTCCTCCTTTCAAAAACGATTTTCTTCCCTATCGTTTGAATGCAGCACTGTGGAATAGTCACGTTCTACACTAAACCACAATTCTGACTCTGTCTTGTTGTGTTCATACTTGCATCTCTGGTATTTTCAGCCATTTATAAGCTATGCTAGCATTACTGTGGAGCTGTACGAAGTATATGGGCGCTGCAAAGGCTTGGTAATAACTCCATTTCTTTTTCTTATTCTTAGTTTCTGCTTTGCTGTCCATGGACCTCTCGTGAACCACTCTCCCGTAGTCCTTTCACCCTGTAAACACTCCTACCTATTGCATATTCATTGCACATGCATCAAATTATTTGGCACTGACTGTTATGACCAATAAAAACACAATGCTCACCATCTCTAGGAACTATTCTGTACTCTCCATTTGCAGAATGTACCTGTTTTCTTGAGGGATCAAAGCTTTGCATATTGCAGAGTCACTCGTTTCAAAAGAAGTATTTTAAAATGTTCACAGGTACGATATTAGTCTAAGAAAGTGCTTTTTCGTTATTTGCACTGCGCAAACTGCTTTATGTTGAATTACTTTGCAATTTTAATTATTTTCAAACTGTGAGCATATTAGTAGTTAAATTATATATTTTAAGCTGTGATCAGTCCAGAACTGTAATCACGCTTCCTGGTATACAGCTGCCAGAGCAACATTGTCAAAGCCTCCGCACGAATGAGATGTGAGTGTACTACTTTTAATAAAAACATGGTTAGGATATTGTCTTAGTCTTTACTGCATCTTACCTATGTCTCTTAACTTCTCCGCTTAAGGATTATGGACAAAGTCAAAAAGGGATACAGCTGTCCTTGATCACAGACATGTTTTAAATAAATAGAGCAACATGTTTTGTACCAGCATTGCATTTTCTGAACAGTAACAAAGTATGCTTGGCATCATTACTACTACTGTACTGAATTAATGCAGATATAAAATCGAACATAAAAAAAAAAAAAAAAACGGGTTGTATAGTCCTAAAGCAGAAGCAACCCTTTGCTAAAACAAATACAGAGCACTTTAGCCTTACATATATAATGAAAGAAAGACAAAAATGTTGAACAAAGCATGCACTCATCTGAAGAAGTTTAAATAAGATACAAGGCGAAAGTGCTCTGTATGTTTTTTTTTTTTAACAAAGAATTGCTCCTATTTATGCATGACACAATCCATTTTTGTTTCTTTTTACTGCAATTTGAATTTAGTGATCGGCTGTTTCACCACCAGGAGCGACATTTCAGTTCCTGTAAGACACGTCCATGGATGGCATTGTTTACAAAGGACACCCAATTTTTTTTTTTGTTTGTTTAAAAGAGTGCTTGACTGCAGATTCTTGATCATGAGGTTCATTGGTGTTACAGAGAGCAAAGACTTGTTACCTAGATGTTTTCATTCAAAATCAAAGCTACATGGCGAGATTATTGAAAAGTTTTTCTTACTGGTCAAGACTTTTTCTCAACCCAGGTGTAAGCTGACGTCATTGTTTCACATTAAATATATTGCTGTCATGGTGTTTAGTTCTTACAGTGCTATACACCGAATGTGTCTGTTTATTTCTAGATCAATTTCATCTACAATGGGTTAGGTGTTACATGAGGCTGTAGTTAAGATATGTGGAAAGATGTATGTAGTTTAACCCCGGATACCAATATGTGTTTCAGCTGCTTATTTTCTCTCCAGGTTCTTATTTCATGGACTACTGCGTGTTAGTTGCTGAAATATAAAGGAGAATTTTTATATAAATGTAGATCTATGGCCAGAATATTACGCTTGCCATTCCATGCTGCATTTCAAAAGCTGATTATTTGACATTGATTTACCAGGAAGGTCTGACTGGACAGAGTCCATTTTCAGCGGAGGCCCGGGGAGAAAAGCACCACAATAAGATAAAACAGATGGCTGGCATGTGGAAAAATGGGGGAGAGTGTAACAGGGTGTGAAAAAGGAAGGAGTCAGCTAGGAAATATACAAGTGCAGTGCCATGAGATGGTTAGGTGGGATTTAAGAAGTTGTTTGAATTTGGAGGTGTTAGTGGTAGTTATGATTTGCTGTGGGATGGTGTTCTATATCCTAGAGATGCGATAAGAGTAGGTTGAATCCCCAAAGCTGCTGTTTAACTTTGTGACTTTTAATACAGTGGATCTCAGGGTTCTATTACTGGTTTGGGATTGGAGAAGAGTTCGGAGAGATGGCATTTGGGTTTGTATATTATAGTATGTGCAGCTGTTAGTTGGATGTAGTATAACAGATTGGGTAGCTCTAGCCAGTGTAGTTAGTGGAGAGAGATGCATTGGTGGGTTCGACATGGAGAGTTGGTCTGCGAATCTGGCAGTCTTATTATAGCAAGTTTCAAGCTTAGTCGAGTCAGTTTTCTTGAAGTTTGTAAAGACAGGTGAAGCGTATAGGAGGGTGGACAATAAGCGGGTGCTGGCAATAGACTGTCTGGTGGAGTTTGTAAGGTAAGGCTTGGCTCTGTATAGGGGAGCCTGGTTTTGTGTGCGCGTTTTTTTTTTTTTTTTTTAATTACTGCTGCTAGGTGCTTATCAAATTTTAAGCCAATTCCAATAGCTGCCCCAAGTAGTTTTGTGTGAGTTACAGATTCAATTATGGTGTTGTTTGATGAGTGGATGTGGAAGGAGGATTGGTGGTGCTGGGATTTGTTGTTAGAGAAGATCATTACTTTTGTTCGATTTGAGTTAAGGATAACTTGATAACCAGTGAGCCAGGCTTAGCAGTGAAGGACTGTAGGGTTACTTCTTGGAGTCCAGGGAGGGAAGGTGAAGAGCAGATTAGAGTGGAATCATCTTTGTACTGGATAATAGTGGCAGACTGGGTGGCCCTGTGTAGCTTTGTTGGTGAAGACTGTGAAGAGGATTGGGCCTAGGGCTGACCCTTGTGGGACTCCAACTGTGACAGGTAGTAGGGAACAGAGATCTGATTGCCATTTGAGAGCCTGTTGGTGATCTGATAGGTAACTGTGGAACCATGTGAGAGCTGGTTGACTGAGGTTTAAAAGAGAGTTTTTGATGGGACATGGTGTCGAAAGCTCTGGCCATATCTACGAAGATGTAGGCAACATGCTGACCGTTTCTGAGTTGGTTGATTGTGTTGGTGAAGCTTATGAGGGCAGCTGAGGTGCACTTTCTGGGACGAAAGCCATGTTTGGAGTTTGTAAGAAGGTTATTGGAAAGGAGATGATTCACGAGTTGAAGATGGAAACATTTTTCTAGTACTTCAGATAGTGGGGGCAGTATTGCTATCTACCTATATTTGGAAAGGTCTTTTGATGTTCCAGGTTTGTGGAGTGAGATGACAGATATTTTCCAGAGCTGGGAACATATTGTTCTCTGATGGAACTGTTGATTAAAATAATGATGGGATATGTGATGGCATCAGCTGCTAGTTTTAGATACTTGGTAACTTATCTGCTGGGATGGTTGTGGGTTTAAATTTGCTGAGCAAATTTTTTATGATACTGGTTTGGACAGATTTGGGGGAGACACCATTGGAGGCTTCTACAATCTCGGTTGGTGGTAAATTATTGTTTTTACTGGTTAGTGAGTGTATGGAGTTGATAAAAATTAAGTACTGAACTGGGTAGCTATATTGTCTGTGGACTCTGTGGTGTTAGGTGTAGGAGTGGAGGACTCTCCAGGTTGTAGTAGATGTTTTATTGTGGCCCAGAATTTTTGCGGGTTGTTATGGCGTTTTTGTTGTAGGCTAGTGTAGTACTGCTTTGTGTCTATTTTGATATTTTGTTTTTGGAAACTTACAACACAGGCAAACATACATTTACATAAAACAAAACAAACCATATAAACTGATACCCAGCTGCAAACATTATACATTATATATATTTTTGCATATTTATGATCTATTCAACATTACATAAATTGACCAATAGATGCCCTCCCTTAAATCTCACTCCTCCTCCAAAACATTATTCTGCATGTATTGTCCCTATAACTTCCATTTTTATTATGTAATCTGCTCACACCCATCTCTAAATACCCCACTTCCATCTTTCTTTACCTCTTTTACAATATTCAGTACATCAACTGCAGTTAATGTAGACTTCGATTTCCATTTTCTAGTACTTGCATTTTTTGGCAGCCACCAGAATTCAACTTAACAATGCCTTTTTATGGTCTAGGCAATTCAATCCTGTATCTCATCACAAAAAAAATTGTTTCCCTACCTACATCCGTTCACTCACTCCGCATTTCTGATAAGAGTACTCTGTAGGTGATTTTGGAATCTGCCAATTCATAACCCTCCCAAAGTTCCCAGTTACCTCTTTCTTCCTCATCACGCCTCCAACATTTAACATCTACCGGAGGAAAAATTCTTTGGAGACTGTTTGGGGTATAAAAATAGCTATACAAACACCTCCAATCAAAAATCCTAACTCTTCTAGACTTTCTTGCATATTTTGGGAGCCATACATATGTCCTCCTATTGTTTCCTTGTGAACTGATTAACCTCTCTTCACAATCTTTTAGATCCTCCTCCGACTGATTCTTATAGTTATTTGAAACCTACAGAATTCTTATAGGAAACTACGGCTTTATTGATCTCAATAGCCAGGAAGTAAATATTCATGCTAAGCTAAGAATCTGCCCAATATCTACAGCACGGTACAAGGACTGTTATTTACAATATACACCTGTTATGAGTTAGCATAACTTCAATGTGGTTGAGCTTAACAATGCACTAATAATTGACTGCATGTTTAAAAGCCCCCTGGAGCTATCAGGTATAATTAACATTACAGGAACAAGAACAGCATTAGTCTTAACCACCCATGGATTTTCGGAAGGATATGAAGTCTGAAGCTCAAATGTATGTCCACATTTAGTGACTTCAATCCTCAGTTACTTTCTAGAAAACCACAAACTGTACAAGGAACACACCAATAAATACTATACAAAAATCTAGACAAGAAGGGGGTACAAAGACAAAAAATTGGGAATCAATTTTTAAATATTATTCTTATAGCAAAGTTGCTTGAACAGGATTTGTATTAGCATACATTTTCTAAAGGAAATAAAGTCTGAAACTCAATTGTATGTCATTATTTATTGACTTCACTCCCCAATGACTGGAACACACCACACATTTTAGGAGTATGGGATCCCCTCCTCCCAAAAAAATTAAGAAAACATCTGTTTTTTTTTTCTTTCTGAAAATGTTATATGCTGGATGTAAAATACTTCCTCCAATACTATTTACATATACTACATCACAGGTTCATAGGAGGTTACTCGGCTAGCGTCCCTAGACCCTTTATGAGCCTAGCCATGTTAATCCCAAGGATATCCCCATTTGTTCTTTTTTTGGGTAGTTCACAGAATGAATTTATGAACAGGCCAGGTCTATGATCAAACTGAGAAAGCTGAATTCCAAACACAAACTCTTTTCTTCTCTTCACAAAGCCCGGTAATCCAAAAACTGCCACACCGCTGCCGTGAATTACACTTTACTAAATACTTATAAAATAAAAAAACAACAAGCACTTTCACCTAATCAATCAGACTTAATCAGATAAAACATCATAGCTAAGCAAGCATTTTTAAAACAACCAGTCATCATGTGACTCAGACTCACTCAATACTGTACTTAAAAAGACAGTGTTCTATAAACTACAAGCTTGAAAGGTAAACAGGTAAAACGACAGCTATTATAAACACAGTACTGAACCTCTTATTAATGCTATAAAAAAATCTTAAAAGGTTATAAAGCATCTTCATTAGCCACATTAACAAATATAAATATTTTATACACACACACACACACACACACACACACACACACACACACACACACACACACACACACACAAGTATACAACAGTGAAATTTTCGCACCAAATTTGTTATACCCCTTGTCCATGAGGGACATGAGTGCCACCCCAGAGATGAATTTGCGGCCTCCCATCCAATTATTTAGGTTGTGTTTGAATAGGGTCAGTGAGTGGCTCTGTTTTATGTGAATAGGGAGTCTATTCCAGAGAAGCAGCAGTCTTTGGGAGAAATAGCTGTCTCTCCAGTATGATCTGTTAATGCCACAAGCTAGGTTGAGATTTTTAGCGCGAGTGACTCGAGCCATTTGACTTGCCGATGTGCAGCATTTCCAGTTGGGCAGGGTTGGAGACTGCCCTATAGGCCAGGTGCAAGTCAACTCTCAGCAGCCTATAAGATACACAGTAAAGTGACAGGGCTTTCAGCCTGTCCATGAAGGTCATGGTTTGGAGTCACTGTATTTTGTATTTTCTTAGTGAGAAACCTCTGAGGTCTCTCCAGCTGCTGCAGCTGTCTAGATATGAAGTCTTGGGATGTGAAATTCTTTGTGTAACCTGTTTGTTGGACGAAGGTTGATTTAATTGGCTTAAATTGGTGCCTTAGTACAAAAGTGGGGAGGTGGTCGCGAAGGGTGCCAGGGAGGGAGTCAGAGTAATGTGTTAGGGATAGACATTTTGTGAGGCTCCAATTCAATGTAGACTCTTTTTTGGATGATTTATCTATCCTTGTGGAGGTCTGCATTCATTGCATAAAACCATGGAGGTTTATGTGGTTAATGGGGAGGGGTGAGTTGATGGATGACCAGTCTATATTGAAGTCAACCCAGTGTAATTGTTTCTTGGGGGAGAGAATATGATGCCCAGTGGAGGATGGATTCAACTGCAGCAATGTTATTACCTGGGGGAATATATGCACCAATGTTGTTTAGCTGTTGTTTTGAATTAAGTTGGAGTTTAAGCAAATAATGTCTCCGTATTATTGAAAGTAAGGGGGGTGCTGGTCTATCATTTCAATTGTAATAATGATTTTCCTTAGTGAAATTATTACTTCTTCCAGGGTGGTATCCTGTTCATCTCGTATCATAGCCCGTTTCTGGAGCAGCACAGCATCTGTTGGGTTATTGCGATGCCTAAGCTGCTGGACGTACTCCTTCCATCTGCCTTTGATGTCCTGCGGACTTGGTGAGCATGTTGTTGCTGGCATCCCTTATGAAGGGCTGTCTTGGTTGTGTTCTTTAACTGGATGTATTGGCCTTGCAACCTGATGTATTTTGCATGTGTCACCTACTGAGTCTCTTTGTAGAAACTGGTACAGTGTTTCCAATGCCCTGTTCTGTGCTATTGCAACTCCTTTCTTACCTTCCTTGTTAGGCAACCTCCATTCCTTCCTGGCCTGGGTAATCTTTTTTATCTCCCACTTTTTTCTGCATTCCGGGTTTTTTTCACGGAGATCCATGGACTGCTGTATTACACCACACACTTTCCTTATGTACCTTATTAACATACATGGTCAAGCCACAATTCAGTTCTGCAGTCCTCACACATGCTGTTTTGAGGTGCTGCCATTCTTCAAGAAGACTTATTTCCACCTCTTCTTGAGGTACTGGACCCCTGAGTAATTCCTTAAACTGTTACAGTTAATCTCCACTGCTTGCAGCTGATTGTGGGAACCAGTGGTTTATGCTGCAGGCCAACTGGTTCGCTGAGGATGCCTTTGCAATCTATGATTATACCCTAGTACCCTTTCCTCACCAAAGGAAGTCTACCGGTGTTGCATACTGATCATTCTTGTATGTGAACTTGTGACTGACACTCTTTCTGAACCATGTGTTGGCTACTATCAAGCCATTTGCAGGCAGAAGACTAGAATGGCCTCTCCCTTATTCCTGTTGCCCCACCCATGTGGAGCCAGGCAGCCCTAATATCCTGTTCTGTCTATTGTGATACATGCATTCAAGTCACCTATTATTAAAACCGATTCATGATGTCCTCGTTTATCTAGAAGGTCCTGCGACTGCTGTCTGATTGCACTCTATTCTTCACTATCACAACCCTGCTGTGGGGCACAGGGTGAGATTATGAATATTGCCCTATCATTACATTGGAGTCTGATTGCCATGAGTCTGTCATTAACTATATCATCATCTCTCACTGCCTTCTGAAGCCTTTCTCTCACCACAATTCCCAGACAATTTCTAACTTGTCCTCCTCCTGAGTGGTAGACTCTGGATCCCAAGCCAAATGTCTTGGCTGCACTGTTCTTCCATCTGGTCTCCTGGAAACACTGGATGTCCATCTTCGTCCTTAGCATAATGTCAACCATTTCCAAGTTATGTCTTGTCAGTGAACCTACACTGAGTAGCAATTCACAGTTCACGTTTGGCAGGTTCATTGGTTATGACTCCAGCTGTTGCTCAACAAAGCTACTGAAGGTAACCCAGGCAGGGTAATTACAGACTGACCAGCCAGCAGCTTACTGACTTGGGGCTTCGGAGACTTATGGCAGGCACACAGCCAATAGGGGGCACATACACGCATTGTGGAGTGCATTCAAGCCTTACCATAATCTATGTTTTTGGTAGTGGATGAAAAATAGTAGGAGTAAGCAGTAGAACTCCTATTTAACACCCATCTTTGTTTCCACAAAAAACAAGGAAGCATGGCAACATAAAAGAAAGAAATTCCTTTGAAAATATATACTGAGGAGATGACATTGAAAATGTGCAATGAGTGCTATACACATGACCAAGGATCATATAATTTCCGCTTAATTAACAGTTCCAGGCCAACTGTCACCAGTGATTAGAGATCCTGTTGCAAGGCTGTTCCATGTGAATTAATGGTCCTACAGTGGTATTGCAGACGAAAGGGGCTTCTAGTTGCGATTCATACATTGTTAGTTATGCAATACAGGTGATCATTATGCCTGAATACACTGCAGTGGCTTCACTTCCTCTAACAAGTTCGAGATAAGGCATGCATGTCTGTCTGTGTATTCATCTTCTAGAAGATGAATTTCTCACCAAGTGTGAATACCTGCCATTTTACATTGTTTTAAACTGTACCTGCTAGCCAAAATGATACCGATATGTGGTCTGATGCAGAGAGATGGGGAGTTTTGATGACTGTACTTTAGTATATTTCACAGCTGCATAAAAATGCCACAGTATGGCGAGAACAATAGTCACTGTCACTCATAATGCCTGCCATCCATTTGATGATATGCCTTTTTTGATGCGACTTTCATAAACAGTTTGAACGTTACACCTGTAAGGAAACTAGTAACTGATGGATGGTACAGTGGAATAGTGACTGCACAAATATGGCTATTTTTTTGAGCTATTTTCTGGTGACCTGTCCATGCTTAGATGTAACTGTCTGGTGACACAAGAACTATATGATTATTAATGTTTTTTTTTCAGTTTACAAACTTGTTTCTCAAGTGATTCTGCTTGTACCTCATCTGATGCTACTGTTAAGATTCCTGTGAATATGCTAAGCCGTTGTCTGTGACTTATGGTTCCCATTCATATGCATCACGCCTCCTCCATCTTCTGCTACTGAACAGTCAACTGTAGTTACACTGAGGAGTCGTGATGTCTGCATAATGAATTCCTTTCCTCAGCATATCAGTTAGCTCAGCTTGCCCCTTCTTCCTGGACTGAAAGCCAGACTCGTTGTTCATCAGCTTCACAAGTTATGCACTTGTACATGCTAGGATAGCTAAAAGGTGTGTTATCTACATAACTGCTCTGGATTCTAACTTTAGAGAATCTCTTATAATCTTTGTTTATATGCATTGTTGTTGGCATGGGCTGTTTAACTTGCTGGCTTGCTGGTACTTTGATGTTTCAGCTCAGCTAGTTAAAACCCAAAGTTTACTCTTTGCACCTTTTTTCTTCTCTAACCATAGCCCATTCCTGCGATACATAGGAGTTGACGTTTGTGTATAATCCTACAAAGTGTTGTCATCTCATTTGCTTTGTTGATGTTCATGTGCAAAATGGCCTTTCATGCTTGATCCCTGTCGTAAGAACTAAATTCACAATAACTGAAATGCAACCGTCACGATTACACAAAACATGACTGTTGTATAAAACATACTGTTAGCGGTTGTCTGGTTTATCTAGATTCTTGGGGAAATGTGTGAAATTTTGTACATCGATGAATAGAAAACTTACTGTGGCAGCCTGCAATAGAAAATTTTGAGAGTGAGCAAGAACAATATGCACACTGTTTGGAACTGTGAGAGTAAGAACCAGACCTCTCAACCATACTAAATTCCTCAGTATTTCCCAGTTTTGAAGGCAAAACAATGGGGTGCCATGAATTCCCGAGTGACCCCTTCAAATCCTAATTTTTTTTTTTCCTTGTGAAGATGGTCTAATGTGCCATTCCATACAATCAAGTAGAATCTTTATGGTAAACAAGTTAGAAACACCTTAAAACAAGGTTTTCACAAATGAAAATCATCAACATAATGTAGTTAAAGCAATGTTATCACTTATAACTAACAACCAGCTGATTGGAAAATGCAAACATTCAGACAAGACTGCACCCTTTATAAAAATGTAGAGGACGAGGTCATGGTTGCTGTACAGTAAAACATCATAAAACAAAGTCAACACTTTCATTTACAAGTGCACTTAGCACTTCTCTAAGCTGACAAAACAAAGTGGGTTATTTTACTAGGAAGCTCCAGTGAACTGTAATACATTGATGACAGAATCTTGACTCACTGACTTCTTGGAATGTTGGTCTTTCCTGAAATTAGTCTGTACTCTGCAGCAAGTCCCGTTACTAAATGCCCTAACTGACACGTGTCAGACTCAGATAACACAGGAAACTTTAAGAACTACCTATCATGATGAAAACTGTAATCCAAATAACGACCTCCTGTAAAAAAAAATACAGCTTTCGCTTATGAAACGCAATGTCATCTTCAGAAAATGTCAGTCTTACAATAAACTACTGCGTTAAATTAAACTATATACATATATTCATGCTAGTCAACCAGCAGACATTGAAAAAGGTGCAGAGTCCCCTTGAAAAGTAGGTACATCCAGCAAAACATCTGTAATCTAACGTGAAAAATGAATACCAAATATAACAAAAACTCTTGCTGCTACCAGAAGGAATGATTAACACAACTTAGAAATACGTTTAAAAACAGTGAATGTCAACAACCACATAAAAAAGCAAGTTACCTAAGAGACACTGTTAAAACGGTAGACCTTACCTTAATGAACTGTACTGCAAAATTCTACCAAAGTCATTTATTTTGCTTCTCACTATAGCTTTCTGTGCTCTATACAACTTCAAAAATCAGGTGCAATCGATATACAGATAATGAGATTCTTGGTATGGTCGGATTTTCATATTTTATCACTCGGTAAAAACATAATATACAATCTGTAGTACCGTGTGTGTAGTAGTGTGGTAAAACCCTTTCTGTTACTAATGAAAACAGTGTGAGCAAAATACACAATTCCTTAACCTTAAATATAAGTCTCAAAATTGGCACTGACACTGGAAGTCCTAAAGAGCTTCACAAGACGTTTCAGCTTCCTTACTGCAGGGGTGCTGTGCAATCAGAGGCAGTGTTTCAGCAATCTGCATGTGTCTTAATTCCATTGCCATTCACTCTATGGTTAACAGCATTGCGTTACTAAGTTGTATGGACAAGTAGACATTTGGAGGTATGGTGGTAAAATTATTTTAGTTTATGTTCTATAATGTCTGGCTAGTAAAGCATAGAAATCCTGATTCATCCCTTGTGATTTTATAGGATTATCGGTGGTGGTGCTGCGGTAGCATTGTCACCTCACAGTAAGACACTGTCCGGTTCGATTCTCAGCTAGAGCATCTTCTGCGTGGAGACATGCGTGAATGGGCGTACCTTCGTTGAAGGTTGTGCATCAGGGCTGTTAACTTGGCACGTAAAAATCAACTACCAATCATTAGCAGACCGGAGTTCCGCTGTGGCGACCCCTAACCAGGAAAAGCCGAAAGACACAACAACATTTAGTAAGGAGGACATTTACTTTTACCACACACAGAGAAAAGCTGCGTGCATTTTTCTTGACTGTTAGAAAATGTTTTAGTTATGTTACAACAATGGTTGGTAATAAAACCTGATGTAACAACTCATATGCAAGCTGTGTGAAAAGTTTACTATGTGGATTGCATTTATTAGCCTGTGAAAGTAAGCTATGCTTCTATAACATGCGGATTTTTGTCAGACAACAGAATTTTAATTTATTGTTCTGTATTTTTGTTTTGTATTTTAGAAATTGTGTATTTGATGTTGTAGCAAGGCATAATCTTGTGCTCAGCACTGTATGCTTCTCCCTGAGCATCTCGGAAAGATTACGGATTACTGAGGTTACTTAGAACGTGCCTGCAGCTGTCCAAACATAACTCTTACATCACAGATTATTTTGTACATCATTTGTTCAAAGATAAGCTTGATTTATTTAATTTATTAAATGCCTTTTAATCAGAGTAATTGATTAGTCCAAGTTGTCGTTGATCCATTTTCAGCCACTATCTATATTACATAGTGTAGAGTCAGATAAAACATATACAGTATTAATTTTTCAATGACTGAGATTACTTTTGAGCAGCAAAGGCTAAGGGACTGATTAATCCACATTAGTGGCTCATTTCAGCCACTGTCCAGACAATGTATGTAGCACAAAGATGGATAGTCAAACAGTATTTGTGATGATATAAATTGTGGTGAAGATGTGAAGGCAGTTGACACTGTGTTAGTGCCAACTATTCACAATTACAACACAAACTGTACAGGACAGGCATCATACAAAATCACAGATTTGTAGATATAATAATGCATTTAGGGAGCAGCAGTTGAAAATGAAGTGATTTAAGTACGTGAACATTTGAAGAGATGTACTCATGGCCTTACATTATTGCGTTCTCCTACACACATACCTTTCAATCCCTCAGAACAAGAAATCTGGACAAAGCCAAAAATAATGGTGGGACAAAGGCCCACAAACAGGGAAAGATTTTAAATATTGCTCCTGTAAAATCAGATCTGAGGGATATAAAGGTTGAAATTCAAATATTTACCATTACTTATTATTTAGTAACTTAAGTTGTCATGTTGGTATCCCACAATTCCATTGGGATGGGTGGGGTTGCATGACTATATATGCAAATGCTATGTTAATCAGTGCCCTGATTTTTGCACAGCTGTACCTTCTTTTCATGGGACTTTGTCCAGACTTTTGATGTTTCCAGGTTGAGAGGTATTGGCAGGCACTGCATAGCATGAAGTAAAGAATATATTAAGTTGCTTCAAAAACATCACATCAGCAATAAATACATGCACACAAAAGCAGTAGTACATACAAAAAGAAGGAGACATCAAAGGCATGCCTAAGGGATAGCAAAGGCAGAAGACTGCAATTCTGTGCAAGGCAAATATGAATATTCTTTGTGAGTAGAGTATGAATTTGAACTTGTAGCTAAATCTGTCAGTGGCAGAGATCAACTGTTATCTGTGTATGTTACAAGCATGTTTAGAGGAACACTTAAGGATTGCTAAAAACATTTCTGCACCATGACTTACTGTGAAACTGCTATTCAAATGAAAGGATTAAAGAAAGCACCACTGCATTACCAAGCTATAATACATACCACACCTTTCGGCCACCTAACCTGGACCGAAACACTAAAGGCGGAGGCGTGTCCATATTCATTAAGGATATCCACACCTCCAAGCTAGTTGCTCAGCATAATGCATCTAAGATTATCCAAGTGCAACTAACTCTGGGCAACACTGCAATCCAAATTGTAACTTGCTACAGATCCCCCACCATGCCCCAGCATTCACACTCTTCATTTCTTGATACACTGTAAAATATTAGGGTACAACCCAACAACCCTAATAATGGGCAATTTCAACTACCCCACCATTAACTGGGAAAACTACTCATGTACCAACTCTTTTGCTCAATGTTTTCTGGAATTCATAAATTCCAATGCCTTGGATTAACTTATCCACACCCGCACCAGGGGCAGCAATATCCTAGACCCGGTCATTACCAACATGGGTGTCCGGTGTTCCACACCAGAGGACAATTCCTTGTTGGTCAGATCCAAACACAAGCTAATCAACCTAGACATCCACATCCCGTCCCCACCTCCCCATTAGGGAAACAACTGTAAAAAATGTCTCCAAAGCCAACTTCATGCTTCTGTAGACAGAAGTGGCAAACTTCACGACACCCATTCAGACGGACATTAGAGGTACGACTGCTGAATCCTACACAAATGCACTTTATAAGCACTTACACAAGTGCATGGATCGTGCTATCCCTAACAGAACCAAGATGCTATCCTCCAAAAAAAGGAACCCAACCTGGTGGTCTCCCTGCCATAAACAAACTCTACAACAGAAGAAAGAAACTGTTGCAAAAGAGAGTAAAATCCCATGATTGGAGGAACTCCCTGGTCAGCCTCAGTAAGAAGCTGAGATCCCTCAAAATCCACCAAAGCTAGTTACGAAAACGCCACTGATTCTAAAGACAACCACAAAGCATTCTATAGCTATGTCAAGAATCTCAATGGCAACATTCAGATCTGCTCTGAGTTGCAGCACAATGGCAGAAAATATACAGAACCAACTGCTATTGCCAACATCCGGGCAGATAGGTTCAGTGCTAACTTTACTCCCCTCTCACCCCCTAAAGGGCCCATCTCTATACCGGAAGAATGCAACGTTCCTGTAATCACGGCTGCACAGGTAAAACCACACTCTCCAAAGCCAAGAACACAGCATCCATGGGACCTGACAGTACTCCAGGCTGCGTTCTACACGAACTGCAGAATGAACTGGCACCCCACCTAAACACCATGTTCAATCATAGCCTCACCTCAGGCTTTGTGCCCAATGAATGGTGCACAGCGACAGTTATCCCACTCCACAAAGGGGGAGCTACCATGGACCCAGAGAACTACCGCCCCATTAGCCTAACGAGCCTGGTGTGCAAGGCCATGGAATGTATCATCATGGATCTTATACACAAAGGCAATGGTAATCTCCAAACTCTGGTCCCCACCCAGTTCGTGTTTGTAAAAGGCAGATCATGTCTCCTAAACCTGACAGACTTTTTTGAAGCAGTCACCAAAGCCGTAGACAAGGGTAAAATAGTTCACACAGCCTATTTAGATCTCGCCAAGGCTTTTGACACAATCCCCCAATCTAGAATTATAAATAAACTCACTAAAAACAAATTATGTACTCACCATAACGTTCCATCCCAGTAGCTGTACTTCATTTATCTTTAACCTGTGGGAATACGGATCCATATTGGATCCTAGCTGGCAAAGATTACTAGCATCAACTCTGAGCTCTAGACTCCTCCCCTTACCCATAATACACCTCCCTTGCCTTCCATCCCCAGATCTCATTTGCCGCAATTTGTGAAACATCAAGTCTCTAGAGCTCCAGGTAGCAGGGTGTTTTTTGATTAAGTTTTCAAGAATTTTTTGTTAAATTAGCCGTTTTAGATTAGTGTAGGTACCCTTTCTCCCCTCCCATCGCTGTAGCGTTGTGTGTAGGCTTGTAGTAGTTGTTAGTTGGTATAGTTTGTCTGTGGTTCGGTCCAGATTAGGTGGCCGAAAGGTGTGGTATGAATTATAGCCTGGTAATGCAGCGGTGCTCTCTGGAGCCTTGAACCAGGTCTTTGTCACTGCACAGATGTCGAAGTTCTCCATTTTAAGGAGCACCTCGAGTGAATGCATTTTGAGATTTAGATGTCTAGCACTGAGTAGCATTACCCTCAGATTTTGCTTGCTTGTACCTGTTAAGGGGGTGAATTTGTCATTTGAACCTTGCCTAAAAAAGGCACTATAGGTGTGGCAAGAGCCTTAGCCAACAGCCTTAGCAAACATCCAGAATCCCAAGGGCGACAGGTGCAGGCCATCTCTGGCAAAGCATCGTGGTCCGTCGATCATGTCATCCCAGGCAGACAGATACTGGATCCCCTTAGAATGACACCAGAAGCTTGGCCAATTGTTGAAGTCAATCATTTTGTGCTTGTACTGTGGTATCATTCTGGGAGATGGCAGGATGATACTCAGGGCTAGGATCATACCTGCCTGGGCTACAAGATCAGAGAGCTCCTCCATGTCTCTTTTCATGTAGTCCAGGGAGGTACGTCTCAGGTCATTCACACCAACATGGATAATGACAGAGTCATATTTGTACTTGTTGTAGAGTGACCTGAGTGTGTGCGTTATGTGGTGGATCCTGGCACCCGACAGGCAGCTGACAGTAAGTTTCTCCTTGTTTAGCCTGGTGACTGGAACATCAGTGTGCCTGACTGCAGAGTAACCTATGACTAGAGTGTTGGGTACGTCTGTTATGCCTTATGGGCTATGGTTGAGTGGCACATGGGCTATGTGTCATTTGGGTTGTGTTGGGGGGTGGAGGTTGCTTGCGTTTCTGCTTTGAAGGTCTCTGTTGCTTGAACAAACTTTTATTGAGAGCCTCCGAGAATGTAGATGTGTGTTTCATGTTTCTATGCATGTGTTTTGGCGGTGTAGGTTTTGAGGGACTATGTGATGAGTGTGGTGTGGTACAAGTGTTTACCTTCTCCTCGACTGTCTAGTTCAGTCTTGGATGAAGACAGCTTTGCTTCCAGTTTGGCTATATAAGTGCATCTCTCACAGGTTGCAGTGGTCGGTGGTAGGAGGAGAGGGTTGTCTGTGTACATGAGGCAATTGCTGCATTGCCCCAAGATGCCCAGATTCATCAGATAGACAGGAGAAAACACCAGGAGCTGACCCTTAGACATGCCTGGATAGGTGCATATTTATTAAGTACTAAAAACGGTTTTCTTCTAGACAAGTGAGGAAAGTTGAGAGCTGTAGTAATTTGTAGCTTATTTAGTGCTTACGACAAGTTCTGAGCAAGTGCGGAGCTCAAAGAAACAGATTTTAGTACTAAAAAACTTGCTCGTTCTAAGGAAAAATTTGAAGAGCAGAATTTATGGCGCCAGGAATAGTTTAACCCTAGCTAAGTGGCGATGCATAAAGTGTATATATTTTTTTTAATATAACAGTAGCAAATGAGCAAACTGATTTAAACAAATGAACCAACAAAAAGCTAAAAACTGAGCCCCATTCCAGCAGTTTTCGATCAAACAAGTTCTAACTGCACACTCCTGCCCCTAGGATGCAGGAGAACCTTCTCCAAAAAAAGATGGTCTGGATCAGTGCTCAAGTTGTACAAACAAAGCTAGATTCAGCAGGTCTGAATTTAGTCTATGCTACAGCAAACAAGGTGTACTCAATTTCAGAAAGAAACAGTTCAAATAAGTAGGCACAATAAGCCTTTAACCAGAAACTCCCAGCTCAGAAGGGCAGAATATATCCTCTCCTCCCACAAGAGTGCAGACCACACCTTCTTAATGTAAAATAACTGGCCCAAAGCCCAAGTGCTTAAACCATAACTAATACACTTTTAGAATAACAGACACTAAGCCATCAATCAGCAACTCTCAACTTAGGACATAAGCTACCTGTCCTGCCACAACACTGCAGACCACAAACCTTCTTAATATAAAGTAACTGGTCTGAAGCCCAAGTGCTTCAACCAAAGGCTTAGAATAACAGTTGCAATTTAATCAGGCTACTAACAAGCAGTAATAAATGCAGCAGAATAAATGCAATTAAGTACTTTTAAGAACAAGCAGCAAAAGCAAAATAAAGTAATAAGGTAGGAAGAAACACAAATACAGTAAAAGCAGATGAATAAAGTGCAATTTTTATATATAACAATAGAAAACGAGCAAAATGATTTAAACAAATTACCCAATTAACCAGTAAAAAAGCTCAAAACTGAGCCCTGTTCCAGCAGTCTTCAATCAGACAAGTTCTAACTGCACACTCCTGCCACTAGGGTGCAGGGGAACCTTCTCCAGAAGAGATGGCCTAGATTAGTGCCCAAGTTATACAAACAAAACTAGATTCAGGATGCTTGAATCTAGTCTATGCTACAGCAACCAAGGCACGCCAATTTCAGAAACAGTTCAAATAAGCAGTTAACTAGAAATTCTCAGCTCAGAAGGGCAGAATCTAGCCTCTCCTCCCACAAGAGTGCAGACCACAAACCTTCTTAATGAAAAATACCTGGCCTGAAGCCCAAGTGCTCTAACCAAAACTAATACACTTTTAGAACAACAGACACTGAGCCTTCAAATCAGCAATTTCCAACTTAGAAGGATGTAAGCTACCTGCCCTGTCACAGAAGTGCAGACCACAAACCTTCTTAATAGAAAACAACTGGTCTGGAGCCCAAGTGCTTAAACCAAAAGGCTTAGAGTAACAGTTACGATTTAATCAGGGTACTACCAAGCAGTAATAAATGGAGCAGAATAAATACAATTGAGTAATTTTAAGAAGAGGCAAAAGCAAAATAAATTGCAATTTTTTTTGTTAGTAAAGTGCAAAGAGAGAGGAAGAAAGAGCAGAAGAAAAATTCAAGGTTAAAAACGTAAGTGGGTTGGCCTTCTCAAATGTTCTCTCTGTATTAAGTAGAGTGAACACCAGACTGGGAGGGTGTCCCAGATCAAATTTACGGTAGGGGCGGGCAACTGCAAAACCACCAACTATAACACCATCACAAGAATGGGGGGGGGGGGCAGTTTCAGGACAGATGAGAAACGGAAAACAATGCCAGAAAATATATAAAATAAATCAGTCAGGCAAAATTAAGACAATGCAGAACTCAGAAAGGTTCAAATCCCAGAAATATAGTTATCAATCAGCGATATACTTCCAGATTGTTTGAGAATCACACTGCAGCCAGAACACCAGGAGTTTCCAACAGTGTATGCAGGAATTTACAAAATATTTTTAAATCAGCAAGCCTTGAAGCAATCAGATAACACAAAAGCTGTTAGATCAGTTTTATAAACTTTGCCACAGGAATAAGGGAGAAGCAGTTTCAGGACAGATGAGAAACAGAAAACAATGCAGTTTCAGGATGGATGAGAAACAGAAAACAATGTCAGAAAATATATAAAATAATTCAGTCAGGCAAAATTAAGACAATGCAGAATTTTGAAAGGTTAAAATGCCAAGAAATATACTTCTCAATCAGCGATACATTTCCAGATTGTTTGAGAATCACACTGCAGCCAGAATACCAGGAGTTTCCAACAGGGATAGGGCTTTGAGGTGGTCTGTGTACAGCATGTTCTTAACACCTTACACTCTTTTTGAAAAGAACCTCTGTGGATGCTCCAGTTTTTGCATATGCCTAGTCAGCTACATACCAAAGGGGGACAATGTGCTCAATGGTTGGTCTGATGAGGGCAGAGAACAGCAGAACAATGACATTCTTGGACCTAGATGCCATAACCTTGCTTAAAAATTGTACTACACAGAAGGATTTCTTTACTACCTGAGACACATGATGGTCAAAGGCCAGGTTATTGTCTACAAGTGTTCCTAAATCTCTAACCACTGGACTGACTTGTTAGGCCTGTATTAACAATATGGTAGTTTTCAGAGGCAGCAGTCTTCCAAACACTATTATGCATTTTTTTTGCACAGAGTTTTAGACCGTGGCTCTGGCACATGATCTAGGTCAGGCCTTCTTAGAGCATGGCATTTTTGTCCTTGGGGGATTCTGACTGCACCTTGGTTTCTCCTGTGTTTGTGAATACCAGGTCAAGGATACTAGCTCCCCTAGTGGGCATACAGATTAGATGGCTCATGCTGCTTGTGTTTTTTAAACTCCAGGAATCTCTGGGCCTGCATGTCTGGGGTCATATATGATTCCTAGTTTAGTTTATAGTGAGGTAGTTAAAGTTGCTCATAAATATGGTACTGGGTTGAATGGGGAGTGTCTCCAGTACATTTAAGTATATGTTACTGGTTTCCTGGGTCACACAAAAGGTTCTCCAGCTTACAAGGGTATCGTATTGGGCAATGCCTGTGGTAATTTGGAGGTGGAAAAGCTCAAGCATGCCATACTGTTTGACCAGCATTGGATGGGTTTCTTTTTGATGTAAATTATGACACTCCTACCTTTTGTGACTTCCTGTGCAGTAGATGGTTTAAGTGGGTGTACTGCCATGGTGCTCATTACAGCTATAAACCTTGTCTCAGTAACTGCACAGACATCTACTTTCACTAAGGTGACAACAGCTTGCAATGAGTTAAGTTTCTTGTTTGGGTTCCTATTACCTGATCCAACATTTACGTTAGTGAATGCCTAAATATCGATCTGGCAGTAGTGAAAGCAAAAAAACGTGAACGGCCGATTTAATGCAGGGAAAGAATTCCCTTGGCTATTATGCGGATTTTGCCCCTTTCCCCAAACTAGATTGATCTCGGCGTTGGTATATTTAGTTGGGGGGGGGTCATAGCCCCCCACTTCATTTTTAATTTTTTTTTTGCGGCCGAGGGAATTCATTCCCTACGTTAAATCGGCCATTCGCTGATTTAATTTTTCAATATTACCAGTTCAACGTTTAGGTATTCGTTAACCTAAACTTTCGATCGGGTAATACAGATGCTTGTTTCGATCCCTGGCATTGAGCAGGAACTCCTTCTGATCGTCTTGGGGTGCTTTCGCTTTGTCAGAAGCTGTATCAGATTGGCAATGGCTAAAAAGGCAGTAAGGGGGTGGGGACAAGGTTTTAGTCAATATCTGAAAGCATAGAGTGGGACAGGAGCAGACCATTCTTGACAAAGCAGTGTGGTGTGTCAAACATGCCCTGAAATATTGTACACCCTTTGAATGACACCAGTAATAATTTGCTTAAAGTAAATCATCTTCTGTTTGTGTTATGGCATCATCCTTGGAGGAAGCAGAATGCTGCTCAGTGCTAAGCTCATAGCAGCTTAGAACACAGACAGCTCTATCATCTCTCTCTTCATGTGATCCAGGGAGGTACATCTCAAGTAATTTACACCCACATGGACTAAGACTCGTACTGACACATGTGGTTCAATGACCAGAGTGTGTTTCATCTGGTAGATCCTGGCTCCGATACACAACTGACTGTGACTCTCTCCTTATCCTGTGTGTGCCTCACAGTAGTCTCTCCAATGACTAAAACATCTGATATGTGGTCGTTTCCTTATAGTCTTAAGATAAGACACCGTGAAATGCAGGTGTGTGTGTCATGGCGAGTGCTTTTGAAGTTGCTGAGGATACTCATTTCCCATATACCCACTGTCAGATGAGTATTGCCTTTCAGCATGTGAGGTACAATTGTAAGACCCCACACTTGTTTAGATACCACATAACAGAACAAGCATCATGAAATAGTGAAGAATGGCTCTAGAAAACACCTCTGCTTCCTGGAATGACCAGGAAAAATATGCCTAGCACCATGCCTCCTCCTCAGGGAGTGCAACCAAGGAAGTAACTACTAAAGGGATGCTGCTAGGGATTCACTCTAAAGGAAATCAGGAACTAGTCATGCAAACAGTGGGACAGATCACCTGCAAGGCTTCAGCAACCATGGCCAAATTCCTTGGTGAACAGTCTGGGTGATGAAAAAAGCTATATGGCAATGCTCAACAGTGAAAACATAGTTCACCCATAAAAAAATTAGGGAATTTCTTGTGTGAAGCCCAAACAATGTACCACAAAATATCAAATGTTTCCAGTCAAACCACCCATCAATCTTATGGTGGTACAGCCATTGACACTCTGGAAAGTCACCAGCTGGAACAATATTTTCTTTATGTGGGCCTTCCAATATGGCTGAATACTTCTCAATAGCTTAATTTCAACTCTCCACTTAGGAAAACAGAACATGGGAAAAAAAAGGACCACTGAAATTGTCAGTTTGGGTAAAATTTAGTAAGTATACTGCCTGAATTCTAGCTAATAAGAAATTTGGAGAACATGAAGGAAAATCAACCAGAAAAGGTAGAAAAAAAAACATTGGCTTAGAAGCACCCTGCAGCTGTTCTGCAAAATGCAGTTCAAGCTTTAACTTTGTTTCAAGGGATGCTTTCCATTAATTTAGAGTAAAAAATAAATCAAATGTACTCAGAAGTGATTAAAATTAATAGGTCTCCCAAATATGCAACAAAGTCTACAAGAGTAAGGATCTTTGCTTGGAAGTGTCGACCCAAAGTAGATTCCAGGTAGACGTCAAAGGTTGGAGGTGTAATAGGAAAGAAAGGTAACTGGGAACATATTTTCTGGGAGTGTAATGAGTTGGTAGACTTTAAAGATTCCCTGCAGACTGCTCTATCAGATACACTGGATGAGCAGATTGGTGTAACTAAGAAAATGTTTTTTTTTGTGCTGTGACAGAATCAGAATTTGGGTGGCCACGGTGGTGCAGCGGTTAGCATTGTTGCCTCACAGCAAGAGGCTCTTCGTTTCAGTTTGCATTGGGGGTGCCTTTTATGCGTAGTCTGCATGTCCTCCTTGAGGTCACGTGGGTTTCCTCAGGGTGCTCTGGTTTCCTCCCACATTCCAAAGACATGCAGTAGGTGGACGACTGGACACACTAAATTGGCCATAGGTGAGAGTGTGCAAAAGTGAGTGGTGGGAATGAATTACTGTGGCAGGGCTACCCACCAGGTGGTGTAAACCTTGGCTTGAGATGATAGTCACTGCGGAACTGATACCCGCCGACCCCATGGGCAAAATGGGAAAGGGAATTGAGGGTGGACGGATACAGAATCAGAATTGCCTAGACAGAGTAGGGCCTTGCTGAGACTAATTACAGTGGCTGCCAAAAAAGCAGTTACTAGAAAATGGAAATCAAAAGTCTAAACCAACTTTAGTAGCAGCAATAAATATAGTAAATGAGATGGGTCTATATTATAGCATCAAAGTTTCAAAACTTCGAATGCTATAATATCAACCCTTTTCGGTCGAAAACTCAAAATAGCGAAGCCCAGGAACTTCGAAATCTTACCTAGGGTAAGATTTTGGTTGTCCGTTCCATGGCTTCATTATTTACTCTACTGTGGTGGGAAGGTTACAGACCGGGTTAAGGTAAGTATGCGAATGGAGGTTACAGACCAGGTTAAGGTAAGTGTGGGAACGGATCGGGGTAAGGTGAGTGTGCGATAGTTAGGGACATTAGGGTTAGGGAGCGGGTAAGGTGAATGTGCGATAGGGACTTTAGGGTTAGGGAGCGGGTAAGGTGAGTGCGTGGTAGTTAGGGACTTTAGGGTTAGGGTTGAATTAAGGTAAGTGGATAGGTAGTAGTGTAGGGTTAGAATTATGGTTTTGTTCGGTGTATGTGTGTGGTTTACTTATTTTGGTATGCTTGTGTTGTGTGTATGTGTTTCAGAACAGCAAATTTTTTTCCCTGGGAAAATAATTTGCTGTTCTGGGTGTTCGATATTTTGTGGTTTAGATATTATACATAAGATGAAATAGTGTTCGCTATTTATATCGTACGATAGGGTAATATAAACGCAATGAGATAAAAACTGAAGCTGGGATCTTTAGAAAAGGATAGGATCAAGTTACATAAAAAATGTGAATTGTAGGTACAATACATGAAGAGAAGGAACAAGATCTAAAAGGAGGCAGGATTTGAATGAGCTATGAAATGTCTGACTGACAATGACTGGATAGATTACAAGTGATGTATAATGTTTGCAACTACAATTATGTATGTCAACATGCTTTGCAATGTATAATGTTTGCAACTAAAATTATGCCAATATGGTTTGTTTTCATTTATATAAATGTATGATTGTTTATCTCGTACACGATAACTTTATAAAGATGTTTCTTGTTTAAAAAAAAAATCCTGCACTTTATGTCTGTAAGGTAAAGACCTTAACCATTATGCTAACCTCCTTATTTAAATATAACCAAGACAACAATTACCAAAGACATGCTACAAAGATCAAAACTTAAAATACTTGTAGAACCAATCCTGGCCCTAGTGACTTTAAAAACTTACAGCCTTCGTTCTTAGTTCGCAAAATACCACCAACCCCTCCCTTGCACTATTAGTAGAATCAGCAACTTGTTTTTGTCATTTACTTCTTATCTGTGTGGTTCCCATGTTCTTATAAAACACATGCAGAAAAATATTAGGATGCTATGAGAACAGAATTATTATCCGCATTTTATACTGGCTTATGTGCATCAGTGGCCTTGTATGACTTAATAGTTCACACAATGGCACAAACCCATGTAAAAAGTCATGAAGCCTATGGTCTTCATGATGTTTTCTCAGCAGTCCTTGTGCAATACATATCTTGCAAATGTCTGAAAAAGGCTGTGCAGCTAGTCCCACCATTCCTCAGGACTTTTGTTTTTCCTTCCTACATGCAGACACCTAGCCAGCTTACAATGGCATCATCCTTCAGATCTTCCAAAGGCATTTTTTTAAATAGGGGATGCTCTATAAAAATGCTTCACTAGCCACTCATGAACTTCTTCCACTTCTGTGATCATGTACTTCAAGCCTCCAAACCAAAGAACACAACCATATTCGTCCGGTAACTGTGAGCTTATAATTCTCCATTTGTGTTTGGTCTTCTTAAAATGTTGATCAGGAAACAGGAAAAACATCTTGATTAACTGTCCTTTCTTAAAGAAGCTTGGCAGCTCGGATACAACAAATGTTCTTGTACTTTCCTGGATGCACTTCTCAAAGTGACTAGATACGATTCCCTAACAATCTGAAACTTTTACTCTGACTTCCAGTTCAACCATCAGTGGCTTCGGTAACAAAGGAGAGAGCTCAACTAGTAATCCTCCATATCCACAGCCAGTGTCAGAAACTCTACCGGCACACCATGGTCATCTTCTGTAGACAGGTCTTTGACATCGTAATGGTTATCTGCCATTCTTGGCATAAAGAACTCTTGGTAGTACTTGGACCAACCCATGTTTTCTGGTTTTGTCAAAAAGTCAAGGCAAAGAAAGGGAAGACTGAACAATATGGTGGCACCTTGTATGGCTGCAGTTAATCTGACTCCTGAAGTGTTTCTTTTTGTGTTTTGTGTGATTTATTGATGGTTGCCCATTTGGAAGTCTGTCTTTGAATGGAGGTTGGGTGGCGATTGTTTGGCAGTGGTAGTGTTTACTTATTTATTTTTTTTTTATTTTATTAGGGAATTTACCTTTTGAAGACCACTGGACTGTTTTCGGGGATTGTGGGACGACAGCGGCCGTTTGGCCCTTCGAGTGGCGGTTGGGCAGTGTGCAGATGGATGAAACCCAACTGCAGATTTCTAAGTTGTGCTGGGTCAGAGAGAACTGTTTTGGAACTCGAGGTGTTGGAAGGATGAAACCAACGGTAGTGTGGATAGAGAGGATTGCTGTGGTCACTGTAATCATTCAGGCCTTAAAGTGGTGGCATCAACACAGAATGCAGGTAGTGTAGACCTAATTGTGTCTGATTTTCTTTTGATGCAAGTCCAGAGGTGGTTCTGTTGGGTCAGAGAGAACAGCCTAGGACTTGGGGTATCGCTGGAGCTGTGGATGAAGCTAGCGATGGTGTGGATGGTGAGGACTGCTGCTGCCACTGCAATTCTCCACTGTGATGGGTTACGAGCATGGTTATTCCATCTTCGGTGCCTTCCAATGACTTCGACTCTGTTGCTGTTGATGATGTAAAGCTTTTTTTTTTTTTTGCACAAGCTTAGTGAAATGTAATTTCATTCAACCAGTTGTGCACTGTTGCTGTATGGTCTGAATGACAATAAAATTTTACTTGACTTGAAAGTCGAAAGTATGGTCAGCCATTGGATTTGAATGAGCACACTGCCTATAGAATCATTTCTGTGGCAAAGTAACAGCCATAATATAATTTTGTTCTAAAAGTAAGAACAACAATAACATCTAAAACAAGGGATCTCAAAAACTAAAATACAAGAATCCCTCTAGCAAAATTACACTGAACATCTAAGAAAGGATTTATTAATTGAAAGGCCACACCGAGAGTATGCTTCAAACCAAGCCATGAGAAAGCAGCCAAAACCTGTATTAGTAAAGATGCAATCATACTGGCAGATAAAGTTGATCCTGGCAAAACTATGGCAAATGGGTAAATTATTAAAAACTGGAAACAGTAATGTGTTTGTGGAAAATTATTATTCACTGTACACAAATCAAAGAGAAGCAAACTTATCCCAGCAATCAGAGAATGTCAAGGGGCAGACGTGAGATTCAAGCTGCTGTATCCAACTGTCTTCAGAGTATTTATTTTTTCCTGGAGCAGACATTTTTGATGCTTAACAGGCTAAGGAAAAAATAAAAACTTTTGCCCAACAAAAAGTGAGCCAGCAAGCAGAAGGGGATTCTGCTTTTCATTCTTCTACAATAAAGCTCATAGAGAAACTTTGCAACTGAAAACTTTTCCAACGTTTCAAATTAAAATGTTTAAGTAATAGAACAAAATAACAGGAGTTACTACAAGAAACAGGAGCGCCTTGGACGTGAACCAGAATCTGATGTTGGGAGATGAAGATCAGGAAGACCAGCAACACTAGTGAATAAATGGGATACTAATAAAAGCATCAATCACATTTGTGAAACACAGCTTTGCAAGAAATAAGAGGCTAAGAAAAGACTGAACTTTTGCTGTCTTAGTTAAACATGTTGGTGGACAGTAAAGCATGTATCCCCACATTAAGTAATGTTTAGAATGACATTAAAGGGAAACAACTGTAACTGCAAATAAAACATTCTGTTCTCATTCATTTTTATATAAAACATTTAATGATATAAACTTCATGTTACATTGTAAAGTCTGCTGTGGGGCGCAGTCAAGAGTAATTTAAATGTAGGGTTTTTTTCAGTGTCTGCTATATATACATATTATATCTATATGGGTTTATGTTTCTTGATCAAAATTTCACTATCTCGAACAAGAAACATCGAAACCCATTAAAGCAAAAGTGCACTATATCGAAAGTGCACTTTCACAAAAGCTGGTTCTCCAAACCAAAAAAAAGCAAACACACAACAGTATTTTGCAAGAGGGCAAGCCCCCTGCACCCCCAAGTGGGGGGCTGTGGCAACCACACCCCCCCCGACTTAAATATACTAACTCCGAGATTGCACTACAGTGGGGAAAAGGATATATTTCCTTATCCCCACTGTAATGTGCTTCAGAGAACCAGCTTTAGGGAAAGCGCACTTTCGATTTAGTGCACTTTCGCTTAAATGAGTTTGATCTTCTGGTTGTCAAGAAAGTGTGTTTTCAGCAATCAGAAGTAGACCCATATATATATATATATATATATATATATATATATACACACATATATATATATATATATATATATATATGTATATGTATATATGTATATATATAAAATAATGAATCCAGCTTGACTCCTGAAATAAACAAACACGCCTTCTTAGTTATAAGATATACAGGCTTCCACTGTAACAACATAAAGGAAGTTTGGAAAAAAGCAAGTTTAAGTCAAAATAATGGCATTTTGGGCTGCTGGTGGGGGAGTTGGGTGTAAAATTGTAGTGATTATATTATACATAACATGTAAAATTAAGATAATTTCCCTTGCTTTACAAGGATGGATTTCAGGATTAATGTCCTTGGTTCAAGCTGTAAATAAGGTTTTATAGCAAACAGGCTTCAAAAATAAGACAAAATGATGAAAGTTGTGAACGATGTTGTGTTTTGTACTTGCAAAGATACTAGCTTATTTTTTTTTTCCATTAGCAAATACTCCCAGTGAGAAACAATAAGTTTGCAGCTGAAGGCAGTTAGCCAGGGGTATTATGTTATGTGGGAAATTTACACAGATTTTCATACATCTAAGTTGTTAGCTGTTTTTTTTCCTCATTACTGTCTACTTTTACACGGAGAAGAGCTATCTACAAGATGCAAGCAATTAATCTCAAGAGGTCTTGGCATGCTTTTCTGAAGGGAAATGGAAAATCTAAACCTACAAGCAAGCAGTTCAGTGAAAAAAATAAGTTATGTACTTACCATAAAATACAGTTGTGTACACTTACCATAAATGTAGATGTTAGAGTGTATTCACTGTTGCAGTCATCACATTTGGGTTATCCCTGCCAGGGTAGCCCTCGGCCAGCCCGAATACCAGAGGCTTAGTATTTATGCATCGGTTGCTGTCGCTTGAGGACTGACGTCAGGTTGTCAGTAGTATAACGTAAGGCAGCCGATGCCATTACATCAGTTTTTCTTGCCCTAACCTGTCAGGAGCTCCTAAAGTAGGAACCAGGTTCTGGTGGAAGAACCCCAGCAATGGAAAATAAATACCAATATGTCCCTTGTAAGGAAGAATGAGAATAAAGGGGGGTGGAGGGAGGGAAACCAGGACTGCAACAGTGAATACACTCGAACATCTACATGTATGGTAAGTGTACACAACTGTACTATGTTCTTTGTGTTTCACTGTTGCAGTCATCACATTTGGGTAGATTCCCAAACCTGAGGAAATGGGTGGAGGTGGTCAAGGGAACTAGGGGATGGCTAGGATACCCTGCAAGACTACAGAGGCAAACCCTGCCCTGGATTTGGAGAAGACAGGCAGGTGGTAATGACTGGTAAAAGTGTGAACAGATGTCCAGGTGGCAGCCTCAGGGATGTCCCTGGTGGGGACTCCTCTCAGGAAAGCTGCAGAGGTGGAGGCTGCTCTGGTGAATTGTGTCCTGACCCCATTGGGGGAAGGCTTTCTATGTTTTTTTGTAGCAGTAACTGATGCAGTGTGCTATCCATTTGGAAATGGTTTGCTTGGAGATGGCTTTGCCTTCTGTCCCTGTAGCAAAGCTAACCAGCAATTGATCAGACTTTTGGAAGGATTTAGTCCTGTCCAAATAGAATCTGAGGTGTCTGGGCACATTTAGAGAGTGAAGAATACTTTCCCCCCTTGTTCTGAGGATTAGGAAAGAAGGTGGGCAGATGAATGGATTGGTTGAGAGCCACGCTGGACACCAGCTTGGGCATGAAGGATGGGTTAGTTCTGAGGGATATCCTGTCTGCATGAAAGATGATGAAGGGTTCCACAGCCATGAGTGCTTGCAGCAAAGAGACTCTTCTGACTGAAGTAATGGCCAGAAGGAAAGCTGTCTTCCAGGAGAGAAATTTTAGCTCTGCAGAAGAAGCTGGTTTGAAAGGGGGCAGGATGAGCTTTTCCAAGACAAAGTTAAGGTACCAAGCTGGCGTTGGTGCCCTTCTGGGGTCCTCAAGTTGCAAGCTCCTCTGAGGAACTGTTTGAATAAAGGGTGTGAGAAAAGAGGCTGCTCAGAGGGAAATGAGCAGAAATAGCAGAGGCATGAATTTTTATAGAGGAAAAAGAGAGACCACTGTGTAGTTGATCAGCTAAGTAATCCAGGATGAGAAAGATGGAGGGCTGTGCTGTATTGGTTCCCTTAGCCTGGATCTATGTGCATAAGACTTTCTGGTGCTAGGATGCCTGGTCTGACGGATAACATCCAGAACCTGTTTACTTAGAATGGCAGATTGGTTTGGGGTTAGGTAATAAGTCAAGCTGCCAAACTGAGTGACTGCAATTTGGGATACATGAATTCCCCTTCCTTCTGGGTCAGGAGGTTTGGAATCTGAGGAAGATGCAATGGAGGCAGTGGGGACAGGCTGCGCAGCAAGGGGTTGTTGGGGCCGGTTTGGAGCTGTAAGAATGGTCCTTGGTTTTTCCTCCCTTACTTTGAGCAGTACCCTGGGGATGAGAGGTAGGGGAGGAAAGGCATAGACCGACAGACTGACCCAGGGGAAAGACAGGGCATCCATTTTCCAAGTCATGCTCCCTGGTGCAGAATTTTCTGAGCTGATGGTGTGGGAGGCAAAGAGGTCGACCTTTGAGGTTCCCCATTTCTGAGTTATTAGGGTGAAGGTACTTCTGTTGAATTGCCACTTGCGTGGGTCCAGAAGGTTTCTGCTTAATTGGTCTGCCAAAGAGTTGAGCAAGCCTGGTAGGAATTGTGCTAACAGGTGTAGTTGCATGGAAGAGGCTGTGAGCCAAAGGAACATGGCCAGCCTGCACAGAGGGTAGGAGCGAGCCCCTCCCTGCTTGTTGATGTTCCACATCACAGTGTTATCTGTTTTGATCAGGAGAACCCCTGAAGAGAGAAGGGGTTTGAAAGCTATCAAGTCGTGTTGCACAGCCATCATATTTTTGTTTGATGTGAAGAGGGATTTCCGGAGGGCTCCATTGGCCTTGTATGCAGCTGCCGTTCAGGTGTGCACCCCAAACATAGTCTGATGCATCTGTGGTGAGGGTCTGGCCAGCGGAGGGTGGGGAGAAGGGCAGTCCCTTGTTGTGGGAACATGCTGTTGCCCAACAAAGAAATTCCTTTTTGAGGCAAGGAATTATAGGTAGAACAGTTTCCAGGTGTTGAGAGTGTTGACACCAAAGGCTCTTTAGGTACCACTGAAGTTTGCTCATGTGCAGTCTGGCACATGGAATATGTAGTATACAAGATGCCATGAACTCCAGAGCTTGCAGGATCTTCATTGCAGATAGCTGGGGCCTGGTGGCTAGTTGAGAGAATTAGGTTATCAGGAAAATTTGTTTCTCTGGTGTATGGAATGCCATCTGGGATGCTGTGCCCAGACTTGCTCCCAGGAAGATTATCCTTTGGGTGGGCACCTGTTTGGATTTCTTTTCATTGACTGTGTATCCTAGGGAGGTTAGTAGTGTGTCTTTACAAAGGCCAGGTGCTTGAGCAGCTTTTCCTGGCTATCTGCCTGAATAAAGCAGTAGTTAAAGTATGGGTAGATTTGAATATTTCTTTGTCTGCAAAATGCAATGGCCGGAGCCAGACATTTTGTAAAAACTCTGGGAGCAGTAGATAAGCCAAAGGGAAGCGCAGAGAATTGAAAGTGTTGATATCCTGCCCTGAAGAGATATTTTCTGCACGATTCCTCAATAGGAATGTGGAGGTAGGCCTCTCTTTCATCTAAGGTGGCTAGCCAAGCGTCCTTAGAGAGCATGGGTAGCAGCTGCTGGAGAGTGAGCATTATGAATTTTAAGATCACCAGGAAGGTGTTTAGAATTGATAGATCGAGGATGGGGCACCAGAAAAAGTCTGGAGTAGAAGCCTTGGCCTATCTGTTCTGCAGGAACGTGCTCTACTGCTCTCATAGAGAGAAGGGAAAGGATTTGCTTTTGAGCCTCTGCCCACTGATTTGGTGGCAGATCTGGGAACCCATTTGTGGTTGGAAGGGTATGGAAGGAAAATTTGTATCCTTGAGCGACAATGTTCAGAACCCATTGTTCCTTGGTTATGGTGGCCCAGGTGCTTGAGTGAAATTAGAGTTTTCCTCCTAGGGTAAATGAAGGGGGGGGGAGGGAGTAGGTGAGTCATTGTGAGTTCTTACCATAAGGGGGTGGGGGCTTAGAACTCCCTGGTTTTGAAGTGGAAGTAGTCCACTGCTTAGATCTCTGCATTCCCTGGGGTTGCTGTCTGGGTGGTCTGTTTCCATGGAGCCTAGGCTGGGCTGGTTTACTGGGAGCAGGAAAGGACCAGTGCTTGGAGGGACAATGCCTGCTGAACCTAGGGGGCTGGACTTGTAAGAAATCCTTAACTGTTTGCACAGATTTTGCTTTTTCTTCCATCTTTTTTAAGACCTCTTCTGCCTTAGTGCCAAATAAGTTATGCTTGTGCAAGGGGGCATCCAACAATCTAGATTTGACATGGTCTGGCAGGGGTTGTTCCTTAAGCCATGCATGTCTTCTAATGACAGATCCAGTAACTGCTGCCCTGAAAGAAGCTTCTAGGACATCAAAACCACAGTGCAAAATGTGCTTAGTTACTTGGCTTGCAGAATGCATTAAGTCTTGTAAATCTTTAGATTCTGTCCAAGCAGGAAGGAAATACATTTTTTAAGGAGTTTCACGGTATGTTGCTGAAATTTCAGCATATGGAATTGACAATTTAGTGCCTTGATATCAAGAATAGCTGAGGTGTATACTTTTCTACCCCAATGCTCGGGAATCCCAGTCTGTGGGTATGGGATTCATAGCAGAAGTTGCTTTAATCCCTTTTGGCCGTTGAGAAATGACTCGGGGTCAGCTGTTGGATTTTTTAAAAAGATATTTGTGTGAATCAGGGACTCTATAGTACCTGTCTGGTTTTTGGGAGCAGGAGGTAGGGCATCAGGAGTCAAGCTGGATTCAAGGAAAACATCATCCACAACATCCAGGACTGGGGGGACGGCCAAGTGTCTGTGTTGCAGAAAATCTAAGAATTCCCCGAGTCTCTTTTTAGACTGACGGTAGTCCTGACTCTCCCATTGGAAATGCTCCCTTAAAGTATGCAGGGTTTTCCCCAAAGGAAAAGTCCTCTGGGGGGAGAGGCTGAAGTAATGGAGTCTTCTGCATCAGAATCCTCATAAGTGGAGAGGGGACGCATGTCTTCATAGTCAGATGCATCAGATTCATCTGACTCTTGTACAGACAAAACTACAGGGGACAGATCTCTTTTCCTTTTTGAGGGGGTGGCTTGGCTTCCCCTGATCAGCATGATAAGGTCTTCCTCCATTTTAAGCATTTGAGACTGAGGCAAGGTAGCAGGCACCTGAGAGTAGGTCGGTTTCTTGGGTTTGGTTTGAACCCTGGGTCTAAGAAACTCGGTCGTTTCTGAAAGAACAGTAGTCGTGAAAGACGACGTCGGTTTGTGTCGAGATTTGGTAGTACAAAGGACTTCCTCTGAAGCCGGTGCCTGCTCAGCTGCTCTAGACCCATCCAAGGTAGAGACGACCGCAGGATCCTTAGTCGAAGAAGAGTTTTGCGGCATACCGGACTCCAAAAGGGTCTTGGTAGTGGCCTGCGAATCAACAGAAACGGGCATTAGGAGCTGCGAAAGTGCCCGAGTACCGAAGGACTGATGACGAGCTTAACGGAAGCATCATTGGTAGGTTTGGACCTGTGCGGTCTGTCTCTGTCTTTATCTTTACGTTTTTTCAGAAGATCTGCCATATCGGAATTTAAAGGCTGTACATGAAAAGATCTGGCTACAGTAAGGACCTGATGACTGACAGTTCTGGTGTTGAACAAAGCACAGAAGCGACAACGGGGGATGTCGTGATCTGGGCCTAAACAAGTGATGCAGTAAGAGTGGAAGTCTCAGTGCGGCATTTGCTTTCCACAGGCGAGACAATTGTTAACTTTTTCTGACATTGGTTAGTGCAAGAAAATGGGATTCCCAATGGGGTACTTAACTTTAGAAGACTTCAACTTCAATTTGGAAATGAAAACTCAAGACGCCAGAACAGCTTTTGGCACTGTGGAGGGAATCTGATTAAGAAGAGAGAAATCAAGACTTCTTAGACCCGTGGACTGGTCTGACTCTGCAGCTCGACTGCTACAGCTGCTCTTTAAGTAACAAAACTTTAGAAGACTTCAACTTCAATTTGGAGATGAAAACTCAGATGCCAGAACAGCTTTTGGCACTGTGGAGGGAATCTGATTAAGAAGAGAGAAATCAAGACTTCTTAGACCCGTGGACTGGTCTGACTCTGCAGCTCGACTGCTACAGCTGCTCTTTAAGCAACAAATGGCTCGGGGCTCAGTGGTTGCTCAAATTAATTTAAAAAACAGTTGCCAGACATGCTCGAGACTGGACAGTTGTCCTCTACATCACTCCATTCATTGACTGATCTCTTGACTGCTGCAACCATGTTACCTGCAGAAAAAAGTAAACAGAGAGAGTACACATGCCCTCGAGCCCTCAGCTAAATTCTGACAGGCTGACAAGTCTGCCTTACGAAGCTGACATTACTGTGTACGCCATACACGTGATGACGTTAGCAAGAAATTTGTAAAAAATTTCAAAAACAACCAGGAAATTCGAGAATTAAAGGCACCGTTCAGGAATTCGTAGCACCCAAATATTTTGCCCTCAAATCAGTATTTACCACGGAATTCAGTACAGTTGAAACATATGTTGGTACATGAGATGGGCTTCAAGAAATTTAGAGGGGAAAAAAAATCAAATCCACTCAAAAGGTGCATAAATAAATGGTACACTGAATGACTATATCAACTCAAATAGCAAAAGGCTGGAAAAACAGAACCACCTTTAACTAGCTATTAAGACGAGCTGAGAAACTGAAGAAAATCAGAAGCTGTAATGAAGTAAAGGCTGACTGAGCATGAGGTCTCCCAAGAAAATCTTTGGAAGCCAAAGATTATGACGGAAAACTGAAAATTTTCTGCTGACAACAAAGCTCAGAAAGAGACTTTGCCAGTGAAACCTTTTCCAGTGCCCCAAAGAAAATGCTTAAGTGACAGAAAAAAAAGCATAGGAGTTTACTAGAAGAATCAAAGTAAAATGAACGTGAACCAGAATCTGGTGATGGGAGATAGGGATAATCAGGAAGAACAGCAAAAGTGAAAATAGTGACTAAATGGGGAGTCTATAAAGCATCAGTCACGTATGTGAAATATTGCTTTGCAAGAAAATGTGGCTAAAATTTGCTGACTTTATTTAACTTGCAGGTGAACTGTGACACTAAAGAAAAAAATAAATAATTATTAATACTTATATAAAACATTTCATGATATAAACTGCATGCTATATTGTCAAGTAGTCTTGTACAGCTGTAGTCAGGGGTAACTTTAAATTTGGGGGCATTGTTTCAGTGACCGCTGTATATATTAAAAGTATTAAAGTAAACAGATACTTTTTCTATGTTATAAGATACACAGGCTTTACACAGTAACACGATAAAGGAAGACAGTTCAAAAGCAAGTTTAAGTTAACATAATGAGATCTTGGGCAGTCGGGGTGGGTAGTGGGATGTAAAAGAGTACTAATTACATTACATGGAGAATTAAGATAATTTTCCTTGGTTTTGAAATTTATGAAGATGTGAATTCAGTAGTGGATATCTGGACTGATCCCCTTGGCTTGAGGTACAAATATTTTTTAAAGCACCTAGGCTTGACAAAATAAGACAAATGATGAAAGGTATGAACATTTATTTTATTTTTATTTGGCATTTCCTTAATGAGAAAGTCCTAGTGGGACAACTTCCCATTTTCATTGGAGGCCCGGGGAGTAAAGCTCTACATTGACATAATATGGTTACCTTAAAGAAGTTATTACAAATCTTAATACAGAAGAACACGGTAACTAAGCAAAAGTTCACAACTGCAGAACATAGAGTGTACAGTTGGACATACAGAATGCAAATATTTGGAGAAAGATAACAGGTTTATAGAAGAGTGCTGCCAACAGCTAAAGAATTCAAAAGTTGCAGTTCACTGAGATGACATTAAACACACCAAGTTAAGTTACACACTTTGGAAAAGATACGACTAGATAACATAACCCAAGGTAAATTATATTTATCCTTTATCTGAGAAACAGACTGACAGAGTAAATAAGAAATTAGTAAGAAGTATGCTGGGGGTGGAATAAAAGGAATGTCTAGTTCAGTCTGGGGTACTGTAAGAGCAGAAATTAAATAACTATGCATCTGTGCTGTCCATTTTCATTCTTCCTCAACATATGGGTAACAGATCCGACTCGGCCACATCTCAGACTTACAGATCCAACTCTTGAGCTCCTCCTCTACCAATAATGTCCCAGCTTGCCTACAACACCTCAGATCAAGTTTACTGCCTTATATAGCCTAAGATAGAAAAGAAGGAAGGAAAAATAACAATAAGTTAGGGCTCAAACCTGGAACTAAAAGGTTCGAAAAGGTCCATGAGATTACTTCAGAAGATAAGAGGAAGGGGGAAGAAGGGTGGGGAGTTGAGGAAGAATGAAAATGAACAACACAGATCCATAGTTATGCTCATTACACAACTTTAACACCTGATGATTTCTTTTTCATTTTTAACATACGAGACAGAGGTCTCCAGCTACGTGAATCTTGCGTGGCCCACATGGAAGGATGTTCCAGAGAACTGTCGAACCAAAAGGAGCTTTGGTTTTAGAAGTCAAATCTAGTTTGTAATGAGTAATAAAGGTACAAGCTTGGACCAGGTAGCTGCTGCACAAAAGTCATCAAAGAATAGACCAGAAGGCAAAAGTGGCCATGATCTAGTTGAATGAGCCTTAGCAGGCTTTGATAGGGTCAGGCCTCGCTGAGTATATACAAAAGAAATGCAATCAGTAATCCATTTTGCCATGGTCATTTTTAAAGACCGGTGATCCCAGTCTGTTAGGTGGGAAAGAAACTGGTCAGTTTTCCTGAGATCCTTAGCCCTGTGTAGACAAAAACATGGTTGTCTATGTAAATCTAAAAGATGTAACGTACTATCACTAATTGTTTGAATGATACTGGATTCAGACACTACTTTTGGTAAGATGGACTGGTTCATAAAATAACTATCTTTCTGAAAAACAATGTAAGGAGATTTGGATGATACAGCCTGGAGTCAAGAAATTCTCCTCGCCAAAGTAATTGCTACTGGAAATACCATTTTTCAAGGCAAAAAAATTTAAATAATTTTTGGTTGAAGATTGCTTTTAACCCCTGAAGCACTACTGTCAAATTCCAAGGAAGAGATGGATCTTTAACTGGGGTCCTAAGTAAGAAAGTGCCTTTTAGAAAGCCCAAGCACAATTTAGAAGAAGCTAAGGAAGTAGCTTTTTCTCCTGAATGAAAATTTAATATGGCTACCAAATGAACTTTGACTATATTGAAGCTAGCACCTTCTTGGAAAATACAGGCTAAGAATTCTAGGATGGAAGAAACAGGAGCAGTGGAGAGATTAATTTCTTTACCAAGAGCCTCAGTTGAGAATAGTTTACATTTACTCTTGTAGATTTTCCTTGTAGAAGCTTTCTGGGAAGTTAAAAGTATATGTCTAACTGGGCAGGGAAGCCTGGGCTGTCTAGCTATTAAAGGAACTGGAGAAACTATGTGATTAATTTAAGGCTTGGAATACTAGGATGTTTTATCCCTGAGGGATGCAACAGGAGATCTGGACTGGGGTCCATTATTCATGTCAGATATCACAGATGACACCAAAGAAAGGGGACCACTCTTGGCGAGGCCAAGAGAGGGCAATGAGGATAACGGAAGCTCTTCAACTGATGTGCTTTCTGTAAGAATTTTGGAATCAGAGGTAAAAGGCAGTAGGCATAAGGTAGACTGTGGACTAGAACATTTCTCAATAACCCCCCCCTAGGGTGCTAGTTTGAGCAAAAAACCTACTGCACTTGATGTGGGGATATGCAAACAGATCACAGCAAGGTTGGCCCCAATGACAAAAAATTTTCTCCACCACTGATTGGCTGAGAGACCACTCATGAGAGTAATGAAAATGGACCTGCTGAGTTTATTCGCTAGTACGTTGTATTTCCACTAAATGCGCATTGCTACTAGAAAGCGGTTGGAGGAGATTGCTCACTGCCACACTCTCATAGCCTCTTGACAGAGGGGGTAAGATCAAGTTCCTCCTTGTTTGTTGATGTACTAGTCCACAGACATGTTGTCGGTTTGGATCACAATGGTCCCCAGAGGAAGAATATCTTGAAATGCCCGCAACACTAACAAGACCGCTCATCTCCAGGATGCTGATGTATGAATTAGTGTCTAGGGGAAAATCACATGCCTTGGACCTTCTGCCTCAAGAAATGCCCCCCAACTGGGAAACGGCCGGGGTCAATGTGGACATCGGAGGAGAGGCAATGAAAGGACTGCCACAGAAAATAGCATCTGAATGAATGCACCAATAAAGATGATTTCTGCATACCTGACTAAGCTTGACTGGGAAGGATAGAGGTTGTTGCAGAACAGACCACTGAACAGTTAGAGTCCATTACAGAATACGTATATAGAAACGTGCCACAGGACTAAGATTATTGCAGCTGTCAATGAACCTACAGCCTCTGGAGGATAAGTCTAGCTGGAGGAGTAGGATGAAGAAGAATTTGCTGTACTTGGAACTTGACTGTAGTAATACGATGTATAGGCAGAGCAGCCATCTGACTTACTGTGTTCAGCTGGGCAATGATGAACTCCAGGCTCTGTACTGGTTGTAGCTTGGATTTAGAAATGTTGACTGTAACAACTACTGCTTGACAAAGTTGGAACAAATAGTCCCTGGAGTAACAGATAACTGGTTAAGGTGGTGAGGAGCCATTCATCTTTGTATGGAAACACTCAGAATCCCAGCAGCTCAGGCGAGCTGCTACCATAACCATACACTTGGTACACACCCTGGGGGCTGAGGTGAGACCACAGAACAGGGCTCTGAACTCATAGTGACTGGCTCCCAAACTAAAGTGCAGACATCTTCGGGAGCATCTGTTCATGCTAATGTGGTAGTACACTTCCTGAAGATCGATTTAGCACATCCAATCATCCTTGCACAAAAAAGGCAGGATGGACTGAACCGGTGGGAGGTTGGCATAATAGTTAAGGTGTTTGCCTTACAAACACAAGGTTCATAGGTTGGTACTAGGCTATCAACCCCTAGGGCCTATACAAGCCTAGCCATAACAATTCCCTGCCTATTTCTTCCCACACTATTTACTTCTCTGGACCTCTGTCTAGCAGGGCAACTGACGTGATCCCTGGGGTGAATTTCCTTTCTCCCATCCAATCATCAAGGATCCTTTTGAAGACGGCCAAAGAGGTGCTCTGCTTGACATGTATGGGCAGTCCATTCCAGAGTCTGGGGAGTCTCTGGGTCAGGAACCTATCCCTCCAGCATGTTTTGTTTATTGTGAAGACAAGGTTTAGATCCCTGGAGCGTGTGGCTCTGAGGGATTGGGATTTCTTTAAGTGTAGCATGTCCAACAGCTCCTGGTTTGACATGGCCTTGTATGTTAAGCAGAGATCGCCTCCGAGTAGACTATATGCGACAGAGTATAGCTGGAGTCTTTTAAGGCGGTCAGCATACGGCATCTGCTTTAGGCCTGTGATTCTTTTAGTGAGGTATTTCTGCGGCCTTTCCAGTTGTTGCAGATGTCTTGAGAGGTACATACCACATGGGGTGTTGCATTCTATAATGGGTCTAATGAGGGATGAGTACAGTGGGACAATGACCTCCTTTTTTCTGGATGAAAAGCCCTTAGTGATGAGGTGTGCCACATAGGATTTCCTGACTGCTGTGGCAACAGGGTTATTGAAGGTGAAACCACTGTCCACTTGTGTCCCCAAGTTTCTTATCACACTTTGGGTGTTTAGTGTACTGCCACCTATGTGGTAATTCATGGGTACATGTTTTTTCTCAAAGGGGATAACTATACATTTCTTGGCATTGAGCTTGAGCCCATGGCTCGGGCACCAAGCATCTGTTTCTGTAAGGCCCTTTTGTAGAGTATCAACATCATTTGGGGATTCAATAATGGCTCCCAGTTTGCAGTCATCTGCGAACTTTGTTAGCCAGAGTCCCTTAGTGTTGGCCTGTACTTCAGAGAAGTAGATGCCAAACAAGACAGGTCCCAGGACTGAACCCGGAGGTACTCCACTTGTCTGGAGCTGGATTTGGAGTCACCTACTTTTACAGTGTGGGTTCTGTCAGTAAGCCAGTTGGCAACCCATCGAGTGACATAGGGATTAATGCCCAGCTTAGTAAGTTTATCTATGATTCCAGAGTGAGGGATGGTGTCAAAGGCTTTGGCGAGGTCCAGATAGGCCGTGTGGACTGCCTTACCCTCATCCATGGCTCTGGAGACTGATTCGAAGAAGTCAATCAGGTTCAGGAGACAAGATCGACCCTTCACGAACCCATACCAGGTGGGGTCCAGTGTTTTAAGGTTGCCAATGTCTTTGATTTTAAGTTCCATAATATGTTCCATGGCCTTGCAGATCAGGCTTTGATTGTTACATAGGGTAATTGGCTACGCTTAAAATTGCCTAGTACGTATCTAGTCACTACCCTTATGGTGAACATGGGTTAAGCGTTGGACTAGAGTAGAGATGGTTTTGGATTCTAATCCAGGGTATACAAACTTTGACTTCTTCACAAACTGGTTCAGAATGCTTAGATCCAAAATTGGTCTCAGGTCCCCTGTCTTCCTCGGCACTAAAAAGGACCTTGAGTAAGTTCCAAATCCTTGGAAAGCTTTCTTCTTTTGGCTGGGGGAATCTGGAAAAATGGTATGAAATAATCTCTGGATATTATTTTTAGCACTCAATAATCTTTTGTTATAAGAGCCCACGCATCTGAGTGCAAGGAAAAGTGCCCTCCAACTGCCTCCAGAGGTGAGCAGTCAGGCAACCTTTCAGGAGTGCTGAATGGGTCTATCTGGATAGGAATCTCATAAACCCTGATTTTACGGTTCTCCCCTGCCAATATGACGGTGTCTTCCATTCAAACATGCCTACAGGAGTTGCCCCCATGCGAATCCTGGAAAGAACCCTGGTATTTCTGGAACTATATTTTCTTGCCTCCTCTGTTTCTGGGAAAAATATTGCTGAGGAGTAAAAAAGCAAATCCCTATAAAAGAAAGGGTCCCTCCCTCCTGTTCACTGTGGGAGAACATTTCTTTAACAGAAGGGCAAACAAGGACATTCCATCAAAAGGTGCATTGAAAAAGAAGACTTGAAAGGCTCAGCAAAGTTGTACAGCCACATCCAGGCATGTCTTCATACGGCAATGCCTGAACCAGTAGGCCATGAGGTAACCTCTGCAGCATGGGCTATTAACTTTATGGAAGCAATGGAAGTGGATAAAAGTGACCAGCTGTGAGGATGGCCTTCTACAGTCCTCTAAAAGACCACGACAAACCAGTGAAAATAAAAGCCAGAAGTACGAAGCCAAGTGCAAAATCACTACCACTGAATGTAGGAATCCAAAAAACAAAGTTTAATTAGCGCTTTCGGAAGAAGTAGTATCCTTCCTTCTTCAGACAAACCTCTGCGTTTTAAAATTACAGCGAGAAACGCCTTCATATACAGATAATTGTACTCCCCTGGAGTACAATTATCTGTATGAAGCGTTCTAATTTTAAAACGCAGAGGTTTGTCTGAAGAAGGAAGGATGTACAATTATCTGTATATGAAGGCGTTTCTCGCTGTAATTTTAAAACGCAGAGGTTTGTCTGAAGAAGGAAGGATACTACTTCTTCCGAAAGCGCTAATTAAACTTTGTTTTTTGGATTCCTACATTCCGTGGTAGTGATTTTGCACTTGGCTTCATACTTCTGGCTTTTATTTTCACTTCTACAGTCCTCCACAGACATGGATTCCAAGAGGGATTTGGAGAGCTCCTTGGTCAAATCCCTCTGCAGTCTTGCAAACAGTGCTAAATAATTTGGGGACTTCAAAGCAAAGGTCACTGCAGCAAATATGTGCTTTCCAAATCTGCCCAATGGCCTTGACCCTCTATTAGAGGGATGGACAGAGGAACTCTGCTCAGCTAGCTCTTTTGTTGCGGCTGCCACCACAACCATAGCATCAAAAGGATATCCTTTGCTCCAGTGGGGTCTGTCATTCTGGGATGCCAAAACTGTGTGTGGATGATGGGTAACTGGTTCAGAGTCTGACTCCTTTCATGCCTGTTGAGATACTAAGTTGATAAGCTCATCAGCCTGGGAAGTCAACCAAGACCTAGACTGGCCAGAAGCAAAAGCTTCCAGAAATACAGACTCCACTGGAGAGGGAGCATCTGAGGACCATTCACCTTTCTGCTTAAGAATCTCTAGAACATCTCCAAATGAGACGTCATCAGTTGGAGATGTGAGGAACCCTTCCCCTTCTTCAGTCAGTATCCTCTGTGAGAGATTCCATAGGGGAACCTATGTGCCTCATTTTGCAAGCTCTCTTATGGGGAGCCTCCTTATTGGGATGCCCTGGGGAGGAATCTGAAGAGAAGGAAACTTCATCTAATGAAACTGTCTGGATGCTAGTTGGCACTGGCTGTCCCTGCGGAATAGGTCTGATGCAATCAGAGCTTGGTCCTGCTTGGGGCAGGGGGTGTAGGATTCAAGGAAGGAAGAGAAATTGGATCTTTCAGACAAGAGAAAACTCTCATCTACCTCAAGGACAGATGGACCAGGAGAAGCCATGACCAGCTGCACCGAAGCAGAAACTTCTGTAGTAGCCAAGCCTTGACCATGTCACATTCTGGACCTCGATGAGGGAGCCAGACACCAGCTATCCAGCGCCGAGGCACCAAACAGCAAGGACGTCTCTGACAACACAGGAGTAGATCCCAGTTCTCTGGATCAGACGCCGATGCTTTGGCTCTGGGACTCATACCGATACAAAGAGACAAGACCTGAACCAGTCAGGGAAACTGAGTCAAAGACCTAACCTTCGTCGACTCTGACACTGACTCTCTCGGGGATCTCTGATCCAAGGCCTCAGAAGCTATGAGATGGATCGAAGGAGGAGACATTACTACATGGGAAGTGGAGGGTGCAGATCAGAGTGTGTGCATGTACCTTTAAGAAGCATTTCCAGATGTAAGCATTTGCACATAAATACTGAGCACATGCAAGCAGCAGTGCCATTTTGAGAGAACAGCCAGAGTGGTAACATGTACGAGTGTGGTAGTCAGTCTGTTTATAAGTTTGTTTGAGTTGAAGTTGTTGTTGTTAGTCTTTCGGCTTTTCCCGGTTAGGGGTCGCCACAGCGGAACTCCAGTCCGCTAATGACTGGCAGCTGGTTTTTATGGTGTCGAGTTGCCAGCCCGATGCCCAACCTTCAACGAAGGCACGCCCATTCAACGCATGTTTTTCGAACGCCCAGTCGACCGCGGGGAGGACATGCAGACTCCACACAGAATGCACTCCCAACCCAAGCTGAGAATCGAACGGGAGAACCTCTTGCTGTGAGGCAACAACGCTACCGCTGCACCACCGCGGAAGTAAAGTACAAAGCCTCAACTCTGATGTGTTTGCGTGTAATAAAGCTGCTTGAACTAAACCCATGAATGCTCGTCTGTTTTATACTGACCAGACGAGCGACATGGTGTCAGAACTGGAATTAAGAGAGCAACTTCTTCAAGCCATGAGGTTCAGAGTTGAAACTGAAGGCAGATTAAGCTGGTTGAGTGAATCGGAGCTCAGACAAAAAAAGGCCAGAAACGAATTTAAGGTAAAGAAAAATTGCACAAATGATTTATTTGGCAAATAAAGTGAAACACAGCACTTATAAGGCACAAAACGCATTATTAATCAAATGAGTTGCACAAAACATATTAATCAAATGAAAGGCATAAAACACATTATTAATTAAATGAAATGTTCAAAACTACGATATTTGATAAAACTAGCAGAGATATTCATAAGGGGCTAAGAATTACCTTTTTTTTTATAACAAACATGTTTAAAATAAAATGGGCACAAGAAAAGTATAATGAGCATGATAAGCAACTAAAAAAGCATAAGGAGTACAATAAAAGGGCAAATTAATCTTAAAGAGCAAGGCGACTGCATGTGTTTTTAGTAAAAGACTGTGTTTTGGGCACAAACTACTATTTCACATTGACCAAAGATATTCAAAGCATAAATAGAGTTATTCAAAGTACCTCAGAGTGTGCAAAGTGTTTGCAGAGTATGTGCTTTATTACGGTGCAATTATTTCAAAGAGTTTGCTGTGGGCAAAGTACAGTTACACTGCAAAGTGCAGTCAAAGTACATCCATTTCGAAGAGTTTCTTCTGCTGTGTGCATTTATTCGTACAGTGCTGCCACTTCAAAGTGTTTCTTACACTGTGCAGAGTTATTTCACAAAGTACAGACATTTTGAAAGGTTCTTGTGCTGTGTACAGTTTATTTGTAAAGTGCATTCAACTCAAAGTGTTTCTTACTCTGAGCTTCTTCTGCTGTATACAGTTTATTCACAAAGTACAGTCATTTCAAAGTATTTCTTACACTGATAAGGAGTGGCTTCACAAAGTATAGTGATTTCAAAGTGTTCTTGTGCTACAGAGTTTTATTTGGAAATGTGCAGTTACTTCAGAGTTTGTTGTGCTTGTGCTACTGGGCATAATTACAAGTACTGGCAAAAAGTTCTGGTGTGTGTATATATATATATATATATATATATATATATATATATATATATATATACTTGTGTGTATGTTGGTACATAATTTCAAACACCTTCGCAGACCCAGTCCACTTGTGTTTGATCATAATATAGCAGAAAATTGGAGAGTATTTGAGCAGGAATATATTTTTATACAAGCACTTTCTGACAAGGATGTATGTACAACAGCATTCATTTACTTAACTCGGGCAGAGGCCATTGAAAGAGAGCGTTCATTTGTGTATGCACCAGCAGTATAAACAGGAGAGGGGGCAAACCGCTATATTTCAGTACCAGCTGAATCGAAGGAAGACCCTGAGTGTTTAAGATGTAAATTTAGAGAATATGCAACCCTCAGACAAATGTTACATTAGAGAGGCACTTATTTTATACAACAGACCAAAACCCAGGTGAAACGTTTACAGCTTATAACACTGACTTGAGAAATAAAGCCAAAATGTGCAGCTTTGGTGACTTGAGAGTTAATAAAGGACAGGCTTGTGTGTGGTGTTAACAGTCTGCAGTGAGAAAGATTTTGTTTCATGACAGTGATTTAATGTTAAGCAAAGCCACAGAGATTTGTCAAATCCACAAGCTCACAGAAAGGCACACAAGTGTGCTTGCAAGTGATAAAAACATAATTTCAGCAACCTCTAGGACAAAAGACAGCATGCAACACGTGGCAAGCAGAAACAGGCCTAAGCACATGGGAGATGCAACCCCTGCGGTCAGACCAGCAAGAAGAGTTCCAATAGCAATAGAGGACAAAGTCAAGGTCCAGTTAGACAAAATGGTGCAGCAAGGTGTGATTTGTCCAGTCACAGAACCAACTGAGTGGGTGCCTTCCATGGTAGCTGCTCATAAGAAAAATTCAGATGAAATCAGAATATGCACCAACCCAAGAGAATTGAACAAGGTATTAAAAAGACCTCGTCATCCTATACATATAGTTCAGGAGATTGTCGCCTTTATGCCAAATGCCACTGCTTTTTTTCTTAGATGCAGAGAGTTCATTATGGCAAGTAATGCTTGATCGCAAATCTTACTACTGACTACATTCAGTACTCCACTTGGTAGTCTATATTAGAAAACTGAAAACCCGTTTGTGCAAATACCACAACAGTGACACACATAGCCTGAACCGCAAATACGCCGAACCCCCTAAACTGTGAAATTTAAAATCTCGAATCGTCAGTCAGCCAACACTACCACGCACTACATACTACGTACCCAAACATAATAAATAAAACACATACGTACACTAACCAAATCCTACTTCTAACCCCTACAGTAAACCTTACATACATTACTATCTATGCACTTACCTTAACCTGCACCCTAACCCTAAGGTCCGTAACTATCGCACACTTACCCTACAGACATATACCCAAACAAAACAAATAATCCACACACATACACTTAACAAAACCCTACTTCTAATCCTACACTAAACCTTACATACATTACCTATCTATGCACTTAACTTAACCCGCACCCTAACTCTAAGGTCCATAACTATCGTACACTTACCTTATGGAGCTATACGACAGATGGGCCAACCATGACAATTCAACATGTGTTTCATGGTTTTGGACGTTCACCGTTACCATAGTTTATGCAATATGTGCCACTTTTCTGATTTGCTCAAACGGATCTTCGGGCTTCTAATATAGACCCGATACAGATTCCTCAGGATGCCTTTTGGAATAAATTCTGCCAGTGAAGTCTTTCAGGGTGTAATGGAGCAAATTTTTTCAGGCTACCTGTGTGCAATAACATTTGATGATTTACTGGTTGGAGGTAATGGTGAAGAAGAGCATGAAAGAAACCTCTGGAAAGTTCTGGACAAAGTGAGTGAAGTGAATTTAAAGCTCAATCATCTGAAATGCAATTTCAGATTACCAGAAGTTACTTATGTAGGTTATTTACAGTACAGGCTTACGACCAGACCCTTCTAAACAACCAGCCATTCTTGAGGTGCCAGCTGCAGACAATATCCAAGCCCTACAGCATTTTCTTGGTATGGTTAACTATTTAGGCAAATTTATCCCTGACTTTAGTGAGTTATCAGTGCCTTTAAGAGAGGTGACATGCAAAAATGTTGCATGGTCATGGTTAGACCACCACCAAAGAGTATTTGATGACCTCAAACAGCAAATTGCTAACCCACTTACATTAAGATATTATGATGTCCACAAACCAGTAGCTCTTTCCTGTGTTGCTTCAAAGTTCAGTTTTGGTGCAGTTACTCCTCAAGAGGGCAGGCCTGTTGCCTATGCATCTAGAACTCTTGTTCAAACTGAGATGCAGTATGCTCAAATTGAGAAGAAACTTTTGGCAATTGTGTTTGCATGTTCTAAGTTCCATGATTATATTTATGGCCAAGCTATCCAAACAGAAACTGACCATCAAACTTCAGTCACTATTTTAAAGAAGCTTATGTACTCCTTTCCAGCAAAGACTACAAAGAATGATGCTCAAATTGCTAAAGTATAATTTCAAAATGGTCTATCCAAAAGGTAAACTTCTTTATCTGGCTGATACCTTATCTACCTTATGATGATGATGATGACATTATCCAGACTGTCCAGAAATACCATGGGACAGCTTGATGCACAGAAGTTTGACTTTGATGTCATGGAAGTGTGTAATTTTCCTACCACGAGACTTGATGAGCTAAGAGATCATACAAAGACTGATCCAATTTTGCAAAAGCTTAACCACTTCATCAATGTTGGATGGCTGTCAAAGCAATCCTGTGTACCACCAGTAGTACAACCTTACTTTCCATACAGAGCTGAACTGCTGATGGAAGATTATATCATTTTCAAAGGTCCAAAAGTACAGTTTTGTACCTACCATAAATGTAGATGTCCAATAGGTATGCATCTGCAGTCATAACATATGGGTTGTCCTGCCTCAGGCAGTACTTCGGTCGGCCGGATTCCAAAGTCTGGGTCTGGCCTCGGCTGATGTCGCACTTTCCCCGACGTCAGAGCATCTGGGGTATAAAAGCATCAGCCGATGCCATTTTCCTCAGTTTTTCTTGCCCCAGATGCCAGGTGCCCTCTAGGAAGGCTAAATTTGGATAAAAGCAATAAAGTTCCAAACATTTGCAATATTATATATAAATATATATATATATATATATATATATATATATATATATATATATATACATGCATATACAAACAAATACACCATAAAAGATTCCCCCAGCTAGCTAAAAGAGGGGTAAGCACCCTAGGAATACCACAGAGGGGTAGGAGGGAGGGTAACCCTGACTGCAGATGCATACCTATCGGACATCTACATTTATGGTAGGTACAAAACTATACTATGTCCTTCAAGGATGCATCTGCAGTCATAACATATGGGTAGAATACCATAGCCAATCTGGGGGAGGAGGTACTAAGAAAAGGATGGTGTAGTTAAGATCCCCTGCAGGACCTGCAGTAGCAAAACCTGCTCTGGATCTGGAGTATAAAGGTAGATTGTAATGTTTGGCAAATGTATGCACGGAGCTCCAAGTAGCAGCTTCTAAAATGTCCTTGGTAGCCACCCCTCGTAAGAAGGCTGTAGTGGTGGCAGTGGCCCTTGTGGAATGAGGCCTGATGTTTGCAGGAACTGTCTTTCCATGAAAGGAGTAACAAAATCGAATGCAATTTCCTATCCATTTTGAAATTGTCTGCTTGGAAATTGCTTTTCCTTGCACCCCAGTAGCATATGCTACAAACAGTTGGTCAGTTTTTCTGCTACTTTTAGTTCTGTCCAAGTAGTAGCGTAGTTGTCTGTGTATATCCAGGGTGTGCAGAAGTTTTTCCCCTCTATTCTGTGGATTTGGGAAGAACGTAGGCAAGTGAATAGCTTGGTTCAAGGATACCCTAGATACCACCTTTGGCATAAAAGTAGGATTGGTTCTTAGTGAAACTCTGTCCTGATGGAAGATAATAAATGGTTGTACTGCCATTAATGCTTATAACTCAGATACTCTTCTTGCTGAAGTTATTGCCAGAAGGAATGCAATTTTCCAAGACAGAAACTGTAGATCCGCTGATGCTGCTGGTTCAAAAGGAGGAAGTGTTAGTTTCTCCAACACAAAGTTGAGATCCCAAGCAGATAAAGGGGGTTTTCTTGGAGGTTTAATATTTTTGATCCCTCTCAGAAATTGCCTGAGGAGAGGGTGTGAGAAGATAGGTGGATCCACATTGTATTCTGCTGAAATTGCTGAGGCATGGATCTTAATGGAAGAATAGGACAGGCCATTGTGGAACAATTCTGCTAAGTATTCCAGAATATGTGTCATGCTTGCCACTGTCACATCTAAGCCTTTTGATGTGTTCCAAATGAGAAATCTTTTCCATTTAGCTGAGTATGTCTTCCTTGTGGAAGGGCGGCGAGCTTCCATGATAATGTCCTTCACTCTCTGTGATAATGTCCTTCACTCTCTGTGATAAAACATTTTGATTGGGATTTAAGGAATTTTCCAGGCAGTTAGCTGTAATGTTTTCAAGTTGGGATGCATGATCTTGAAATTGTTCTGCTTCAGAAGAATAGGCCATAGGGGGAGAGGCCATGGTTTTGCCTGTGACATGCTCCTCAATAGTGGATACCAGTGTTGTCTTGGCCAGTCTGGAGCTATCAGAATCACTCTTGGCTGTTCCTCCCTGATCTTCAGTAGAACCTTGTACATTAATGGGAGAGGTGGGAAGGCATATACTTTTAGAGCTTTCCAGCTGAAAGAGAGAGAGTCCACCCTCCAAGCTTGTGGGTGGTATGTCCTTTAGCAGAATGTCTTCAGTTGATGGTTGAGGGGGGAGGCGAACAGGTCTATCTCCGGCATCCCCCATGCCTTTGTTATGAGTTGGAAGATGTCTGGGTGCAGCATCCATTCGTGTGCATCCATGGTAGTTCTGCTTAAGCTGTCTGCCAGTGTATTTTCTTTTCCCGGCACGAACTGGGACTGTAGTTGGATGTTGAGCTTCAGGCATAGTTCCCATAGATTCAGAGCCAGCCGGCATAGAGGGTAGGAGTGTGTGCCTCCCTGCTTGTTTATGTACCACATGACCGTGGTGTTGTCTGTCCTTATTAACAGGTGGCCTTGATGGAGGAAGGGTTTGAAAGCCTCGATTGCATGCATCACTGCCAGCATTTCCTTTTGGTTGATGTGCACGTGTAGCTGCCCTTGAGACCATAGGCCTTGGATACATTTGCCCTCCATGTGTGCTCCCCATCCTCGGTCTGAAGCGTCCGTGGTGATGGTTTGCTTTGTTTTTGGTTTGTTGAAAGGCAATCCTCTGTTGGTCTGGCAGGCCTGAGCCCACCACAGGAATTCCTTTTGAAGGCAAGGAATGATTGGTATCAAAGTTTCTAAACTGTGACTGTGTTGAGACCATACACTCCTTAGGTACCATTGTAATTTTCTTATACGCAGCCTGGCCTGTGGTATCAGAATTATGCAGGATGCCATGTAACCCAGGGCCTGCAGGATTTTCCTTGCAGTAAGCTGAGTTTGTCTTGTCAGAATCATGAAGTAATCCGGAAGTTGTTTTTGTTTTTCTTCTGTGAGAAAGGCCATTTGGGTGGTTGTGTCCAGATCTGCACCAAAAAAGGTTATCCTTTGGGATGGAACAAGTCTCGACTTTTGGATGTTGACTGTGAATCCCAAAGCCTGTAGCAGGTGGATGGCATAGGTCAAGTCCTTTATCAAATTTCCCTTGTTGTCCGCTTGTATAAGGCAGTCGTCCAGATATGGGTAGATTTGAATCCCCTGAAGTCTGCGGTGTGCAATTACTGATGCCAGGCATTTCGTGAATACTCTGGGCGCAGTAGATAAGCCAAAGGGCAATGCTGAGAATTGATAATGCTCTGATCCCGCAAAAAATCTGAGGTGTCTTCTGCAACTTGGTCGAATAGGGACGTGCAGGTATGCCTCCTTGAGATCTAGAGTCACCAGCCAAGACTCCTTGCCCAACATGGGAAGAAGTTGCTGTAGGGTCAGCATCTTGAATTTTGGCACAATGAGGTAAGTATTCAGTGCGGACAGGTCGAGAATAGGCCTCCATTGATTTTCTTTTCTTGGTACAAGGAATAGTCTGGAGTAAAATCCTTGGCCTTGTTCTGAAAGTGGTACCTTTTCTATAGCTTTTATTAGAAGCAAGTTGTTGATCTGCTTTAAAGCCTCTGCCCTCTGATTTGGTGGTAGGTTTGGCATTCCGTTTCTTTTTGGCAAAGTGTGGAAGTGGAACCTGTATCCTTAGGTTCATAGGTTCATAGGTTCATACTAGGCTATCTGCCCAAGGGCATTTATAAGCCTAGCCCATAGTTATGTGGCTTTCGCCACCCCTTTAGTTAGAATAAAACTATGCCTATTATTTTGCTGTGCCTCTGTCAAGCAGTGACACTGAAGTAATCCCTGGGGTATATCTGCAATCTCCCATCCATTGGTCAAGATTCCTCTTGAACAAGGCCAGCGAGGTGCTCTGCCTCACATGTACCGGGATTTTGTTCCACAGCATAGGGAGTCTCTGGGTGATGAATCTGTCCCTCCAGCACGTTCTATTAATAACCGTGTCAAGGTTTAAGTCTCCCGCCCTTGTGGTTCTGAGGGATCTAGATTTTTTGAGGTGAAGCATATTCATCAAATCTGGGTTTGACATGGCCTTATATGTCAGGCACAGGTCACCTCTGAGCAAGCGGTATGAGACTGAATAGAGCTGGAGTTCTTTCAGTCGGGCAGCATAAGACATATTTTGAGACCCTTTATCCTTTTGGTGAGGAACTTTTGGGGCCTTTCCAGCTGCTGCAGGTGTCTGGTCAGATACATTCCGAAAAGTGTCCATGTGTCCCTTGTAATATAATGCCAGTTCTTTGAGAATAAAGCAAGCTTTCCGCCCAAGGGTGCTTCCAGTTGAGCCCTGGTAGGCGGAATCAGAGTAAAGTCATTGAGCCTGCCCTGGTGTAGTAGTAGTTGTTGCTGCTGTTGCACTACCTGTCTGGTTGGCAGGCTGCCACTGACGACCTCTGTAGGAGCCCTTCGATTGGCCTCTGCCTCTGGGGCATCTGTTCCTGCCTCTCTGGGCTCTGTCCGAGTCTGAAAAGGACCAATTCTTAGTAGGTCAGTTTCTGCTGAATCTCGGTGGTTGTACTTGCAGGAAATCCTTAACTGTTTGCACAGATTTCGCCTTTTCTTCAAACTTTTTTAAGACCTCCTGAGCAGAGGAGCCAAATAAATTTTGTTTCTCCATTGGAGCATCCAGGAGTTTAGCTTTAACATGGTCTGGCAAAGAATGTTCCTTCAGCCAGGCATGCCTATGAATAACTGCCCCAGACATAGCTGACCTAAATGAAGCCTCCAATGCATCATAGCCACACTTTAAGAAATGATTACTAACCTTTTGTGAGTTGTGTACCAAATCCTGAAGGGATTTACGGTCAAGGGGTTCAAGAGAAGAAAGTTTCTTATTCAGTTCATCTAACAAATACTCTTGGTACTGTATCATATGAAATTGACAATTTTATGCCCTGACGGAAAGAGTTGCAAGTATATACCTTCTTACCCCATCTTTCTAAAGCTCTAGACTCTCTTTCAGAAGGTAGAGGATTTTTGGCAGTGGCAGCCGCAACCTCTTTAGGGCCCTGAGAAATAGTTTCTGGGTCTGCAGAATGGGCTTTATACAGATGGAAATGAGAATCCGGGACCCTGTAGTATCTATCAGGTTTGGCAGGGGCCGGAGGGAGAGTATCAGGGGCTGTATTGACACCATTGTACACATCATCAATTACATTCAAAACAGGAGGTATAGCTAAGGGCCTATGTTGAGGCAAATGTAAAAAGGTCCTTAATCTTTTTCTAGAATCAGAGAATTCCTGACCTTGCCATTGAAAATGCTCTCTCATAGAGTATAGAGTCTCATCACAGGAAAACTCTTCAGGAGGGGAGGCCGAAGGGATAGATTCTTCAGCATCAGAATCCTCATAGGGCGAATAAGCCTCCTCCTGGTGGTCTGACAACTCAGAGCCATCCGTGGACTCATCTGAAGAGTGTGGGTCAGAGGGATCAGTCCTGGGCCTTTTGTCTGGTGGAGGGAGAAAGGACCTGTCCGGGTGAGGTTGTGAACCCCTAATTAAAGAAATAAGGTCCTCTGCAAGGCTGAGGATCTGAGAACTAGAGGAAGGCCTCTGGGAGGTAGTCTTGGGAGGCAAAGCTTTAGAAAGTTTAGCAGCTTTAGCCCTAGAGAAGGCCTTAATGGACATGGAAGCAGGGGGCCTAGCTGCCCCACGTGCAGGAGTAGAAATGTCCAAAGGTATGGTGTCGGACATTTCCTGGACACTGGTTTCGGTAGGTAGCTCGGTCGCCGACTCAGCCGGGGCCTCCCGGGCCACGGTGGTTGGTTGAATGGATTCGGAAGAAGGAATCTCCGAGGACTCGGTTTCGGCCGAAACCGAGACACTCGCGGTAGGCCTTACCGTGGTTTCAGCCGAAACCGCGGGCTGCGAGTGTCGGTCCTTGTCCTTCCGTTTTTTCACCAAATGCAATGTCGGAGTCTCCGACGGCATTTTATATGCAAAACTAGCCCCAAAAAATTCCTCTGCAAACTCCGACCGACGTCTAAGAGTTCGTCGGTTGAAGGAAGCACAGGTTGAACAGGCCGATACGTCGTGGTCTGGGCCTAAGCAAGGAAGACAGTAGAAATGGAAATCCTTATGAGGTATTTGTTTCCCACAAGTTAAACAATTATTTACTTTTTCTGACATCGGCTGAGGCAAGAAAGAGTCCCCGATGGGGTACTTAGCTTTTTCGAAGTCTTCGGTAGCTGAATTCACTGGATCTGACCGACCGGCACTTGCGAACAGCTTCTGCTTCGGGCACCGCGCAGCAAGAAAGACTGAGGAAAATGGCATTGGCTGATGCTTTTATACCCCAGACGCTCTGACGTCGGGGAAAGTGCGACATCAGCCGAGGCCAGACCCAGACTTTGGAATCCGGCCGACCGAAGGGCTGCCTGAGGCAGGACAACCCATATGTTATGACTGCAGATGCATCCTTGAAGGACATCGTTATTGTTCCTACTTCCTTACAGCATGAATACATTCAGATTTTGCATTGTGGCCACCCAGGTTCCGATTCTACCAAAAGGGCAAGAAGACTAGTACTTTGGCCTTCTCTTTCGAAAGACATTGGAAAAGTGCTTTCTTTTTGTTCGCAACAGTACTACACCGCATTTGCAAAAAGAGCCATTTCAGCTAAGCCAAATTCCTGAACTACCTTGGTTAACAGTAACAACTGATACATTTGAGTGGAATAATTGGCATTACCTAGTGTTGATAGACTCTTACTTGAACCTGGTTTGAGATTGATTTGCTACCTAACCTAACGTCCAGTGCAGTTACTACCAGGACGAAACATAATTTCTCAGTCCATGGTAGTCCACACAAAGTTATTTCTAACAGCTCTCAGTTTACCAGTCAATTGTTTCAGAGATTTGCAAAAGAGTGGGACTTTATCCATTTTACTAGTAGTCCTGAATATTCACAGTCAAACGGCCTTGCTGAACGTGCAGTACAGAGTGCAAAGCAATTACTAGAATGGTCAAAGTGTGACACTACTGACATCTTCTTGAAGTTACTTAATCTTAGAAATATACCCCATGACAATCTACTTAGCTCGCCTGCTCAGAGACTTCTATCTAGGCAAACCAGAACAACCTTGCCTATCCGTTCTAGTTTGTTGGTTCCGAATGCTAAAAACAACAGAGCAATCAAAGCCCAACTTTTTAAAAGTGTTCTCAGAAGTCCAGCTATGATAAAATGAGACAATTTCTTCGTCCATTAAAAGAGAGAGAGACAGTGAGGATGCAAACAGTGAAAGGCTTTGATCGAATTGGTCAAGAGAGCAGTATATGTACCAAACAGAGATCCTACTTAGTGAAATTTCAGGGTATAGAATACAGGAGAAACTGCAGACATCTTTTTCCTATATCAGAAATGATATTGCAGCATTGTACCCGTGATACAGACTCTAGATCTCAGAGTAACTCTGACAATTTTTGTACTGAAGAACATGTCTCAGTATCCATTTCAGTTCCTGATGATGTCCCAGTTGTCCTCGAAGTTGAACATTCCTTCAAGCCCATCCCCGTTGCTAGATCCGATTCTTTTATGTTACACGATCAGGTCCAAGAGTAAAATACACAGCAACCTGGACATGATTGTTTTATGGGTCTAATTTTGTATGACTGCATGTCAAATAAATAGTTCTGTATAACTACGTCAAAAGATGATTTCTGTAAATTGCATGTCACTGAATACTGTTCATTTAATATATGGATCATTTCTCAAAGAGTGAGGATTGTAGATCAAAGCATGTATATATACATTTAAGAAGCACTTTCAGATGTAAGCATGTGTAGACAAATAGTGAGCACATGCAGGCAGCAGTGTCATTTTGAGAGAACAGCCAGAGTGTTAACATGTATGAGTGTGGTAGTCAGTTTATAAGTTTAAGTTACAAAGCCTAATTTCTGATGGGTCTGTGTGTAATAAAGCTGCTTGAACTGAACCCACGAATGTTTGTCTGTTTTATGCTGACTAGACAAGTGGCAGAGGGGCTCATAGAACCAATGGGAAACAAAGCCGGTATAACCCCCATCTGAATATAAGGTTTGAGGAATTTCTTCAACATCCTATACATGTCAGCCTTAGAAAGACTTCTGCAGGATCTAACAAACGAGGTAGAAGACTGTGGCCTCTAGTGTTTTCTCAGTGTGGCTTGAAGAAATGGGGAATGGAGCAGAGACAATACCAGATCAATTGTGAACTGGGCAAGCAAATTCGAGGGGATTTTGAAAAACCGAGGTTGGAACTGAGGTTTTTGGATCACAGAACTGTTTAGGAGATTTATCTGGTATAATAATTGGATTCAAGGTTTAAGATCCGATAGTTCCCTTTTAGGATCCAAAAAAGTTGGATCCAAAGATCTTCGGATTTCCTGAAGAGGCTTTGCAGTCACTGTGGCAGGAGGAGTCTTGTAAGATTGGGTAAGGGATCTTTTTCTACACTCCAAAGGAGTTTTTGAATGTTTACTGGGGGACTGATCCCCAGTAGAAGATGAAGATGGGCAGCAGCCCCTCGAGAACCAATTTGTTCCCTCTATCTGCAATAAGTCTAGAGTTAAGGCAGCACAGATAGAACAATTGACGTTTACATGTGACCCTCATATGCAATAAACACACTCCCTGTGGTTCATCAGAGTTTGGAATTTTGTGCCCACAGGAAGTGCATTTTTTTTAAACCTATTGGCCTTTCAGCCATAACTAAAAAGGCACAAGAAAAAAAAAGATTTTTTTTTAGTAGTAAGCTACCAGCTATGGTAGGATTAGTACCCTAAAAAGGGTAGGAAAAAGAAGGAGAAAGGAATGCAACAAAGGTACCAAAAAGGTAAGAAAAGACTATTGTACATCCACGGGACGGGACAACATCCCAGGCTGCGTTTTACACGAACTTCAGAACGAACTGGCTCTCCAACCTAAGCACCATGTTCAATCATAGCCTCACATCAGGCTTTGTGCCCACTGAATGGGGTACAGCAACAGTTATCCCATTCCACAAAGGGGGAGCTACCACTGATCCCGGGAACTATCGCCCTATTAGCCTGACGAGCTTGGACTGCAAGCCAATGGAACATATCATCATGGAAATTAAACAAAGACACTGGTAACCTCCAAACTCTGGACCCCACCCATTTCAGGTTTGTGAAAGGCAGATCATGCCTCCTGAACCTGATCGACTTCTTTGAGGCAGTCACCAAAGCCGTAGATGAGGGCAAGGTGGTTCACACAGCCTATCTTGACCTCGCCAAGGCTTTCAACACCATCCCCCATTCTGGAATTATAGCTAAACTCACTAAACTAGGTATAAATCTCTACGTCACAAGATGGGTTGCCAACTAGCTCACTGACAGAACCCACACTGAAAACCAGTGACAAGTGGAGTACCACAGGGTTCAGTCCTGGGACCTCTCCTGTTTGGTATCTACTTCTCTGAAGTACAGGCTAACACAGAAGGCCTCTGGCTAACTAAGTTCGCAGATGACTGCAAACTAGAAGCCACAGTCGAGTCCCCAAATGATGTGGAAATCCTGCTGAAGGACCTCGCTGAGAGAGATGTCTGGTGTCACAGCCATGATCTCAAGCTCAATGCCAAAAAGTGCACTGTCATCCCCTTTGGTAAAAACTCTGTAGCCATGAACTACTACATAGACAGCAGTCTACTTAACACTGAATGTGTGATAAGGGACCTTGGGACCCAGGTGGACAGTAGTTTGTCCCTGATAGTCACATCGCCACAGTAGTCAGGAAGTCCTTCTATGTGGCACACCTCATCATAAAAAGGTTCGGGGGGAAAAAAAAAAAAAAAAGAGGTCATTGTTCCCCGCTACTTGACACAGATTAGACCCATTATAGAGTACAACGCCCTTTTTGGAATGTACCTCACAAGACATCTGCAGCAGCTGGAAAGGACACAGAAGTGCCTCACAGATGATTACTGGCCTCAAACAGATGCCCTACACTGACTGTCTTAAAAAACTCCAGCTTTACTCCACTGCATATCGCCTACTCTGAGTTGATCTATGCCTAACATATAAAACTATGTCAAACCCAGAGCTGTTGGACATGCTACACCTAAAGAAATCCCAATCCCTCCCAGCTACATGCTCTAAGGACCTAAACCTTGTCACCACAATAAACAGGACATGCTGGAGGGATAGATTCCTGTCCCAGAGACTTCCCATACTCTGGAACAAGCTACCCATCTATGTCAAGCAAAATTCCTCATTAGCACTCCAAGAAAAATCTTGATGAGTGGATGGGAAATAGGAAATACACCCGGGGGATCACTTCTGTGGCTCTGCTCGACAGGGGCACAGGAAAATAACTTTCTTGGGTGGCGTAAGCCAGGGAACCTTGTTGGCTAGGCTTACTAAGGCCCTTGGGTCGATAGCCTAGTACCTACCTATGAATAACCTGAAAAACTCTTCAGAAGTAGAGGGAGGATAGCAGAAAAAGGTTTTGAAGATAAGTTAATCCTAAATAATAGTCACAAAAACTTTGAATGATTGAAAAAGGCTTCTGATAGAGGATCTGCATCTTTGCAAGATGGCAGCAAATGAGATCTGAGACACTGTAAGTTAGCTGGGGCATTATGGGTAGTAGGAGGAGCTTAAGAGTTGGCTCCATAAGTGTGAGATATGTGGTCAAGTCGGATCCATAACCCATAAGTTGAGGAAGAATGAAAAAGGCTACATGAGATCCAAGTCTTATTTACATGGGCTTTTAGTACGTGTATAAAGCAGGAGAGGTTAGAGGCAGACCTAATTTGCAGAGGGACAGAAATCCATTTTTTAGTATCGGAGTACGAGTACAGGCTTTGGCCACAGGATTTGTGGGATTTACATATGCCGAGATGTTGTTCATTAAATCAAAGTGGTTTAAGTAGGGGGGCTGGAAATGGAGAATAAGATTAAACGAAGGGCAGTCATCAGCTTTATGAATAAATGTGCATGTGTGAAGATAAGCTGCATGTAATTAAGTGGTGCAGCAGTTCCAGACGATTCACTGACCTAATGGCAGTTACAGTGGTGGATGTGGTATTCTTTTCTGGTGGCAAATTTTGCAACCTTATTACAGCAAGCTTTCAGCTTATTTTTAATTATAGCCTGAAGATTGGTATACTACATAAAAGAGATGGGCGAAAATGGGTAGTGGCTAGAGTGGTTTAAGGGATCTTGTTAAAAAAAAATTGTTATGCCTGTAGAGAATTCCAAGTTTTTGGTAAGGTTTTCTTTTTATGTTATTTTGAACATGCAGGTCAAATTTAAGGTTATCATTAACAATCACTAAAAAGTTTTGTATGGGAGACTACTTCAACTTCAATTTTGTTTAGTAAACTGACGCAAATTTTTTTGTCAGGTATGTGAATTGGGGAAAATTGGCAATAACTTTATTTTTTTTTTTTTAGGCGCAGTAGTAGTTGGGCAAAATGGAGCCATGTCTCATACATTCATAGGTAAGTACTAAGCCAGCTGCCCTTGTGAGCCATTTTAAGCCTAGTCAGTTTTCCTTTTTGCTCTCAAAATAACCTATCCCATTTGGTTATAGATTGGCCTAACTCATCCCATGGTCGATAAATTATTACCACTAACGAGAATAAATGGAATCATAACATACATAATCTGAGGGGACCCATGCATGTGATAAAGCATTTAGGAGCTGCCTCTGTCCATTAGTAGTACAAAGGGCAGTCCTGGAGTAAATTTTCTGTTTCCCATCCAGAGATCTAGGTTGCGCTTAAATTTGGACAGACATTAATGCGGATGAGGAGTCTGTTCCACAGCTGCTGTATCCACTGTGAGATATATCTGTTCCTCTCAACTATTCTGTTAGTGTTGCAGATGTAGTTTAGAACCCTAGACAGAGTACTTTCAATGCCATTTGACTTGATGATGAGCAGTAAATCTATTAGCAATGGGTCAGAGGATACCTTGCACGCCAGACACTGGTCACCTCTTAGTAGTCTGCAGGATACAGAGTACAGTGACAGGGCTCTGAGTCTGTCCATGCAGGGCATATTGTTTAGGCCTTGTATCCTTTTAGTAAGGAATCTCTGTGGGTATTCCAGTTCTTGCATTTTTCTGAACAGATGCATGCCAAAGGGGGCATTACATTCAATGACTGGCCTAAGAGGGCCGTGTAAAGGGGGACGATGACATACTAAGATCTACAAACAATCCTTCTGTTTATAAGCTACACAATAAAGGAGTATTTCTTTACAACAATGGGCATGTGTTGTTCAAAAGTTGTCAACTCCCATATAAGTTCCAAAATCGCAAACAAACGGTCAACTCTTGGGGCCGTACTGTCAATGTGGTAGTTCCCCTGGAGTAGATGACTTCCCAAAGGATACAATAATGCATTTTGTTTTTGCCATTTAGTTTCAGTCCATGATTTCAGCACCAATTATTTATTTGGGACAAACCATCATGCACAATGGTTACAGCATTTGGACATTCAATGACTGCACCAAGCTTGCAGTCAGCTGTAAACTTAGTAAGCCAGAGTCCCATGTTACTGACTTTTACTTAAGAAAATTAGATGCCAAGCAAGAGAGATCCAAGAACAGAAACCAGAGGACTTCACTGGGGACTAGTTTCTTTGTGGAAATAACTTCTCCTATTTTGATATATCTGCATCCTACCTGTGAGTCAGATTGCAATCCAGAGGGTGGTATACGGTTTTATTCCCAGCTTATTTAGCTTTTATACTATGCCTGTGGGAATAATGTCAAAGTTTTGACTAGGCCAGCAATGGCGGACCTATGACACGTGTGTCAAAGGTGACACACCACCATTCACCAACACACGAGTTACCAAAGAAACTGCTTTTGCATTTATTGCTCATGTGAAGTGCACTGAATTATTTTGTGCCAGGAACCAGTTCAACACTACTGCAGAGGTAATGAAGTTATTAAACTCGAAGACTATTTTGGTATACTATCTCAATACAGTCTGCAAAGGCCAGTGCTGACACTGATGTGCTTCGTGTTTCACTGTTGCAGTCATTACATTCGGGTAATCTGCTGGCAGGTTGCCCTCAGTCAACCTGATTAACAAAGTCTTGGGTCCTGCGTCGGCTGCTGTCCCTTCTTCCATGACGTCAGGTCGTCAGAGGTATAAAACATGCAGCCAACGCCATTACATCAGTCTTTCTTGCCGCACGGTGCCTGAAGCAGAAGCAGTTCGCAAGTGCCGGTCGGCAGACTCCTGACATTTTTGTTTTCGAGTTTCAGAACCGAAGTCTTCAACTAGAAAGCTATGTACCCAATTGGGGAAACTTTTTCTTGCTCCTTACCGATGTCAATAAAAGTTAATAATTGCATTACTTGTGGGAAGCAAATACCTCATAAGGATTTTCATTTGTACTGTATTCCTTGCCTAGGCCCTGACCACAACGTACCTTGCTGTCGGTTTTGTGCTAAATTTAATCAATGCACTATTAAACGTCGGTATATTTTTGCTTCTAAATATTTTGGCTCACGATTTAATTATCCAAAAATGTCGTCGGTTAGCAATCCGACTACCAGAATACCTAAAAAACGCAAAGAAAAAGACGAAGACAGGCCGTCGAGGTCCAAAACTGACGACAATGCTTCTCCTAGGCCAGTCGCCAGTTCGCCGGTACTCCGTGAGGCACTTTCGCAGCCCCTGATACCCGCTACTTTTGATTCACAGGCCTCTACTGAGACCCATTCGGGGTCCGGTATGTCGCGAGATGCTTCAATTATGGAACCCGCGGATGTCTCTACCTTAGATAGGACTGGAGCCGCTGTGCAGGCACCGGCTTCTGAGGGTGTTTTCAGGCCTACAGATTTGTATATTAGACCGACACCATCTTCAAAACTAAGGCCAAAATCAAAATCTATGTCTAAAAAACTGACGCCTGGGCCACATGTGCAAGCCCTATGCCTAAAAGCAGATGATCAAAATGGCTGAAGATTTAATTACTCTGATTAGGGGGGGTAGCCAACCCCCCCCCCCCCCCCCCAGAGAGGCCTAGGCAAGACATTGATTATGAATCTTCTGAACAGGATTCTATTTCTTCGGACTCTTCTAATGAACAGGATTTGTCTATACAAACTTATGAGGACTCTGATGCAGAAGATTCCATTCCTTCTGCTTCTCCCCCTGAGGATTTTTCTTTAAGGGAACATTTCCACTGGGAAAGTTAGGATTTCTCTGAATCTAAAAAGAGACTTAGGGATTTTCTTCTTCTTCTTCAGCATAGGCCTTTGGCTATACCTCCTGTTCTAGACATAGTTGATGTTTTTTCAGAATCTAGTATGGCTCCTGATTCTCTGCCTCAGGCTCCTTGTAAGCCAGACAGATACCACAGGGTTCCTAACTCCCACAAATTCCTTTTCAAAAATCCTATTGAAGATGAAACCATTTCTCAGGGTCCCAAAGGCATTCAGGCCTCTACTGCTAAAAATCCTACCCCTTCTGATAGAGATTCCAGGACGCAGATGGGGTAAGAAGATTTACACTTCTGCAATCAGGGCTTTAAACTGTCAATTTTGATATGCTTAAATAGCAACAGCGTATCATGGGACTGCTTAAACAGAAAATGTTAATTTTTGACTGTGTGGAATATAAAGATTTACAGGATTTATTGCATTCAGCTGAACAAGTTGGAAAACATACTTTGCAATGTGGTTTTGATTCTTTGGAGGCCTCTTGCAGGGCCTGCTGTAACTGGGTCTGTGCTAAGAAGGCATCCTTGGCTCAAAGAGCAAACTTTGCCTGATCATATTAAAGCAAAATTATTGGATGCTCCTTTACAACAGGACTGTCTCTTTGGTAATAAGGCTGAAGACGTTTTAAAAAAGATGGAAGATAAAGCTAAATCTATGCAAACTGTGAAAGATTTCTTACAAGTGCAACCTCCAAGATTTAGTAGGCACTGGCCTACTAAGAACTGGTCCTTTCCAGTTCCTTCGAAAGCCACTCAAGTCAAACCCAGACATTCCAAAGGCTCCAAGGTTTCAGTCACAAGGGACTTTTAGAACAAAACAATGGAGTGCCTCCTCCTCCAAATATGGAAACAACAAGGCATCTCCCTATGGTAAGCAGTCTCAATGACTTCCCTTTACACTTACCAAGCACTTACCTTTTGGCCGCCCCTTTGGGGGGAAAACTGGCACTTCATGCAAGAAACTGGCAATTTATAACCCAGGACAAATGGGTTTTAAATATAGTATCCCAGGGATACAGATTTAATTTCCACATGTTGCCAATCCCAAAAAGATGGCCAGACCTGCCCCCAAATCAGTGGACAGAGGCCCAGAAACAAGTACTGTCCCTCATTAACATGGGGGCTATTCAACCGGTACCAGAAGAGGAAAAGAAACAAGGTTTCTATTCAAGACTTTTCCTGGTACCAAGAAAAGACAAATAATGGCGTCCAATTCTGGACTTATCTACTCTAAACACAATTCTGGACATTCCAAAATTCAAGATGCTGACTCTTCAACAGTTACTTCCTATGCTAGGCAAATATGCCTGGTTGATAACTCTTGACTTAAAACAGGCTTATCTGCATATCCCAATCGGGGAATCTTGCAGAAGATACCTCCGCTTCAAAGCAGGCTACTTACATTACCAGTTTTCTGTGCTGCCCTTTGGCTTATCTACTGGGTCTTCACAAAGTGCCTGGCTCCAGTAATTGCATTTTCCAGACAAAGAAATATTCAAATATATCCACATCTGGACGATTGTCTAATTCAGGCAGAAAACAGGGACATTCTTCTAAAACATCTGGCGTTTGTAAAAAGGGTTCTTACTTGTCTAGGGTACACAACAAATGAAAATAAATCACAACTTGTACCCTCTCAAAAAATTACATTCCTGGCTGCAAGCTTGAATACAACTGCCCAGATGGCTTACCTTACGCCAGAAAAGCTAATTCGTTTGATAACTTACTTCAAACACGTGGCCACAAAAACCCTGCTATCTGCAAGACAAATTCTGCAAGCCTTGGCGTTCATGGCCTCCTGAACTCTTCTTCTTTCCATATGCAAGACTGCATATGAGGAAACTTCAGTGGTACTTAAAAAGTTCATGGAGTCAACTTATCACAGCCTGGAAACAATGATTCCTAACATACCTTGCCTGCAACTAGAGTTCCTATGGTGGGCAGAGGCCTGCCACTAAAACAAGGGACTGCCATTCACTCCACCCCCTGCTGCCCAAACTCTAACTACAGATGCATCAGACTATGCTTGGGGGGCTCATCTGGCAGGAAAGTGCATTCAGGGCAAATGGAGCCCAAATCAAATGCACCTTCATATCAATGAAAAAGAGATGCTAGCTGTACAGAATGCACTGACAGCCTTCATCCAGGACAATTAATGATAAAGATAGACAACACCACAGTTATGTGGTACATAAACAAGCAAGGGGGTACACACTCCTACCCCTTTCGCAGACTAACCATGGCATTGTGGAACACAGCCTTGACCTATCAAATACAGCTACAAGCTCAATTCCTGTCAGCAAAGCTGAATACTTTGGCAGACGAACTAAGCAGAAATCTCATGGACCCACACAAATGGAAATTGGAACCATGGATTTTCAACATGTTGACATGCAAATGGGGGAGTCCAGACATATATCTTTTTGCCTCACCCCAGAAAGTACAGTTTTGTACCCATCATAAATGTAGATGTTAGAGCGTATATACTGCTGCAGTCATTACACTTGGGTTATCCTGCCGTCAGGCGGTTCCCCAGTCGGCCAGAGTTCCAAAGTCTTGGTCTGGCGTCAGTTGCTGTCACCTCCTCCCTGACGTTAGTGCGACAGGGGTATACAAGATGCAGCAGATGCCATTTTCTTCAGTTTTTCTTGCCCCAGATGTCAGGTGCCCCCAAAAGGTAGGCAATTCAAATTGCTAATAAAACATACATAAGAAAAGCAAACAACTTTCAGTTACCAGCAAATACTCCCCATAGGTAGAAAAGGGTAGAAGACATAGGTACGTACAAGCAAGTAAGAGGGGAAGGAGGGAGGGTAACCTGGACTGCAGCAATGTATACACTTGAACATCTACATTCATGGTAGGTACAAAACTGTACTATGTTCATCGTGTTACACTGCTGCAGTCATTACACTTGGGTAGAATCCCAAAGCTGAGGTAGGGTGGCTGGTTCTATAAGGCATTAGGTGTGGCTATAAGGCCCTGCAGCACAGCAGTGGCGAAGCCAGCTCTGTATTTAGAGTATAAAGGCAGATAGTAATGCTTGGTGAAGGTATGCACAGAACTCCATGTTGCTGCTTCCAAAATGTCCTTGGTAGGCACCCCTGAGGTAGGCAGTTGAAGTGGCTGTTGCCCTGATGGAGTGAGATCTAATGCTGCTAGGTATAGGTTTCCCATGGTGTGTGTAGCAGAAACGTATGCAATGTCGTATCCATTTTGAAATAGTCTGTTTTGAAATGGCCTTTCCCTGTGCTCCTGCAGCATATGCTTCCAGTAATTGCTCAGATTTTCTGAAAGCTTTGGTTTTGTCAAAGTAGAAGCGTAACTGCCTGTGAATGTCCAAAGAATGCAGTAGTGTCTCCCCTTTATTCTGTGGTTTTGGATAAAAAGTTGGCAAGTGAATAGGTTTGGTTTAGAGCCACACTTGAAACCACCTTTGACATAAACGTAGGGTTAGTTCTTAAGGACACCCTGTCCTGGTGGAAAATGACAAAAGGTTCCACTGCCATTAGTGCCTGTAATTCTGAAACTCTTCGAGCTGATGTTATTGCCAGAAGCAGAGCAGTTTTCCAAGAAATATATTTTAATTCTGCTGTCTTAGCTGGCTCAAAGGGAGGTAAAGTTAATTTTTCCAAAACAAAGTTGAGGTCCCAAGTTGGAGTAGGTGCTCTACGGGGCGGTCTTATGTTTTTAGCCCCTCTGAGGTACTGTTTTAGCAACGGATTAGAGAAAATTGGAGGATCCGTGTTGTAATGAGTAGAGGTGGCAGAGGCGTGGATCTTGATGGATGAAAAAGAGAGGCCTTTGTCCAGCATCTCAGTTAAATATTGTAGAATCTGAGGAATGTTTGGGACAAGAGGGTCAAGGCTGTGAGAGTCTGGTTCCAGGCACAGAATCTCTTCCATTTATCCGAATAGGCTTTACTGGTACTAGGTCATCTGGCCTCCAGAATGACATACATAACAGCTTTGGAGAGAGGCATTGCTTGCTTGACTAAGGAATTTTCCATGCAGCTAGGTTTAAGGTCTTTAGCTGACTGTGAAGTATCTGATTGTTGCGCTGAGTCAGCAGATGTGGGATTTGAGGCAATATCCAGGGTGGTTCTTGTGCTAAATTTTTTAAGATTGGGTACCAGTGCTGGCATGGCCAGTCTGGAGCAATCAGGATCATCTTTGGCTCTTCTTGCCTAGCTTTTATGAGAACCTTTGGAAGGAGAGGTAGTGGAGGGAAAGCGTATACTTGTAGGTTTTTCCAGCTGAATGAGAGGGCATCCACTTTCCATGCTTGTGGATGGTAACTCCTTGTACAGAATTTCTGTAGCTGACAGTTCATTGGGGATGCAAACAGATCTATGTCCGGGCTCCGCCATTTTTATGTTATCATTCTGAATATTTGTGGATTCAATTCCCATTTGTGGGGATCCATGATGTTTCTGCTTAAGTCGTCGGCCAGTGCGTTTTTCTCTCCTGGCAGGAATAAGAAGTTATGTACCTACCATAACATTCCATGTTAGTTGTCTTCTTCTTGCCTTCTTTCTTGCTGGTTGGGTTCGGAGCCAATCCTCTGCTCCGACTCGGCCATCTTCAAAAGCTCGAGAGCTGCTTACTGGCTTGAGGCCCCCCCTATATCCCATGATGCCTGTCGCTAGATACCCAGATCTTGTTTGGTAAGTCTAACTGCAGACATAATACAGGAATTCTATCCTAGAATGCATAAATCCTACTGGAGAGACTACTAGTCAAAAAGGAATAGCCAGAGAAGACTCAGCCAGTGGGGAAAAAAAAAAACATAAGGAACTCTTCTCCGTCTACTAGGATAGGGGGATGGAGGGTGGGACGCAAGAAAGAAGGCGAGAAGAAGACAACTAACATGGAACGTTATGGTGGGTACATAACTTCTTAATGTTAAGTTGTCTATCTCGCCTTCATTCTTGCTGGTTGGGACAGCATCCCTAGTACCTCAATCCTGGGTGGCTCATCGGAACAGACTATTCAGAACAGTGGAACCAAAATCAGCTCTGCTGCTGGAGGCCACGTCCAGCTTACAATGTGAAATGAAGGTATGAGGATTGGCCCATGTAGCTGCCGCACAATTAGTTTCCATTGGCAATCTTCCCTGAAAAGCCACTGAAGTAGCTAGAGCTCTAGTTGGGTGACCTTTTGGTTTAGCAGGAAGCTCTTTATTCCTTAGCTGATATATCAATGTAATAATAGACCATCAACCACCTAGATAAAGTTACTTTCGACACTGGTAGACCTTGTTTACCCTCAGCATAGGGCAGGAACAGCTGGTCTCATTTTCTGATTTGCTTAGTTCTATGCAAGTAAAAACGTAACTGTCTATGAACATCCAACTAATGCAATTTGTACTCCGCCTTGTTGGAATAATTTGGAAAAAACACAGGGAGATCAATAGACTGATTCAAATTACTCTCAGAAGAAACCTTTGGAAGGAAGGAAGGATTTGTCCTGAGAGAAACTCTGTCAATGTGGTAAACTAGATAAGGAGGGCGAACACAAAGAGCATGAAGTTCAGAAACTCTTCTGGCTGAAGTAATTGCAACCAGAAGAAGGGTTTTCCAAGAAAGAAACTTCAAAGAACAAGAAGCTGCAGGTTCAAAGGGGGGGCAATATCAGGGAAGCTAAAATCAAATTTAGATCCCACGGAGGCGGGGGATCTCTCACTGGGGGCCTGAGTAAAGTAGTCCCTTTGAGAAAAACTTTACAAAGCTTATGGGACATAATACTAGTATCTGATAGGCCTGTATGAAAGTTTAAAATTGCAGCTAACTGAACTCTAATTGTGGCAGAAGAAGATCCAGCATGAAAAAGTTCTGCTAAAAATCCAAAATATGGTGCACAGGGGCTGAAAAGGGATCTATATTTCTAGCCTCTGCCCAGAAAGAGAAACGTTTCCACTTACTAGCATAAGTCTTTCTAGTGGTAGAATTATGCGATAAGATGATTTCACGCACCGAGTGGGAGATGTTCGGAAGCCTGGCTAAGGTCGGAAGTGGAGCAACCAAGCTGTGAGCTGGAGAGATTGAAGGGATTAGTGCAGCCTGCCTGATTGATGGATTAGGAGGTCTGGTACTGGGTCCAGGGTCCAGGGCTTTTACAGAAGGTGATGATGCAGGAACAGGAACCAAATTTGTCGAGGCCAGTAAGGGGCAATGAGGATCATCTTGCATCCCAATGTGGTAGCTTTCTGTATTAGTTTGGGAATCAGGGGAAATGGAGGGAATGCATAAAGAAGTCCCTGAGGCCAATCGTGAACTAGAGTGTCTCTGGTGGAGTGTCCAGGAAGAGGGAGGAGAGAAGAAATTGTTGCACTTGTTGTTGAAGGGGGTGGCAAAAAGGTCACAGCAAGGCTGACCCCATTTGCGGAAAATTTGGTCCGCCACTGTCTGATTGAGAGACCACTCTTGAGGCATGAGAATTGCTCTGCTCAGCCTGTCCGCTATAACATTGGACTTCCCAGGGATGTGCGCTGCTATCAGAAACCATTGGGAAGAGATCGCCCACTGCCAGAGTCTGAGTGCTTCTCGACATAAGGGGGTAGGGACCTGGTTCCGCCCTGCTTGTTGATGTACCACACTACCGACATATTGTCTGTTTGAATTGCAATGGTCCCGGTGGGAAGAGAGCTCTGAAGAGCTTGCAATGCCAAAAGCACGGCCCTCATCTCCAAGATGTTGATATGCAGATGGTACTTGTGAGGCTGCCAGGTGCCTTGGACTGTTCTGCCCTGAAAATGCCCCCCCCCCCACCCGATCAGGGAGGCATCCGTGGTCACCATAGCCACTGGAGGAGGAAGAGCAAATGGTCTGCCCTGGGGTACTGATGGGGAAACCATCCACCAAGCAAGTTGGTTTTTGCATGTCTGTGTGGTCATTATCATGTGAGACATTGGAAGTTGCTGGAAAGACCATTGGGTGAACAGCATCCACTGAAGAATCCTCATATGAAAACGAGCAAGGGGGACTAGTATGACAGCAGCTGCCATGAGACCCAAGATTTTTAGGACGAATCTGGCCTGAATTTTTTTGCATGCACATGTCGGCGAATGTCTAACACTCTGTCTAATGGAAGTCTTGCTGACATGTCCTTTGTATTTAAGTTTGCGCCTATAAAGGTAATAGATTGACAAGAAGACAATGCAAACTTTTCGAAATTTATTGTGATACCTAGTTTGGAGCAAGTTTGGATGGTGGAGTCTCTGGCTCGCAGCAGGTGATGTCTGGTGGTAGCAGTAAGGAGCCAGTCGTCAAGATATGGAAACACCTGGAATCCTTGCCGTCTCAGGTGAGCGGTAACTACTGCCAAACATTTGGTGAACACCCTGGGGGCTGTGGTGAGACCAAAGGGCAGAGCTCTGAACTGATGACTGGCTCCCAGCCGGAAGCGGAGGAATCTTCTGGAGCGTCTGTCCATTTTGGTATGGTAGTATGCATACTGAAGATCTATGGAGCACATCCAATTGTCCTGACCCAAAAAGAAACGAGTAAATTCTGGATCCTTGCTGGTCTGCTGGGACTGGCTGGATGGCTCTTTTTCTTAGCAGTTTTGATATTTCTTGAACTGCTTGATCCCTTAGATTGGGTGGAACATCTGGAAGGGATTTGTTGGGAATGTAGGGGGTGCAAAAGAAGGGGATTTTGTAGCCTTCGGATATGATGGACAGTACCCATTTGTCTTGTGTTATACTTTTCACCAGGCTTTTGGGTACAGCGATAATCTTCCCCCGACTGCCTCCGAAGGTGGAGAGCCGGGCAGCACCTCAGGGATGCTGGAAGGGCTCGTCAGAGAAAGATTCTCTGTTGCCCTGATTTTGCGGACCCCCTCTGCCCCGAGGGCAGCGTCTATTGTTGTTCCCTCCTCTGCCCCTGGAGGGGAACTCACCACGTGTGTCAGGCATGGCTCCCTTGGGTTTCCGGAACCACATCTTCCCACTCTTCTGACCTTTGGGATACGGTCTAGAAGGAGTAGAAAAATGGACTCCCACAGCAGAGAGAGTCTTGCCTTCCTGCTCAAACCTAGTAAGAGTATCCTTCACCTGTGGTCCAAAAGAGCAGAACCATTAAAGGGGGTGTTGGTGACAGACGCCCTGAAGGGTTCCGCAAAGTTACATAACCGTATCCAAGCATGCCTCCTCAAGGTCACGCCTGTGCCTGCGGCCCTATTCGCACCATCGGCTGCATAAGAGATGAGCCGCATGGAGGAGTTTACTACCGAATTAAGAGTCGCCAGCTGGGAGGCTACCTTAGCCTGGGCCCCCGCAACTGATGGATCTTGAAGGGTATCTCCTAGCTCTTTAAGGAGATCCCTTTGAAGGCGGGTAAAGTGGCACAAGTAGTTCAGCGACCTCATGAAGAAGGTTGCTGAGGAAAACATCCGCTTCCCATATCTGTCCATCGTCCTAGATTCCTTATTAAGGGGATGGACAGATGAAGTTTCAGCCAACTCCTTTTATGTGGCCGCTGCTACCACCATGGCATCAACGGGAACACCCTTTGTCAGAAATTGCTTGTCCTGTGGTGCAGTAATAAATTTTGTGGGTCTTTGGGGGGTTGGTTCCACTGTGTCTGGGGCTGACCACGCCTTCCTAGCCACCACCGACATCAGTGGATCAAAAGGTGGAGACACCCAGGAGGTGGAGGGCCGGGAACCAAATGCATCTAGGAATACCGACTCATCCTCGGAAGGGTTAAGGGTAGTCCGGTTCCCCCTCTGCCTAAGTATCTCAAGGATGTCTGAGAAAGAGACATCTTCAGAGAGGGATCTCAGGGACCCTTCTGAATCCTCTAAGTCGGTATCTGAAGTGAAAGACTCAGGGGAGTCAACATGCTTCCTGTTGCATTTCCTCTTTCGAGGGGGCTCCTCTGAATGATCAGGGGAGGCCTCAGAAGAGGACGATACACCCAATGGGGTGCCCTGGAGCACTTGTTCCCCACGCTTGGTGTCTGGAGGAGGGGCAGAGGCAGACACCATGGGGGGAGGAGCCAATGGGGCTGACTCAGAGGCCAGCACACTCCTCATGACCTTGAAGGCGCCCCTTCCTGATAGCAGAGAAGGCTCTGGCTCCGAAGAGACCGGAATCCTTCCCGGCACCAAGAGAGATGGCTCCGAAGCTGATGTAGGAGCCGAACTCACCTGCGCCGAAGCTCCGAGAGGGAGAATGGGGTCGGACAAGGGTCCGATGCCACTCGCCACCGACGAGGGAGTCCCGGCACCCAGATCCCCCCAAAGACGGCACCATGGAAACGATCGGAGCTGACGACAGAACCGAAAGGGTAGGTATCGGCACCGACGGTTCCACGATCCGAACCCCAACAAGCTCTGGCTCCGAACTCAAGGGGTGAGTCGAAGGAGGAACTATTGCAGAGACGGGCGGAGCCGAACCCTGATGAGGTGGGTTGGATAACATTTTAGCCAGGGCCTGCGATTTTAGAAGCCTGCTCACCACTCTCTCCACATTGTGGTCAGATAGTCTAGAAGACCGAGAAGAGTGGGACCGGTGATGTCACTCTGACTGTAACAGAGGCGACCCCGGAGCAGAGTGTATCGGCTCTATGGATGGAGATCTAGAGCGTTTTCGGCTCCCTGACGGTTCCGACACCAGAGTCGGGGCCGAATGGGAGACAGGTACTTCGGTTCCAGCTGGAACAGAAGTTGAAGCAGACGCCACACCTGACAATGGCTCCGAACTGGGAGCAGACGGCTTCATTGGCTTAGAAGGTTTCACTGACTGGGCCTTAGCCGGTGACCCTTCAGGTTTGAGCAAACCCCTAAGGATTAGCTTATTCCTACGCTCCTGCAGGACTCTTGGACTAAAGGCATGGCACACCGAACAAGAGTCCTGCAGGTGTAGGGCGCCCAAACAGTAGACTCAAGAAGTGTGACCATCTGTCAGTGACATCTTCTGACAGCATGAGTCCCACTTCTTGAATCCAGATACTTTATCTTTAGACATTCCTGTAAAAGGAAATATCAATCGCAGAAAAAAAGCAACAAAAGGGAAGTAGGTAACCAGTAAAACACACGCACTCAACACAAGTTACCACACCCTAACAGCACACACACACTATATATCTAAGAAAATATTAAATAAACCTACTGATATACAACAATTTCTAATTAAAAAAAAACAAACTACTATATAAATACTGAAGAACAAGGATTAGCCTCTAACTAAAAATGGCTACCTTGAAGAGAACAAAAGGGGGAGGGGGGAGGGAGTGAAACTAACAAAAAACGAGTTTCCAAGGGAAAGGAAACTAAATTACAAATAGAGAACTAAACTACTATAACTATTCTAAAACTACAATACAAATTTTTATATAAGCTAACAAAATCGAAAAATATGACCTGAGCCAGCAAAAGCAACCTCACAGCAGAAGCCGCAAACGAGACCTGGGTATCTAGCGCCAGGCATCATGGGATATAGGGGGGCCTTGAGCCAGTAAGCAGCTCTCGAGCTTTTGAAAATGGCCAAGTCGGTGCAGAGGATTGGCTCCGAATCCAACCAGCAAGAATGAAGGCGAGACAGACAACTTAACATTTGTGCTTGCAGATGAATTTGATAGTTTAGAGCTGTGTTCCACAAGGTCATGGCTTATCTGCAGAGGGGGTATGAGTGAGTGCCCCCTTGCTTGTTTATGTACCACATAACTGTGGTGTTGTCTGTTTTTAGTAATAGTTGTCCTGGATGCAGCAGGTCCTTGAAAGCTATAAGGGCATTCTGTACAGCTAACATCTCTTTTTGATTGATGTGAAGATGCCTTTGTTCTGCGGGCCACTTGCCCTGAATACATTTTCCTGCCATGTGTGCTCCCCAGGCGTAATCCGATGCATCTGTTGTCAGTGTTTGCCTGGCTGTGGGTTGAGTAACAGGCTGTCCCTTGTTCAGTTGACAAGCTTGAGCCCACCATCGAAACTCCTGTTGAAATCAAGGAATTAGTGGTATAACTGTTTCCAAACTTTGACGGTGTTGAGACCATATCTTGTAGTTTCCACATATGCAGTCTGGCATATGGAATTAGTAGTATGCAAGATGCCATGTAACCCAAGGCCTGCAGAATTTTTCTTGCATGGAGATGGGTTTTTGTTGCCATCAATTGAAAGTAGTGAGTCAGTTGTCCTTGCTTGTCTGGCGTGAGATAAGCCATCTGGACCGTTGTGTTCAAGCTGGCATCCAGGAATATTATCTCTTGTGAGGGCACTAGTTTTGATTTCTTTTCGTTTACTGTGTACACCCAGGCAACTTAACTGTTTTACAAACGCCAGATGCTCTAGAAGAATGTCCTTGCTCTCTGCTTGAATGAGGCAGTCGTCCAGGTACGGATAAATTTGAATTCCTTTCTGTCTGCAAAATGCAATTACTGGTGCCAGGCACTTTGTAAAGACCCTGGGCACAGTAGATAAGCCAAAGGGCAGTACAGAGAATTGATAGTGCATTGAACCTGCTATGAATCTAAGGCATCTTCTTCAGTTTTGTCTGATAGGGACATGCATGTATGTCTCCTTGAGGTCCAAGGTCATGAGCCAAGCTTTCTTGCCCAGCATGGGAAGAAGCTGCTGAAGTGTCAACATTTTGAATTTCGGAACATCCAGGTAAGTGTTTAGAGAAGAAAGATCCAGGATGGGCCTCCAGGCTTTGTCCTTTCTGGGAACCAGAAAGAGTCTTGAATAAAATCATTTTCCTTGCTCTTGTGGTGGTACCTCTTGAATAGCTCTCATTTCCATGAGTGCTGTAATTTGTTTTTGAGCCTCTGCCCATTGATTTGGTGGCAGATCTGGCATTCCTTTTAACCTTGGCAGTGTGTGAAAGTGGAACCTGTAACCTTGAGATACAATGTTGAGAACCCATTTGTCTTTGGTGATCCAATGCCAATTGTGATAGAAAAGTGCTAGTTTTCCTCCCAAGGGGGCTGCGAAGAGAGAGTTGTTTGGCAGTTGTAATGGGAAGTCATTGAGGCTACTTTTTATATGGTTGTGGCCAGTCTTCCCCTTCTTACTGGCCTGGTGCACCCCATTGTCGAGGCCTGTAAGGACCTTGTGGTTGACCTCTACCTCTCGGACGTCTGTATCTGCCCCTTTGAGGTCTGTCTGTAGCCGGAAAGGACCAATTCTTCGTTGGCCAATTTCTGCTAAATCTTGGTGGCTGAACCTGTAAGAAATCTTTTACCGTTTGCATAGATTTTGCCTTATCCTCCATTTTCTTTAATACCTCTTCTGCCTTAACTCCAAATAACACATCCTGCTGTAAAAGTGCATTCAATAATTTTGCTTTAACATGATCTGGTAACGTATGTTCTTTTAACCAAGCATGCCTTCTAATGACAGAGCCTGTAACTGCTGCTCTACAGGAGGCCTCTAAAGAATCAAAACCACATTGCAAAGTATGCTTTCCCACTTGTTCAGCTGCATGCAATAAATCCTGCATTTCTTTAAAATTAGGAGAATCTGAATCTGGAAGCATTTTTTGCTTTAACTGAGACATCAAACATAGCTGATATTTTAGCATGTGAAACTGGCAATTTAAGGCTCTCATTGCTAAGGTTGCAGACATATATACTTTCTTTCCCCAACTGTCTAAAGCTCCGAAATCTCTGTCAGAGGAAACTGTTTTTTTTTTGCTGATGAGGCCTTAATCCCTTTGGGTCCCGGAGAAATAGTTTCAGGGTCAGCAACAGGGCTTTTATACAGAAATTTGTGAGAGTCAGGGACTCTGTAATATCTATCGGGTTTAACTGGGGCTGGAGGTAAGTAGACGGGGTTTAAGCTGGATTCAGTGTAGACATCATCCACCATATCTAACATTGGCGGAATAGCAAGGGGTCTGTGTTGAGGCAATAAAAGGAAGTCTCCGAGCCTTTTCTTGGATTCTGAGTAATCCTGGCCTTCCCAATGGAAATGCTCCCTCATGGTATGTAAGGTCTCCCCAAAGGAGTAGTCCTCAGGCGGAGAGGCTGATGGAATTTATTCCACAGCATCAGAATCCTCATAAGGGGGTAAGGAATATCCTAGGTCTGAGGATGAATCTGAAGAAATAGACACCTGGTCGGAAGATTCATAGTCTGCGTCCTGTCTGGGCCTTTTATCAGGAGGAGGATGGGACCTCCTGATCAGGGTGATTAGGTCTTCGGCCATTTTGAGCATTTGTTTCTTAGGCATGGAAGCTTGTCCTGGAGAATGCTGCATCTGTTTCTTTGTTTTTAAGGGGGCCTTAGACTTAGTAGAGGGTTTAATGGTTAACTGGGTAGGTCTGAAGACACCCTCTGAGGCTGTGGATTGCTCAGCTACTTTGGTTCCCTCAGAAGGGTTAGTTTCGGTAGGCTGAAAACAGAGCGTCCGAAGGCCCAGCCAGCTCCATGTGGGAGTCGGATGCGGTCTGTGGTTCGGTGCAAGCGGTCGTCAGGGGCTGCGTAGGCGCCTCGCTGAAAACCGGAGAACCGGCAACTGGCCTAGAAGAGGCCTCGTCAGTTTTGGCCCTCGGATGCCTGTCCTTGTCTTTGCACTTTTTAAGTAATCCTGTCATCAGTAGTTCCAACGGCATGGTGTAGTTGAATTTTCTGCCGAAATAATGCCGGGCAAAATCAAACAGACGTTTAATAGTGCGCTTGTTAAACCTACCACAAAACCGACAACCAGTGACTTTGTGGTCTGGGCCTAGGCATGGAATACAATAGGAGTGGAAATCCTTACGAGGTATTTGCTTCCCACAAGAAATACAGTTATTAACTTTTACTGACATCGGTCTGAGGCAAGAAAAAGTTTCCCCAATGGGGAACTTAGCTTTGTAGAAGACTTCGGTTCTGGATTCGGAATGAAAATCTCAAGAGTCGGCTGACCGGCACTTGCGAATGGCTTCTGCTTTGGGCACCATGTGGCAAGAAAGACTGAAGTAAATGGCATTGGCTGCATCTTATATACCCCTGTTGCACTGATGTCAGGGAGGAGGCAACAGCAACCGATGCCGGACCAAGACTTGGGAACTCAGGCCGACTGGGGAACCGCCTGACGGCAAGATAACCCAAGTGTAATGACTGCAGCAGTGTAACACAATGAACATCTATCAGTTGGACAAATTCTGCACAAGAATTCATCACAAAAAAGCCTGGAAGGTGGATGTTCTATCATTCAGCTGGAAAAAACTATCAGTCTCCGCTTTTCCCCCTCTGCCTCTGCTCTCCACAAAGTTCTACTAAAAGTCAAACAGGACAAACCAAAAATTATTTTGATTGCTCCAGACTGGCCTCGCCAACACTGGTACCCACTCCTGCGCAATGTGTCTCACCTTCCACCGTGGCACCTGCCTCAGACACCTTACTTACTGTCTCAGCAGAACCAAATTCTGCACACTCAGCTCTAAACTTTGAATCTTGCAGTGTGGCTAATCACCTAAATTCACCCTTAAGCGTCCCTCAGCAAACCTGTGATGGATGTCATTTTGGAGGCAAGAAGGCCTAGTACTAGAAAATCTTATGCTGACAAATGGAAAAGATTTTGTGACTGGAATCAATCACAAGGGAAAACCACAGCAGTGCCCAATATTCCTCAGATTTTACAATACTTAACTGAGATGCTTCACAAGGGCTTGCCCTTTTCTTCCATAAAAATCCATGCCTCAGCCATTTCAGCTCATTACAACACAGAGCCTCTCCTCTTCGCTCATCCTCTGCTAAAGCAGCATCTCAGAGGGGCCAAAAACCTAAGACCACCCAGGAGAGCTCCAACCCCTGCCTGGGACCTCAGCTTTGTATTGGAAAAACTTACTCTTCCTCCTTTCGAGCCAACTGCTACTGCAGACTTAAAATTACTCTCTTGGAAAACAGCTTTCCTTTTAGCAGTCACTAGAAGGATTTCTGAATTACAGGCTCTTATGGCAGTGGAGCTTTTCATTATTTTTCATGCAGACAGGGTGTCTCTCAGAACCAATCCATCCTTCATGCCTAAGGTGGTATCCAGTGTGGCTCTTAATCAAACCATTCATTTGCCAACTTTCTTTCCCAATCCACAGAACAAGGGGGAGCGGATTCTGCATTCATTGGATGTACACAGACAGCTTAGATTTTACTTAAACAGAACAAAATCTCTAAGAAAATCTGAGCAACTACTGGTGGCATTTGCTGCATGGGCAGAGGGAAAGGCTATTTCAGAGCAGACTATTTCCAAATGGATAAGCCACTGTATTTGTTTCTGCTATATGCACCATGGTAAAACTATCCCCCAGGGGATCAGATCTCATTCCACTTGGGCTACTTCCACTTCTACAGCCTTTTTCAGAGGTGTTCCTACCAGAGACATTCTGGAAGCTGCTACCTGGAGCTCAGTTCATATGTTCACCAAACATTACCATTTACCTCTCTTCTCTAAATCCAGAGCTGGCCTTGCCACTGCTGTCCTGCAGGGCCTTATAACTGGTCTTAATGCTGTATAAATCCATCCTCCCAACCATAGCTTAGGGAATCTACCCAAATGTAATGACTGCAACAGTGAAGCATGAAGAACATAGTACAGTTGTGTACACTTACCATAAATGTAGATGTGCGAGTGTATTCACTGCTGCAGTCCTGGTTACCCCTCCCCTCCAACCCCCTTGTTTTTTCTCTTTCTATACTTATACTTTCCTTCACTATGCTTAAAAGCCTTTTTGGTGTATTTGTTTTAGTTTGGAGATATATATTTTTGTGTTTTTAATTACTTAAATATTTGGCTCCCCATTTGGGGGGCACCTGACATCTGGGGTAAGAAAAACTGATGTAATGGTGTCGGCTGCATGTTTTATACCCTTGACGACCTGACGTCATGGAAGAAGGGACAGCAACTGATGCAGGACCCAAGATTTTGTTAATCAGGCTGACTGAGGGCAACCTGCCAGCAGATTACCCAAACGTAATGACTGCAACAGTGAAAACATTCGAACATCTACATTTATGTTAAGTGTACACAACTGTACTTTTTCTTTTTCTGGTTGCACTTCTGCAAAGGGCAAGTAGTTTGCATTTCTTAGCATGTGCTCTTTTACATTCCTCTCAATTATCTCCTCTTAATCCCTTCTAACATTGGTGACTTTTTACACTTATTTAATATTCTCACTCCAGGGTTGCACTGCAGTGGGGCAGGGGCTATATTCCATTTTCGACCAAATGAACTTCAATCAAGTGAGCTTTCAGTGAAGTGCAATGCCTGGTATCATTTCTGACTAAGTGTAATTCGACAAAATGTATGGAATCCATATTATATATATATATATATATATATATATATATATATATATGACCTTTCTCCAGGAAGAAGAGAGGCTTATTAATAATTTCAGCCAACGAGGCTATGGAAAGAGAAGTTTAGAATTAAACAAGACCAGAATTAATTACATAAGTGAAGGAAAAGGTAAACCTTTCGATTCCTCTAAGGCTAGAGAAAGCAAAAGTATACCATCCTTGGCTATACCTAAAAGAACAGCTAATTTAAGGGTCAACTTGACTTACACTATGGACCATGATAATGTATGCCAGGTGATCAAAAAGTTTTGGCCGATTCTAACTTCGGACAAAAAGTTAAGAGATTGTTGGAGATAACCCAAGTTTCCTTTTTAAAAATAAAAAGAATCTTAAAAGGATTTTATGTTCAAATGATGAGACATGTACTAAATACGTACATAACAATTCATCAGGAACAAAGAAATGTGGCTTCTGTAAGGTTTGCAATGTAATCAATTGTAGTAACACATTTAAACATCCGGTTACTAAATGCAATGTAATCAATTGTAGTAACACATTTAAACATCCGGTTACTAAAAAAGAAGTTATGTACTCACCATAACGTTCCATCTGAGTAGGTAACTTCATTTGTCTGAAACCTGTGGGTATCGGATCCGAGCCGGCAGCTTTCCAAGCTAAAAGATCCGAGCTCCAACTCCTCCCCCTACCCATAATGCCCTGCCATCTCCCTCTAACCCTCAGATTGAGTTTGCCAGAAAAAAAGGCAACAGGAAATTCTATAACCTAGAAAGGGTTACAATACTTCCAGTGATGTCAACTGAACGAAGACATATCCTGATCCTTTGATGATAAACTAAGGGTCCAGGGGATGGAGGGAGGGTCGGTTGCAGACAAATGAAGTTACCTACTGAGATGGAACGTTATGGTGAGTACATAACTTCTTTATCTGAAATAGTTAACTTCATTTGCTCAGCAACCTGTGGGACAGAGTCCCCAGCTACCAGCAACTTGGGAGGCCCTTATGGAAAGATATTCTGGAGCACTGCGGAGGCAAATGATGCACGTCCTCTGGATATTAAATCCAATTTGTAGTGTGTAATAAAGGTATGAGAGGAAGCCCAAGTAGCTGCTGAGCAAATGTCATCCAAAGAAACCCTTGACCAAAAAGCAGCAGAAGTAGCCATAGATCGGGTAGAATGGGCTCGCACTCTCAGGGGCTCAGGACGACCAGAACTTTTGTATGCTAGGAGAATGCACTGGGAAATCCATCTAGCTAAGGTTACTTTAGTGACTGGCTTCCCCAGACAGGATTTTGCAAAGGAAACAAAAAGTTGATCAGATTTTCGAAGATCTGCTGTTCTGTTTAAGTAAAAACGTAACTGTCTGTGAACATCCAGACAATGAAGTCTGTATTCTCCTTTGTTTTGGAAATTTGGAAAGAAGACAGGTAGATTGATGGACTTGGTTGATGTTGGCTTCTGAAGCCACTTTGGGCAGAAAAGAGGGATTAGTCCTGAGGGAGACCCTGTCTTTATGAAAGACGATGTATGGAGGTTTACTGCAAAGAGCGTGAAGCTCAGATATCCTTCTAGCAGAAGTAATGGCAATCAGGAAGGCCGTCTTCCAAGATACATATTTTAAGTCGACTGAAGCAGCGGGTTCAAAAGGAGGCCCAGTCAGAGCTTGAAGAACTAGGGTAAGATCCCATGGAGGCACTGCATCTTTAATAGGGGGTCTTAACAAAAAGGTTCCTTTCATGAATGTTTTGCATATCTTGGAGGACGCTAGAGGCCCTGAATTGTTTCCAACGTGGTAGTGGAAAATAGCTGCCAACTGAACTTTAATAGTAGAAGCACTAGCTCCTTGATCAAAGGAATGTGAAAAAGTCTAGGACTGCTGGGATAGGATCCGTGAAGGGGTCTAAGTTCCTGTGCTCTGCCCAGACAGAGAAACGTTTCAATTTACTCTTGTAGGTTTTCCTGGTAGACGGTTTATGGGCGGCCACCAGGATGGCCTTAACCAAGGAGGATATACCGGGAGTCCTAGCCATTAAGGGAACTGGATCAACCAAGCCGAGAGCTTGAGGTAGTCCAGGTTGGGGGTCTTATATTCTAAAGGATGAGAGATCAGATCTGGATTGGGATCTAAAATCCAGGGAGGATGTACTAGATGAGACCGCAGGTAAGGGAACCAGGTTTGACGAGGCCAGAATGGAGCTATGAGGATAACTCTGCTCTCCAACCGATGAGCTTTCTGCAAGAATTTTGTCATGAATGGAAGAGAAGGATAAGCATACAGAAGACCGGATGGCCAAGCATGAACTAGAGCGTCTCTGGGGGCTTCCCCTGGTGGGGGAATCAGAGCGAAGAACTCACTGCACTTTGTGTTCGAAGGCGAGGCGAAGAGATCGCAGCAAGGTTGACCCTATTCGAGGAAGATTTGTTCACTACTGCTGGGTTCAGAGACCACTCGTAAGGTGAGAGGATCGTTCAACTCAACCTGTCCGCCAAGATGTTTGACCGACCCGGGATGTGCGTTGCTATGAGAAAGCGGTTGGTGGATATAGGCCATTCCCATACTCTCATTGCCTCTCTGCAAAGTGGATAGGATCTGGTTCCCCCCTGTTTGTTTATGTACCAGACTACCGACATGTTGTCTGTTTGAAGTGCAATAGTTCCTGGAAGAAGAAGGGGATGGAGAGCCTGCAATGCTAGAAGCACCGCCCTCATCTCCAGGACACTGATATGCAGTGAGGTCTCTGTGAAAGTCCACGTGCCTTGGACGGATCTGCCCATGCAATGACCCCCCACCTGAGGAGGTCACCGTGACTTGGGGAGGGGGTATAACGAAGGGGCGGTCTTCTCGGAGATCTCTGGAGTGGAGCCACCAAAGAAGCGACTCCCTGCAAATTCTGCTGAAGGGAATAGGTGTAGACAGGAGGTGAAAAAGAATGGACCATTGAACTTGTAATGTCCATTGAAGGATTCTCATCTTCAGGCGAGCAAAGGGCGACAGATTGATGGCCGCTGCCATGGATCCCAGGGCCCTCAGGACTAGATCTGCTGGGGGAGCTGACAATTGTAAGAGGTCTAGAATGTGATGGCTTAGACTGCAAAGTCTGTCTGCTGTCAGAAAGACTCTGGATTGAGTAGTGTCTATCCTGGCCCCTATGAATTCCAAAATTTGGGTAAGTTGAAGGGAGGATTTCTGGTGGTTTATCGTGATCCTTAGGTGGCGGGCTAGGTGTAAGAAGTAGTCCCTGCCTCAGCAGAGTTGATGCCTGGTGAGGGCGGTTAGGAGCCAGTCGTCCAGGTACGGAAAGACCTGTATTCCCTGAAGCCTCAGGTGGGCCCCTACAACTGCCATGACCTTGGTGAACACCCTGGGGGGGGCTGTGGTGAGACCGAAAGGTAGAACCCTGAACTGATAATGACTGGCTCCCAGCCGAAAGCGGAGGAACCTTCTGGATCGTGTTGTCCATCAGAATGTGGTAGTACGCATCCTTGAGGTCTATCGAGCACATCCAGTCATTCTCCTGCAAAAGTGGGAGAATGGAATGAATAGTGACCATCCGGAATTTTTCTTCGGCGACTGACAGGTTCAGTGTGGACCGATCGAGAATGGGTCGTAAGTCCCCTGTCTTTTTTGGCACCAAAAAGAACCTGGAGTAAAAGCCTGATCCGGATTGTTCGAGGAGGACGCGCTGGATAGCTTTTTTTCTTAGCAGCCCTCGAATTTCTGATGCTGCTGCCTCCCTCTGATCGGGTGGAACATCAGGGAGTCTTGTTGATCGGGGAGGGACGATAGGAAAGGAATCGAATAGCCTCTAGATATGATTCGGAGCACCCAGCAATCGGTTGTAATGGACTCCCATTTCACTAGGTATTCCGAGAAGCGCCCCCCCCCCCACTGCCTCCAAAGAGGAGCAGTCGGGCAACCCCTCAGGGCTGCTGCGCGGGTCGATCTGAAAAGGGTTCTCTCGACCCAAAATTCTTCGGACTCCCCTCTGCCTCTGGGCTGGCGTCCACCCTGTCCTCCTCTGCCTCTGAAGGATGAGGGATCCGGAGCGAAACGGGATTGTTGAGCTTTCTGGAACCACATCTTCTATTGTCCTCTTTGGTTCCTGGAGTAGGACCTCTGAGGAGCCGAGAAGTGGATCCCGACGGCAGACGTCTTCCCGTCTTTCTCGCTCTGGAGGAGCGTAGCGCGATGGTTTTGCCGAAGAGCGAGGAACCGTCAAAAGGGGCGTTCGCGAAGGACGCCATGAAGGGTTCCGCAAAATCACAGAAACGGAGCCAGGCCTGTCTACGTAAGACGATGCCCGTTCCGCTAGCTCTAGCCGCTTTCTCCGTACGTAGCATGGGAGAGAAGCCGCATAGATGTGTTGGCGATTGACTTGAGAGTGGCCATTCGAGCCGAGAAGGTCCACTTGTCCTCGGCCGACATTGACTCTGGGGGTGACCCAGCGTACTCTTTAATCAGGTCCCGCTGGAGCCGAATCACATGTGCCATATAATTCATTGACCTTACAGAGAAGGTCACTGAAGAGAACATCCGCTTTCCCAAGCAGTCCATCATCTGAGACTCCTTGTCTGGAGGATGCACCAAGGAACTCTCCTGTGTTAATTCCTTTTTAGTGGCAGCCGCCACCACCATGGCATCCACTGGGGCAACCTTGATCCAAACTGTCATGTCCGTGGGAGGGCTGAGGATCCTGTCCGGTCTCTTGGGTATTGGCTCGACAGTGTCTGGCTCCTTCCATGCCCTGGTAGTTACGAAGTCTACCAGGGGGTCAGTGGAAAGGGACACCCAAGAGGTAGATGGGCCTGCGTCAAACGCCACCAGAAACACAGACTCATCCGAGGAAGGTTTTTGGGCAGACCACCACCCTCTAATGCGTAACATTTCCATAATGTTTCCGAAGGAGACGTCTTCAGGGGGTGACCTTGGGGAACCTTCCCCTTCCTCTAAGTCTGTGTCCTCTGTGAGGGACTCGGGTGAGTCCAAGTGCCTCCTCTTGACTTTTGTTTGTGAGGGACCTCTTCGGGGGGGGCTGTCCAAAGAGGCCTCACCAACACTGTCCTGTTCCTCTACGGGAAGAATCTGCGACGTAGGCGCAGGCTGTCCCTGGGGCCAGATGATGGAAGACAGGCTCGTCTGAGTGGGAATGGCGGGTGGATCCGTAGCAAGAGCCTGGGGCCTCGAATCCCTCGAAAGGACCCTCTCCACGATGTCGAATGCCAAGGGGGAACTGCTTTCGCTTGGATCCGAAAGCAGTCCCCTCGGATCCGACATGTGGACCGGCACCGAAGGTGACCAGATCAGCTCCGTTAATGTCGGGGCACACTACTCTTTCAGATCTGAAGGCCCGCTGACCCCTCTGGATCCGACGCTCAGCTCACGACCCCGAGAGCTCGGATCCGAAAATGGATCTGACAGACTCGAGGGTACAGTCGGCGCAGAAATAGGAAACACTGTTGGCGCCGACCCTACCCCGGCTCTGAAGCTAGTTGGATCAGACAGCTCCAAACCCCAAAAGTGGATCGGAGAAGGAGCAATGGGGGCAAAAAAAAAAGGTGTCGCTCTCGCCCCCAGCGGGGGGGGTGGGGGTGGGCAAGAGCACTCCCATCTGCATCTGGGCCTGGAGAAATTGACGCATCATCTGGTCCATATCTGCGTCCGATAAACTTCTGGTGGATCTAGATGAGGCCACCGAAGCCGGCCAGGAAGTCCACCTAGATAACCTCGAAGGTGATCGGGTCTGCTCCTCCGGCTTTGGGGAGAAGAACGGAGCCGGGAGGGGGAAGGCCCGGAGACCTTAAGAGGAGAGGCAAGCTGTTTAGATGGTGGTGCCGAAGGGGTCGAGTTGGACCGCCTCTTGTGACTGCGATGCCTTTCTTTCTCTCTCTCCCTATCGTTTTTATCCTTCTTTCTGCCGTCCCTCTCCTCCTGGGCCAGCGAGGGAGGTTAAGTCCTGGCCAGGGGATCAGGTAGGGCAGCCGCAGCCATGGCTGGCGCCATCGAGGAGGACGAAGCAGTGTCCGGGGGCAAAAGGCACGCCAGAATAAGCTTCGACCTCCTATCTTTCAAAGCCCTGGGGTTGAAGGCTGCACAAATAGTGCAGCCCGAGGAGAGGTGATCAACCCCCAGGCACAGGACACACAGAGTGTGGCCATCCGCTGGGGATAGCTTATGGCCACACTTGGTACATTTAGAGAAAATGGCTTTACGGCCTTCAGCCATTATAGAAGAGGAAAAAAGAAAAATAGGCCCACAAGCACACACCTTCACACACGCAGAGGGGGGAGGGGAATAAATCTAATTTAACCAAAAGTTAAAAGAACTACCCAAAAAAGGCTAGAAAGATAAGAGGAAGTTCCCACACACAAAGTTAGAGAAAGTTTGACAGAAATTCAAGATTTAAATGCTAAACTCACAGTACTACGCTCGGAGCTCTTTCTGAAAAGCTTATGGAAGCCGCGGCAAACGAGATCTGAGGGTTAGAGGGAGATGGCAGGGCATTATGGGTAGGGGGAGGAGCTTGGAGCTCGGATCTTTTAGCTTGGAAAGCTGCTGGCTCGGATCAGATACCCACAGGTTGCTGAGCAAATGAAGTTAACTACTTCAGATCATTTGTTTTTCATGGATTAGCTAATTGCCTAACTAGCAATATTGTTTACATAGATACCTGCAATTCCTGCACAGCATTTTATGTTGGAAAAACTAATATGAAGCTAAAGGAAAGAATTATCGAACATCATTCTGATATACGTAACAGAAAGGAAACAAATTCTCTTTTCCTTGAAGGACATAGCTTTGTTTTCATGGTCATTTCCAAGATACATTTTACTTCCAGAAAAGGAGACCTGACCAATCTGACAGAGAGAGGAAGCTAAATAAATAATGTGGCTGAGTGCAGATAGCCCCTCTGGCCTTAATGGCTGTGTTCCCTTAAAACCCTTTCTTAAAAATAAACGAGTAATGAGTTATGCTTACTCATGATTTGCTTTCCATGCCAGAAACCTTAGGTAGGTTGATTTAGGCACTAAACAAATTGTCGAAATAAAAAGGAGCGCTCTAAATAGACATTTTTATTCACCCTTTTTTCCTTTCAAATCTTGGCTTCTATGTAGAGCTCATTTTTAACTAGAACCTACTGAAAAGATCTTACTATTATCCCTTCTGAAAATATGTTTGAGTCTGTCTAAACAAATGTCAAACTGTCATGTTATATTTTAAATAAAGAGTTTTAAATAGAGTTTTAATTTTATGTTCGTCGGAAAGCCATGGAGGTGTGTACCAATGGACTAACTTGATTGGTTAACATTCGTAACTTATTGTAGGTTGTTTCATTGGATGATACCAGCTTTTAAACACTGAACCCTGCTTACCTATTTGGATCTGAAGAAGGCTTGAAAAAGCTGAAAGCGCTTGTCTGTTGTTTACATCAGAAGGGTCCTTTCACTTTTATGTTAGTTTTTTCTGTTTTTATGAGTTCTACATGTTTTATAGCTGAGGAATTATAACGCCGTTTGACTTACAACAGCAAAGCTCTATGTTTTATATACTGTGGATTTAATATGGCACAAGCCTGTTATTGAAGCTGTTGCTTTGAAGCTGCTTTTTCGATATTTTGGTTGTTCAGTAAGCATGAAAATTCAGACGAAATACTAATATCTGTGGTGCAATGCTCTTCCAATATTTATATTGATTATAGCAAGCTCAGATGCTCATAAGCCTAGTACTTATTATACAGCAGGAACTTAGTGTAACATTTGTTAATGTCTGTTATGTACTTTGCAGACCTAGATTCTAGTTGTCTACTGATGTACTATGTTCTTCATCTATAAATATGTTTGTAATTGCTATGTTAATCAAATTGTTAATCGCTATGTAATCCAATGTAACTACTGTCGGTTTATTTTAACTGTGGAGCTTTTCTCTGCGGGCCTCCACTGAAAATGGACCTACGTCCAGTCGGACACTCCCGGTCAACAAATGTAAATAAATAAATTATATATATATATATATATATATATATATATATATATATATATATATATAAAGTAAGCCGCCCACTTATTTTAAACGCTAGAAACCATAGACATGGATACTTACAGAAGATAATATATACCCAAACTATGTGGGGGGCTGTGCCCCCACAATCCCCTTACTATAAATACTAACTCCAGGATCACACTACAGTGAGGAACAGGGCATATACCTTTCAACGAAATGAGTTTCAGTCAAATGAGTTTTCAGTGAAGTGAGCTTTCAGTGAATTGTGATCAGACAACTGATTTTCAGTGAAATGAGTTTTCAATGAAATGAGCTCCAGTGGTGTGTTTTCAGTGAAAATTAAGTAGACCCATATAAATAAATAAATAAATAAATAAATAATATATATATATATATATATATATATATAGATATATATAGATATATATATATATATATATATATATATATATATATATATGGGTCTACTGCAGATGATCAAACTTTCAAAACTTTGACTTTCATATGACAGAGACCACATAATTGAACTTTTGAAAGCTCGAACATCTAATAAAATAAATAAATAAATAAATAAAAAAGAAAAGAAAAATTACCTGAACGGTTTTAGCAGGGGGCAAGCCCTCCCTGCGCCCCCTACACACCCTGCTATTTATCTATACCAACTCCGAGATCACACTACAGTGCGGAAAAGGGAAATCTTCCCATTCTGCGCTGTATGGAACATTTGAACTTTCAAAAGTTCGATCATATGGTCTCAGCCATATGAAAGTCGAACTTTTGAAAGTTCGATCATATGAAGGAGACCAAGAAAGCAATGTGTGTTGAACGGATTCCAGTCGCACACAACCTACTTCCAAAATTTTATTAAAATATAAATAATATGCGAGATGTGCATGTTTAGATAGGGATGAGGTTAACTTTTCCCAGCAAACTGTTAAAAATCCCAGGAAGAAGAAATCTGTCCATTACGAGATCTCGGGTGAAATGCTCCAGTCAGCAACTGTTTTCCCTAGAAAACACTGTGAAATTAAATGCATCTATAGGCAGACACACTAAACTGGCTACAAGAACTACTTTAATAAAGTAGAATGGTGGCCAGAGGATAGTAAGTCACACCGACAGTTTAGCACCGTAGGTACAATCCCAAATAGGGTCCTGCTTAACACTGAGGCACCAACTAGAAAAATCTTCTAAAAGTCCATCTAAGATTTTCAAGTAGCAGGCAGCAGGACTTGTTGCCTCCTTCAGTGCCTGCTTTGTGTCCTACAAAGAGTGGTGCCTACAAAATATCATAGTCCAAGCAGAAAATTTAAGATGTAAGAGAGTACAACAAAGTGAAAATACAGTTGTGTACACTTACCATAAATGTAGATGTTCGAGTGTATTCATTCTTGTAGTCATCACATTTGGGTTATCTGCCTGCAGGTAGCCCTCAGTTAGCCTGAATACCAGAGTCTTGGAATCCTGCATCAGATGCTGTCTCTTCTTCCATGACGTCAGGTCGTCAGGGGTATAAAACATGCAGCCAACCACATTAAATCAGTTTTTCTTGCCCCAGATGTCAGGTGCCCCCAAAATGGGAAGCAATTACATGTTATGGTACACCTCCATCATCATCATCATCATCTTTCGGCTGTTCCCGTTAGGGGTCGTCACAGTGGATCACCTGTTTCCATTTCTTCCTGTCCTATGCATCTTGCTCTGTCATACCAACCACCTGCATGTCCTCTCTCACCACATCCATAAACCTCATCTTAGGCCTTCCTCTTTTCCTGTTACCTGGTAGCTTCATCCTTCGCATTTTTTTCCCAATATACTCAGCATCCCTCATCAGCACATGTCCAAACCAATGTAATCTTGCCTCTCTGGCTTTGTCTCCAAACCTTCCAACCTGGGCTGACCCTCTAATATACTTATTCCTAATTCTGTCCACCCTCGTCACACCCAGTGCAAATCTTAACATCTTTAACTCTGCCACATCCAGCTCAAACTCCTGCCTTTTTGTCAATGCCGTCTCCAACCCATATAACATAGCTGGTCTCGCTACCCTTTTGCAGACCTTCCCTTTCACTCTTACAGGTACTCGTCTGTCACAAATCACTCCTGACACTCTTCTCCACCCACTCCATCCTGCCTGTACTCTCTTCTTCACCTCCCTTCCACACTCACCGTTACTCTGAACTATTGACCCCAAGTATTTAAACTCATCCACCTTCACCACCTCTACTCCTTGCATCCTCACCATTCCTCTATCCTCCCTCTCATTCACACACATTATTCTTAGTCCTGCTGACCTTCATTCCTCTTCTCTCTACAGCATATCTCCATCTCTCCAGGGTCTCTTCCACCTGTTCCCTACTCTCACTATAGATCACAATGTCATCGGCAAACATCATAGTCCATGGGGACTCCTGTCTGATCTCGTCTGTCAACCTGTCCATCACCATTGCAAATAACAAAGGGGTCAAAAGCTGATCCTTGATGTAACCCCACCTCCACCTTAAATGCATCTGTCACTCCCACCGCAGACCTCACCGCTGTCACACTACCCTTGTACATATCCTGTACCACTCTTACATACTTCTCTGACACTCCTGACTTCCTCATACAATACCACAACTCCTCTCTAGGCACCCTGTCATATGCTTTCTCTAAGTCAACAAAAACACAATGCAACTCCTTCTGACATTCTCTGTACTTCTCCATCAACACTCTCAGAGCAAACATCGCATCTGTAGTGCTCTTTCCCGGCATGAAACCATACTGTTGATCACTAATCATCACGTCCCTGCTTAACCTAGCTTCCACTACTCTTTCCCATAACTTCATGCTGTGACTGATCAATTTAATCCCTCTGTAGTTACTACAGCTCTGCACAGCACCCTTACTCTTAAAACCAAAACACTTTTTCTCCATTCCTCAGGCATCCTCTCACTTTCCAAGATTTCATTAAACAATCTGGTTAAAAACTCCACTGCCATTTCACCTAAACACCTCCATGCTTCCAAAGGTATGTCATCTGGGCCAACAGCCTTTCCATTCTTCATTCTCTTCATAGCTATCTTTACTTCCTCCTTGCTAATCCATTGTACTTCATGAATCACTATCCCTACATCATCCAACCTTCTTCTCCCTCTCATTTTCTTCATTCATCAACCCCTCAATGTACTCTTTCCATCTCCTCAACACACTCTCCTCGCTTGTATGGTACACCTCCATCAAAAAGCAAATACATCAGAAAACTTAAATACACCAAACACGAAGGAAAGGTAGAGCTAAGAGAAGTCAGGGGGCTGGAGGGAGGGTAACCAAGACTACAACAGTGAATATACTTGAGCATCTATATTTATGGTAAGTGTACACAAAGTACAGTTTTGTACCTACCATAAATGTAGATGTTCGAGTGTTCACACTGCTACAGTCATAACTCTTGGGTTATCCTGCCGTCAGGTGGTCCTGCAGTTGGCCAGAGTTCCAAAGTCTTGGTCCGGTGTCAGTTGCTGTCGTTTCTTCCCTGACGTCAGGGCGCCAGGGATATACAAGATGCATCCGTCACCATTTTCTTCAGTTTTTCTTGCCCCAGATGTCAGGTGCCCCCAAGTAGGCAGGCAATACATATTGCCAATAAAAAATATACATATAAAAATAACAATACCTTCATTTACAAGCAAATACACCACAAAGGTTGTATAGGATAGAAAGGTATAGTTAAGTCCAGCTAGTTCCGAGGGGATGGAGGGAGGGTAACCTGGACAGCAGCAGTGTGAACACTCGAACATCTACATTTATGGTAGGTACAAAACTGTACTATGTTCAACATGTTACACTGCTGCAGTCATTACACTTGGGTAGAATCCCAAAGCTAAGGTTGGATGGCTGATCTATAAAGAGTTAGGATTGGCTAGGAGTCCCTGCAGAACTGCAGTGGCAAATCCTGCTCTGGATGTAGTGTAAAGAGGCAGGTGGTAATGCTTGGTAAAGGTGTGCACTGAACTCCAAGTTGCAGCCTCCAACATTTCCTTGGTAGGTACTCCTCTGAGAAAGGCTGTTGAAGTGGCTGTGGCCCTGGTGGAATGCGGCCTAATGTTATTTGGGACTGATTTTCCATGCTGTGTGTAGCAGCAACGTATACAGTGTCCTATCCATTTGGATATAGTCTGCTTTGAGACAGCCTTGCCCTGTGATCCTGCAGCATATGCTACAAACAGCTGCTCAGTTTTCCTGAAAGCTTTTGTTTTGTCCAAGTGGAAGCGTAGCTACCTGTGTATGTCCAAAGAATGCAAAAGCTTCTCCCCTTTATTCTGGGGGTTTGGATAAAAAGTTGGCAAATGGATGGTTTGGTTAAGAGCCACACTAGATACCACCTTTGGCATAAAGGTAGGGTTTGTCCTTAAAGAAACACTGTCCTGATGAAAAATTATAAAAGGTTCCACTGCCATTAATGGCTGTAGCTCTAAGACTCTTCGTGTTGAAGTTACTGTTAGGAGCAGAGCTGTTTTCAATGATAAAAAATTTAGATTGGCTGTATTGGCTGGCTCAAAAGGTGGCAGGGTTATAGTTTTTCCAAAATAAAATTGAGGTCTCAAGTTGGTGTTGGTGCTCTCCGGGGTGGTCTTATATTTTTAGCCCCTCTGAGGTACTGTTTCAGCAAGAGATGAGAGAATAAAGGAGGATCCGTGTTGTAATGTGCTGAAATGGCAGAGGCGTGGATCTTAATTGATGAGAAGGATAGGCCTCTGTCCAGCATCTTAGTTAAGTATTGTAAAATCTTAGGAATGTTTGGAACAAGAGGGTCAAGGCTTTGAGCCTGGTTCCAGGCGCAGAATCTCTTCCATTTTTCTGAGTAAGCGTTCCTGGTGCTAGGCCTCCTGGACTCCAAAATGACATTCATGACAGCTTTAGAGAGAGGTGTTGCCTGTTTGACTAATGAATCCACCATGCAGCCAGGTTTAGGGTTTTGAGCTGACCATGGAGGATCTGATTGTTTTGTTGAGTCAGAAGGTGCGGAACTTGAGGCAAAATCCATGGTGGGCCTTGAGCTAAGTTCCTTAAGATAGGGTACCAGTGCTGGCAAGGCCAGTCTGGAGCAATCAGGATCATAATCTGTGTTTTTTCTTGTCTGGCTTTTAGGAGTACCTTAGAAAGGAGAGGCAGTGGCGGGAAGGCATACACTTTTAGGATTTTCCAGCTGATCAATAGGACATCCACTTTCCATGCTTGCTTGTGATAAGTCCTTGTGCAGAATTTTTGTAGTTGGCAATTCAGTGGGGAGGCAAAAAGATCTATGTCTGGGCATCCCCAGTTTTGCGTTACCATGCTGAAGATTTGTGGATTCAATTTCCATTCGTGAGGGTCCATGATATTTCTGCTTAGATAGTCTGCCAGAGTGTTTTTCTTTCCTGGCAGGAATTGTGCTTGCAGGTGAACTTGATACGTTAGAGCTGTGTTCCACAAGGTCATGGCTTGCCTGCATAGTGGATAAGAATGAGTGCCCCCTTGCTTGTTTATGTACCACATTACTGTGGTATTGTCTGTCTTTAATAACAATTGTCCTGGATGCAGAAGGTCCTTGAAAGCTGTCAGGGCATTTTGAACAACCAGCATCTCTTTTTGATTGATATGAAGATGCATCTGGTCTGTGGTCCACTTGCCCTGAATGCATTTTCATGTCATGTGTGCTCCACAGGCGTAATCCGAAGCATCTGTTGTTAGAGTCTGCCTGGCTGTGGGTAGGGTAAAAGGCTGACCCTTGTTTAGGTGACATGCCTGTGCCCACCATCGAAACTCCTGTTGTAGGCAGGGAATCATTGGTATTACTGCTTCTAAACTGTGAGAGTGTTGAGTCCAAACACTTTTTAGGTACCGTTGTAATTTCCTCATATGCAGTCTGGCACATGGTATTAGTAGTATGCAGGATGCCATGAATCCCAGGGCCTGCAGAATTTTTCTTGCAGGGAGCTGGGACTTTTTTTGCCAATAGTTGAAAATAATGAGTTAGTTGAACTTGTTTGGCGTGAGGTAAGCCATCTGGGCCGTTGTATTAAGCTGGCACCCAGGAATATAATCTGTTGCGAGGGCACTAGTTTTGACTTCTTTTCGTTTACTGTGTACCCTAGAGAAATTAGCAACTTTTTCACAAATGCCAGATGCTGTAGAAGAATGTCCTTTCTCTGCTTGAATGAGGCAGTCGTCCAGGTATGGATATATTTGAATTCCTTTTTGTCTGCAAAATGCAATTACTGGTGCCAGACACTTTGTGAAGACCCTGGGCGCAGTAGATAAGCCAAAGAGCAGTGCAGAGAATTGGTAGTGCATTGCACCAGCTTTGAATCCGAGGTATCTTCTGCAATTTTGTCTGATAGGGACATGCAGGTATGCCTCTGAGGTCCAGAGTAACAAGCCAAGCCTTCTTGCCCAGCATGGGTAGAAGCTGCTGTAATGTCAACACTTTGAATTTCGGAATATCCTGGTAAGTATTTAGAATTGAAAGGTCTAGTATGGGTCTCCAGGCCTTGTCCTTTCTGGGGACCAGGAAGAGTCTTAAGTAAAATCCTTGTCCTTGTTCCTGTTGTGGTACTTTTTGAATAACACTCATGTCCATGAGGGCTGATATTTGTTTTTGTGCCTCTGCCCATTGATTTTGTGGCAGGTCTGGCATTCCTTTTAGCCTTGGTAAAGTATGAAAGTGGAACCTGTAACCTTGAGACACAATATTCAGAACCCATTTGTTTTGGGTGATTGTTTGCCAGTCTTGAGAAAAAAGTGCTAGTTTTCCCCCTAAGGGGAATTCCAAAAGGGAAGTGCTTGGCGTACGAAAGGGAAAGTCATTGTGACTGTTTCCTGTAAGGTTGAGACTTGTCCTCACCTCCTTTTGGGGTTGTGGTGCCCCACTGCTTGTCTGTTTGAGCCTTGTGGTTGATATCTGCCTCTTGGGTGTCTGTATCTGCCTCTCTGTGGCCTGTCTGACACTGGAAAGGACCAATTCTTTGTTGGCCAATTTCTGCTAAATTGAGGTGGCTGTACCTGTAAGAAATCATTGACTGTTTGCATAGATTTGGCTTTATCCTCCATTTTCTTTAACACCTCTTCTGCCTTAACACCAAACAAGGTATCATGCTGTAAAGGAGCATCCAATAATGTTGCCTTAACATGATCAGGTAAACTCTGTTCTTTTAACCAAGCATATCTTCGAATTACAGAACCTGTAACTGCGGCCCTACAAGAGGCCTCTAAAGAATCAAAACCACATTGCAGAGTATGTTTTCCCACCTGTTCAACTGCATGCAATAAATCCTGCATTTCTTTACAATCAGGAGCTTCTGAGCTTACAAGCATTTTCTGTTTTAACTGAGCCATTAAATATTGTTGGTACTTAAGCAAGTGAAACTGGCAATTTAAAGCTCATACTGCTAAAGTTGCAAGTGTATACTTTCTTCCCCCATCTATCCAAAGCTCTGGAATCCCGGTCAGAGGGCACTGGATTTTTTGCAGTGGAAGCCTTAACCCCTTTTGGACTCTGGGAAATAGTTTCTGGATCCGCCGAAGGTTTTTTATACAGAAACTTGTGAGAGTCTGGGACTCTATAATATCTATCTGGCTTGGCTGGTGCAGGGGGCAAAGAGTCAGGAGATAAGCTGGATTCAGAGAACACATCATCCACAATATCAAGCACAGGCGGAATAGCCAACGGCCTGTGCTGAGGCAATAAAAGGAAATCCCTGAGCCTTTTTCTTGGATTCTGAGGAATCCTGACTTTCCCAATGGAAATGCTCCCTCATGGTATGTAAAGTTTCCCCAAAAGAGTAATCCTCAGGAGAGGCTGAAGGGATAGTTTCTTCAGCATCAGAGTCCTCACAGGGGGGGTAGAGAGTATCCCAGGTCTGAAGAGGAATCAGATGAAATGGAAACCTGACCAGAGGAGTCATAGTCTGTATCCTGCCTAGGCCTTTTCTCAGGAGGGGGATGGGAACCCCTGATTAGAGTAATGAGGTCTTCGGCCATTTTAAGCATCTGTTTTTTTAGGCATGGAGGACTGTCCAGGAGAATGTTTTACTTGTTTCTTTGTCTTTAATGGTACTTTTGTCTTGGCTGTTGTTTTAATGGTAAGTTGTGAAGGTCTGAAAACACCCTCAGAAGCCGATGCCTGCTCAGTGGCTCCGAACCCATCTGAGGGATTAGTTTCCATAGGGCCAATACCTTGAGTTTCCAGAGGCCTAGCTGTCTCCACGTGGGAGTTGGAGGCGGCCTGTGGCTCTGAGGTAGTGGGTGTCAGGGACTGCGAAAGTGCCTCACTGATAACCGGCGAACTGGCGACTGGCCTAGATGAGGTTTCGTCGTCTGTTTTGGACCTCTGATGCCTGTCTTTCCTTGTCCTTGCGTTTTTTCGGTATTGCGGTCGTCGGTTGATCCGATGGCATAGTATAATTGAACCTTCGGCCAAAGTAGTGCAAAGCAAAATCAAAACAACTTTTTATAGTGCGTTTGTTAAATCTAGTGCAAAACCGACAACTAGTGATGTCGTGATCAGGGCCTAGGCATGGAATACAGTAAGAGTGGAAGTCCTTATGACGTATTTGCTTCCCACAAAAAATACAATTAACTTTTTCTGACATCGGTCTGAGGCAAGAAAAAAGTTTCCCCAACGGGGTACTTAGCTTTATTGAAGACTTCGGATCTGAAATTCGACTTCAAAAATCTCAGTAGTCGGCCGACCGGCACTTGTGAACTGCTTCTGCTTCGGGCACCGCACAGCAAGAAAGATGGAAGAAAATGGCGTTGGATGCATCTTCTAGACCTCTGGCGCACTGACGTCAGGGAAGAAGCGACCGCAACAGACGCTGGACCAAGACTTTGGAACTCTGGCCGACTGTGGGACCGCCTGACGGCAGGATAACCGAAGTGTAATGACTGCAGCAGTGTAACACGATGAACATCTGTACTATGTTCTTAGTGTTTCACTGTTGCAGTCATCACATTTGGGTTGATTCCCAAAGAAAAAGAAGGGAGGAGGAAGTTACGGCCAGTTATTAAGCCCTGCAAGACTGCAGTGGCAAAACCAGCTAGGGATTTAGAAAAAAATAGGCATGTGGTAATGCTTGGTGAAGGTATGTACAGAGCTCCAGGTAGCAGCCTCTAGAATGCCTCTGGTAGGGACTCCTCTGAGAAAGGCTGTAGAAGTAGATGCAGCCCTGGTGGAATGTGATTTGGTGGAATGTGATTTTATCCCCTGTGGGGTAGGTTTTCCATGGTGCTTGTAGCAGAAACATATGCAATGGGCTATCCATTTAGAAATGGTTTGCTTTGAAATGGCTTTCCCCTCTGCCCCTGCAGCAAAGCCAACAAGCAGCTGTTCAGATTTTCTGAGAGGCTTGGTCCTGTCCAAATAAAAATCTAAGTTGTCTGTGCACGTCCAGAGTGTGCAGCATTCGTTCTCCTTTGTTTTGTGGATTAGGGAAAAAAGTAGGCAAATGGATGGACTGATTTAGGGCCATGCTAGACACCACCTTGGGCATAAAGGAAGGATTGGTCCTGAGGGAAGCTCTGTCTGCATGGAAGATAATGAAGGGTTCCACTGCCATGAGGGCCTGTAATTCAGACACTGTTCTTGCTGAAGTGATGGCTAGAAGGAAGGCTGTTTTCCAAGAAAGGAATTTCAACTCTGCAGTTGCAGCTGGCTCAAAGAAAGGGAGATTGAGGTTTTCCAATACAAAGTTAAGGTCCCAGGATGGATTAGGGGCTCTTCTGGGGGGGGGGGGTTAATAATTTTTGGCCCCTCTAAGGAATTTCTTTAGCAGGGGGTGAGAGAAGAGGGGAGGCTCAGTATTATGTTGTTGTTGTGTCTTTCGGCTTTTCCCGGTTAGGGGTTGCCACAGCGGAACTCCGGTCCGCTAATGATTGGCAGTAGATTTTTTTACTTGCCGAGTTGCCAACTCTGACGCACAACTTTCAACGAAGGTACGCCCATTCACACGTCTCCACACAGAAGACGCTTTAGCTGAGAATCGAACGGGACAACGTCTTACTGTGAGGCGACAACGCTACCGCAGCACCACCACCGCAGTGGGGTGGCTCAGGGTGCTCAGTATTATAATGTGCTGAAATGGCAGAGGCATGAATTTTAATTGACGAGAAGGATAGGCCCTTGTGGAGCATTTCTGTTAAGTACTGAAGAATATGAGGTAAGCTGGGCACCGTTGTGCCCATCCCGAGTCTGGCTCTAGGAACAGTATCTTTTCCACTTTTCAGCATAGGATTTTCTAGTACTAGGCCTCCTTGCCTCCAGAATGACATCTAGCACCTGCTTACTGAGGGATGCTATTGGAGAGCTCAAAGAATTAGCCAGGCTGCAAGGTTCAGGGTTTGAAGCTGAGGGTGCAGAATCTGGCCCACCTACTGGGACAGCAGGGAAGGGGTCTGAGGCAGGTGCCATGGTTCCAGCAGTGTCATACTGTGCAAGAGGGTGTACCAGTGCTGGCATGGCCAGTCTGGTGCAATCAGTATTGTCCTTGGCTTGTCCTGTTTGATCTTTTGCAGAACCTTCAAGAGGAGAGGCAGAGGGGGAAAGGCATAAACCATGAGGCTTTCCTAGGTAAAGGACAGGGCATCCACTTTCCAAGCTTGACTGTGGGAAGTCCTTGTGCAGAGTTTGTCCAATTGGTAGTTTTGAGGGGAGGTAAACAAGTCTACCTCTGGAGTCTCCCATTTGTTTCTCAAGAGCTTGAATATTTTTGGCTTATGTTTCCATTCGTGTGGGTTCATGAGATTTCTGCTTAGGTCGTCTGCCAGTGAATTTAGCTTGCCTGGCAGGAATTGAGATTGTAGATGCACTTGGTAGCTCAAGGCTGTGTTCCACAGAGCCATGGCTAGTCTGCAGAGAGGGTACAAGAGGGTTCCCCCTCTGCTTGTTTATGTACATAACTGTGGTGTTGTCTGTCTTTACCAATAATTGTCCTGGAAGAATGTGTTTTTTGAAGGCTGTCAGGGAATTCTGTACAGCTAACATTTCTTTTTGGTAGATATTCCGGTGCATCTGTCTCTGGTTCCATTTGCCCTGAATGCACTGCCCTGCCAAGTGAGCACCCCATGCATAGTCTGATGCGTCTGTTGTTAGGGTTTGGGCGGCAGGGGGTAGAGTGAAAGGGAACGCCTTGTTGTGGTAGCAGGCCTCTGCCCAACAAAGGAACTCTGTCTTTATACAAGGAATGATAGGAATCATTGATTCCAGGTCCTGAGAATGATGACATCATAGGCTTTTTAAATGCTATTGTAGTTTCCTCATATGCGGTCTTGCATATGGAATTAGTAGAATGCAAAAGGCCATGAACCCCAGGGCTTGCAGAATTTTCCTTGCAGATAGCTGGGCCTTTGTGGCCAACAGTTTGAAGTAGGTTGTCAAATAAACTTGTTTCTCTGGCATGAGAAAAGCCATCTGGGAAGTTGTGTTCAAGCTTGCTCCCAGGAATACAATCTGTTGGCAGGGTACTAGGTGAGATTTCTTTTCGTTTATGGTGTACCCCAGTGAGGTTAGAAGTTTCTTTACGAATACCAGATGTTTTAAAAGCAAGCCCTGGCTTTCTGCCTGAATCAGACAATCGTCCAAGTATGGGTATATTTGAATATTTCTCTGCCTGCAAAATGCAATGGCTGGAGCTAGACACTTTGTGAATACCCTTGGCGCAGCAGATAAGGCAAAGGGAAGTGCAGAGCACTGATGGAGCCTGCCCTGAAATGTAGGCATTTCCTGCAAGATTCCCTTATTGGAATGTGCAGGTAAGCTTCCTCTAAGTCTAAGGTTGCCAACCAGGCATCTTTGCCTAGCATAGGAAGCAGCTGTTGAAGTGTTAGCTTTTTGAATTTTGGAATTACCAGAAAGATTTAGAATAGAGAGGTCCAGGACAGGATGCCAGTAGCTGTCTTTTCTGGGTACCAGGAAAAGTCTTGAATAAAAACCTTGTCCCCTTTGTTCTGCTGGGACAGGCTGAATAGATCTGATACTTAGAACAGAGAGAACCTGCTGTTGGGCCACCGCCCACTGATTTGGGGGTAGGTCTGGCCAACCATTTGTGGTTGGTAGTGTGTGAAAGTAGAATCTGTATCCTTGGGAAACTATACTCAAAACCCACTTGTCCTGGGTAAAGAGTTCCCAGTTTTTTGCATGCAGGGCAAGCTTTCCTCCTAAGGGAGCAGGCAGTTGAACAGGGCTTGGAAGGCTTAAGGTCAAGTCATTGTGCCATTTTTCTGTAGGGGGAGCAGCTTACTACTCCCTGCTTTGGAAGTGGGAGACCCCCACTGCTTAGGCCTGTGCGTAGCCTGAGACTGTAACCTAGGTGGTCTGCTGTTCCTGGGTTTGGACCGAGAAGGACTGGAAGAGACTGGAAAGTACCAATTCTTTGAAAGCCAATGCCTACTAAATCTAGGAGGCTGCACTTGTAGGAAATCTTTAACAGTTTGCATAGATTTAGCTTTTTCCTCCATCCTTTTGAGGACTTCTTCTGATTTGTTGCCAAGCAGGTGGTCTTGGTTTAAGGGAGCATCCAGTAATTTAGCTTTAACATGATCTGGCAAGTTTTGCTCCTTAGGCCAAGCGTGCCTTCTAAGTACAGACCCAGTGACAGAAGCCCTGTAAGATGCTTCTAGAGAGTCAAAACCACATTGCAAAATATGTTTACCAACTTGTTATGCAGAATGCATTAAATCCTGTAATAATTGTGTTCAGCAGAGTCAGGAATCAACATAATTTTCTGTTTAAGTAGTCCCATAATATGCTGCTAGTACTTTAACATATGAAACTGGCAATTTAAAGCCCTAATGGACAAAGTAGCAGAAGTGTATAACTTCTTGCGCCATCTGTCCAAGGCTATAAAATCTCTAACAGAAGGGGTAGGATTTTGGCAGCAGCAGCCTTAATGCCTTTTGGTCTTTGGGAAATGGTCTCTAGATCCGCAGTAGGATTCTTGAAGAGGAAAGTACAGTAGTGTACCTACCATAAATGTAGATGTTCGAGTGTATTCACTTAGTATAGACAGGTCCAGAATTGGTCTCCAGGTTTTGTCCTTCCTGGGTACTAGGAAAAGAGAGTAATGACTGCAACAGTGAAACACGATGAACATCGTGTGAGAGTCAGGTACTCTGTAATACCTGTCAGGTTTCTGGGAGCTGGAGGTAAAGTGTCTGGGGAAAGGCTAGATTCCAAGAAAGCATCATCTACAATGCCCAGAACAGGAGGGATAGCTAAAGGCCTGTGTTGAGGAAGGAGTAAGAATTCCCTAAGCCCCTTTTTGGAGTCAAAGTAATCCTGGCTTTCCCAGCGGAAATGCTCCCTAAGAGTGTGCAAGGTTTCACCAAAGGAAAAATCTTCTGGAGGGGAAGCAGAGGGAATGGAATCCTCTGCATTAGCATCCTCATAGGTAGATAAGGGCAAATCCTGGTAATCAGAAGGGACAGAAATATCAGATTCTTGATCAGAAAACTCAGAAGGAAAATCAGTTCTAGGTTTGGACGTCAGATTTCTAGGTGGAGTTTTAGGCCTGGATGAAGATGGCATCGGTTTAAAATGCAAGTATGTAGGCCTGAATGCACCCTCACAAGCCGGTGCCTGCACAGCGGCTCCGGACCCATCCAAGGTAGACACATCCACAGGTTCCATAGTCAAAAAAACATCTTGCAGCATACCGGACTCCGAATGGGTCTCAGTAGAGGCCTGCGAATCTGAGGTAGCAGGTATCAGGGGCTGCAAAAGCGCCTCACTGTGTACCAGCGGACTGGTGACAAGCTTAACGGCAGAGTTGTCGGCAGTTTTGGACCTATGCAGTCCGTCTCTGTCTTTATCTTTACTTTTTTTGGAAGATCGGTAGTCGGATGGCTTAACAAAGCCATTTCGGAGTACTGATACAGAGTACCAAAATAATTTGCTGCAAACATAGCCAACAACGAATAGTTCGGGGGTTGAACAAGACACAAAACTGACAGCGAGGAACGTTGTGGTGTGGGCCTAAGCGAGGAATGCAGTACGAATGAAAATCTTTATGTGGTATTTGCTTTTCACATGTAAGACAATTGTTAACTTTTACTGACATCGGTTGGAGCAAGAAAAAAGATCCCCAACGGGGTACTTATCTTTTTTTAAAGAGTCCGGTTCTGAAACTTGAAAACGAAAATTTCAGGAGTCGGCCGACCAGCACTTGCTAACTGCTTCTGCTTAGGGCACCACACGGCAAGAAAGACTGATGTAATGGTGTCTGCTGCATGTTTTATACCCCTGACGACCTGATGTCATGGAAGAAGAGACAGCATCCCATGCAGGAATCCAAGACTCTGGTATTTAGGCCAGCAGAGGTCTACCTGCAGGCTGCAACAGTGAAACATGAAGAACATCTCTCCCTGCCTTGTGTAAGCAGATCCAGATTGTGAGGAACTTGTGGTTAACTGCTCTTGACCAATTCTAAACAAGAAAGAGCCACTACTGCTTAGGCCAAAAGGGATTCATTACAAAAAAAAAAAAATTGTAGAGCCTTTCTGAATATTCAGAAATACCCTCAATATCAGTGGAAAGGGTGGAGGTGCATTAAGAAAAAAATTACCATGAAATGGAGTACAAAGAGAAAAAGTGCCTGTTTTGAAAGGATGATCTTTTCTGAGGTGTTCCACTGAACTGGATCAATATCTGTAAGACCTTTTCGTATTTATGAGAGACTGTCCTGCTAACACCCAGACTGTCTGCCACTAGGATTTATTCTGATGGAAAAAAGATGTTTAGTGGGTTAAGGAATGCTGAAGAGCTAACTCCCAAGCAGTCACAGTCAGCTTGAACAGGAGGCTGGTCTCAAGTCCCTCTTGGTTACTGTACTACATCACTGTAGTGTTGTAAAACAACTTAGAAAGACTGTGTGCTCCTGTTTGTATGAATGACATACAGGCCTTGCTCCTTTACCCTTATAGGAAGTGTCATCCAAAACATCTGACATGTCTTGAGACACAGATGGACTCAGAGGTACAGGAAAGAAAAGGATACTTACAGGAAAGAACAGGACACTTATGTTAGCCAGTCTAAGTCCCCACCATTGCAGTTCCATGAATGAAGCCCATGAGATACTGTAACCTGACAAAGTATGACACAGAGGTTCAGCGATCTTTTAGGCTCCATGGAGCCATTAATTTTCTCTACAGTACAAGACGTGACATGTTTTAAAAGGTTGCTATCTGGAATACTAGATCTTCCCCAAACATTGACAAAGTAGAATGCTTTAAAGCTGGACTCCTAGGGTCTTCTATGGTGTATGAATCATTCTGGAATAGCAGTTTTTTAAAAACTGGTACTGACTAAGGGACTGACAAGGAAAGCAAAAGCAGGAGAACCAGAAGAAAAATTCTGTCAGGTTTTAAAGGTGGGGAGACCCCCCCCCCACAAAAAAAAAGAGTTTTTTTGCATTTTGTGTCAACTGTTCTCCACTTGACTCACTTCTAATCCTTATAAGTGAAAGACTTTGACTTACCAAAGGTGAATGAACAGAGCTAACGGGTACTAAAGAAATGAAAGCTGGAAGAAAGGCTGAAAAAATAAAGGCTTATAAACCTAGGATTTCTGAAGCCGTAACCGTCACTCTACTAGAAATATTTCTAGTTGAAATATCTCTAGCTGTTCTGAGATATGTAGAAGGATCTGATATCATATCCAGAAAAGCCAAATCAAGCAGAATATAAGCAAGGGTGCAAACCACCACCTCTTCCCTATATTACAAGTGTTTTAGCTACTACAGCCATGTCGGAAACCAGTCTCCAAACTTTCCCATCAAATCCAAAGGGTAAGGTTAGGAAAATAACAGAAGCTTATTACATGTCTATTTAATGGAGACTGAAGTCTATGAATAAGATATGGAACAAGAATGCAATATACACCTTTATCAAAACTGGAACTGGAAGAGGAATGCTGAAGAATGGAAAAAATCTACTTAAAATATAAAAGAAATATCTAAAACCAGTGGGAACCCTGAATGTTTCTAAAGAGAGACCTGATTCATCCTGGCAGTCATTCTAGAAAGAAAATCACCTGTCAAAGTGGATGGGAAGAACATAATTTCTCTGTATCAAATCAGTGGAGAAGGAAATTTGTAGGGTAGGCATCCCTAAGACATATTCGTGAGAAGTAACCTTAGACAGAATTGACTGGAAGAGGAATGAGTCCCTAAATAAGAACTCTTTCCTCCAAGACGCATCCAGTAGCATCCCCTTAAAGAATATTGTCCCATATCGGGACTCAGACACTGGATACAGCCTCAATAAATGTCAAAGTGGCATGGAGAAGTACATGATCATAAAAATCAAGGAATCTCAGGTAAGTAATATTTCTTTCTATGAACTGTGGAAATCAAGCCAGCAAAAGCATTATTTTCTAATACATATCCTTCCTGTGACTGAAGAGGATGCATCTTATTGGATGTGCCAAGGATTGCAGGGATTCATTAGTCAGAAGGTAAGTTGTCAAAAGTTCACCTAAACAGAACACTTATGCTTTTCCTTGACAGAAGTCCCCAAACACTGCTATGCACAGGCAGTAAATCAAAATCTTGTCAAAACATCTTTAAAGCTTAAAACTAGTCAGATTTGAATAACTGCAGGTAAGATGCTACAGCATGAAAGCATAGTAAGCGGAACAATACATAAAAATCTGCTAACATTCTTTTTAAGTAAATTAGGACTGACAGGAAAATGGCAGGTAAGTTGTTTTCAAATGAACACAAGCAGCAAATATCCTGTAAAAGCACAAACCATTCATAAATCAATTCAGAACCTTAAATGTAAAAACTTCTACCTGACAGAAAAAAAATTGGCCAGTAAGTTGTCATCACATGACACACAAAGTACAGTTTTGTACCTACCATAAATGTAGCTGTTCGAGTGTTCACCCTGCTGCAGTCATCACACCTGGGTTATCCTGCCGTCAGGCGGTCCCTGCAGACGGCCTGAATTCCAAAGTCTTGGTCCGGCGTCGGTTGCTGTCGCTTCTTCCCTGACGTCAGTGCGCCAGGGGTATTTAAGAGGCATCCGACACCATTTTCTGCAGTTTTTCTTGCCCCAGATGTCATACACCACAGAGGTAGTATAGGATAAAGTGGTAGAGATAAGTTCAGCTAGTTCAGAGGGGATGGAGGGAGGGTAACCTGGACTGCAGCAGGGTGAATACTCAAACATCTACATTTATAGTAGGTACAAAACTGTACTATGTTCATCGTGCTACCCTGCTGCAGTCATCACACTTGGGTTGAATCCCAAAGCTAAGGATAGGAGGTGGAGTCAATCAGGGTTAGAAGAAGCTAGTAGGCCCTGCAAAACTGCAGTGGCAAAACCAGCTCTAGTTTTAGAGTATAGAGGTAAATGATAGTGTTTGGTGAAGGTGTGCACTGAACTCCAAGTAGCAGCTTCCAGAATATCCTTGGTTGGCACTCCCCTGAGAAAGGCTGCTGATGTAGCTGCAGCCCTGGTGGAGTGGGACCTAATGTTAGCAGGTACTGGTTTCCCATGATGGGTGTAGCAGAAACGTATGCAATGCCCTATCCATTTTGAAATGGACTGTTTTGAGATGCCTTTTCCTTGTGTTCCTGTAGCATAGGCTACAAAAAGCTGGTTAGTTTTTCTGAAAGCCTTAGTTTTATCCAAGTAGTAACGTAATTGCCTGTGAATGTCCAAAGAGTGCAGGAGTTTTTCTCCTTTATTCTGGGGATTTGGGAAGAAGGTGGGCAAGTGAATGGTTTGGTTTAGGGCCACACTGGATACCACCTTTGGCATAAAGAAAGGATTAGTTTGTAGAGAGACTCTGTCTTGATGAAAAATGATGAAAGGTTCCACTGCCATTAGTGCCTGTAGCTCTGAGACTCTTCTAGCTGAGGTTATTGCTAGTAGTAGGGCAGTTTTCCATGAAAGAAATTTTAAATCAGCTGAAAAAGCTGGTTCAAAGGGCAGCAGTGTAAGCTTTTCCAGAACAAAGTTGAGATCCCAAGTAGGTTTTGGAGCTCTCCTTGGCGGTCTTAAGTTCTTAGCCCCTCTGAGGAACTGTCTTAGGAGTGGATGTGAAAATAAAGGAGAATCCGTGCTGTAATGAGCTGAAATTGCTGAGGCGTGGATCTTAATAGATGAAAAGGAAAGTCCTTTGTGTAACATCTCAGTTAAATATTGTAGACTCTGAGGGATGAGGGGGTTTAGGCCTTTAGCCTGGTTCCAGGCGCATTTCCATTTGTCTGAATAGGTTTTCATGGTGCTGGGCCTCCTGGCCTCCAGAATGACATCCATGACAGCTTTGGATAAAGGTGTTGGTTGGTTGTTTAGGTAATTTGCCATGCAGCCAGGTTTAAAGTCTTGAGCTGGCTGTGTAGAATCTGATGGTCCTGCTGGGTGAGCAGATGAGGAATTTGTGGCAAAATCCATGGTGGGCCGTGGGCCATATTCCTTAAAATTGGGTACCAATGTTGGCATGGCCAGTCTGGTGCAAGGAGCATCATTTGTGGTGCCTCTAATCGTTCAGCAGTACCTTTGCTAGAAGAGACAGTGGAGGGAAAGCATACACTGTTAATGTTTTCCAACTGAATTAGAGGGCGTCCACTTTCCAAGCTACTGGATGGAAGGTCCTTGTGCAAAATTTTTGAAGTTGGTGGTTGTGGGGGCTTGCAAACAGATCTATGTCTGGGCATCCCCATTTTTGAACTATAACTGCAAATACTTGTGGATCTAGTTTCCATTCGTGTGGATCCATGATGTTTCTGCTTAGGTCGTCTGCCAATGTGTTTTTCTTTCCTGGCAGGAACTGTGCTTGTAATTGAACCTGGTAAGACAGTGCAGTGTTCCACAAGGTCATTGCTTGCCTGCATAGAGGGTAGGAATGTGTGCCCCCTTGCTTGTTTATGTACCACATAACTGTGGTATTGTCCGTCTTTATTAGTAGTTGTCCTGGGTGTAGAAGGCCCTTGAAAGTTGTTAGGGCATTCTGCACTGCTAGCATTTCTTTTTGATTGATATGCAGGTGTCTCTGATCTGTAGTTCATTTGACCTGAATGCACTGCCCTGCCATGTGTGCTCCCCAGGCATAGTCCGATGCATCTGTTGTCATAGTTTGCCTGGCTGTGGGTAAGGTGAAAGGCTGACCCTTGTTGAGGTGACATGCCTGTGCCCACCATAGAAATTCCTGCTGAAGGCAGGGAATGAGTGGTATCGTTGTTTCCAAGCTGCGGCTGTACTGAGTCCATACACTTTTCAGGCACCATTGTAATTTCCTCATATGCAGTTTTGCAAATGGTATTAGAAGAATGCAAGATGCCATGAATCCCAAGGCCTGCAGAATTTTTCTTGCAGGGAGTTGGGTCTTTGTTGCCATTATTTTGAAATATTGAAATAGCTGTCGTTGCTTGTCTGGCGTGAGATAAGCCATCTGGGCCGTTGTATTCAAGATGGCACCCAGGAATATTATGTTTTGTGAGGGTACTAGTTTTGATTTCTTTTCATTTACTGTGTACCCTAGGCAACTTAGAAGGTGTTTGACAAATGCCAGATGCTTTAAGAGAATGTCCTTGCTTTCTGCTTGAATAAAGCAGTCGTCCAGGTATGGGTATATTTGAATTCCTCTTTGTCTGCAGTATGCAATTACTGGTGCCAGGCATTTTGCGAAGACCCTGGGCACAGTAGATAAGCCAAAGGGCAGTGCAGAGAATTGATAATGCGTGGAACCTGCAATGAAGCGGAGGTATCTTCTGCAATTTTTTCTGATAGGGACATGCAGGTATGCCTCCTTGAGGTCCAAAGTGACTAGCCAAGCATTCTTGCCCAGCATGGGAAGAAGCTGCTGTAGTGTTAGCATCTTGAATTTTGGTACTTGCAGATAGGTGTTCAGAATTGAAAGATCCAAAATGGGTCTCCATGCTTTGTCCTTTCTTGGGACTAGGAAGAGTCTTGAGTAAAATCCTTGTCTTTGCTCCTGTGTAGGTACCTGTTGAATGGTTCTCATGTTCATGAGAGCTGTAATTTGTTTTTGTGCCTCTGCCCATTGATTTGGTGACAGGTTTGGCATTCCTTTGATCATTGGTAAGGTATGAAAGTGGAATCTGTATCCGTGAGACACAATGTTTAGAACCCATTTGTTTTTTGTGATGTGTGCCAGTTGTCTGCAAAAAATGCTAGTTTTCCTCCCAAGGGAGTTGCCAGGAGAGATTTGCTTGGTAGTTTCAGGATAGAGTCATTGTGTTTGTCTTCTGCTAGCCTGGGGCCTGTCTTCTCCTCCTTTCTGGGTAGCTGAACCCCACTGGCGAGGTTTGTAAGGACCCTGTGACTGGCCTCTGCCCCTTGGGCGTCTGTATTTTCCCCTCTGTGATCTGTCTGAAGATGGAAAGGACCAGTTTTTTGTTGGCCAATTTCTGCTGAAACGAGGGGGTTGTACCTGCAAAAAAATCCTTGACCGTTTGCATAGACTTTGCCTTATCCTCCATTTTCTTTAAAACCTCTTCTGCTTTGACATCAAATAATACATCCTGTTGTAAAGGTGCATCCAATAATCTTGCTTTAACATGGCCAGGGAGGGTTTGTTCTTTTAACCAAGCATATCTATGTATGACAGAGCCAGTAACAGCTGCTCTACAGGAAGCTTCCAATGAACCAGATCTGCATTGTAAAGTATGTTTGCCCACCTGTTCAGCTGCATGCAACAGATCCTGCATTTCCTTGAATTCAGGCCGTTCTGAACGTGTGCTCATTTTTTGTTTTAACTGAGACATCAGGAATTGTTGATATTTCAGCATGTGAAACTGGCAATTTAATGCTCTCATAGCCAGAGTTGCTGAGGTGTATATTTTCTTTCCCCATCTATCTAGGGCTCTGGAATCCCTTTCATAGGGCACAGGATTTTTAGCCATAGAAGCTTTTGCTCCCTTAGGACCCTGGGAAATTGTTTCTGGGTCAGCTACAGGGCTTTTATAAAGGAATTTGTGTGAGTCAGGTACTCTGTAATAGCTGTCTGGTTTGGCTGGAGCAGGAGGTAGAGAGTCTGGATTTAAACTAGACTCCAAGTAAACATCCTCCACAATATCTAAAACAAGAGGGATAGCAAGAGGTCTGTGCTGGGGTAGTAAAAGGAACTCTCGGAGCCTTTTCTTAGAATCTCAATAATCCTGGCCTTCTCAGTGGAAATGTTCCCTCATGGTATGTAAAGTTTCCCCAAAGGAGTAGTCTTCAGGGGGAGAAGCCGAGGGAATGGAATTTTCAGCCTCAGAATCCTCATAAGGTGGAAAAGTGTAATCCTGTTCCTCAGAAGAATCTGAGGAGAGAGAAACCTGGTCAGAGGATGCATAATCCTCCTCTTGTCTTGGTCTTTTATTAGGAGGGGAATGGGAATCCCCGATAAGGGTAATCAAATCTTCAGCCATCTTAAGCATCTGTTTCTTAGGCATGGGGCCTTGAACTGTAGACTGATGTACAGTTTTATTTGGTTTTAAAGGAGTTTTAAGTTTAGCATAAGATTTAATGGTGAGTGTAGTCGGTCTGAAGACACCTTCGGCAACCGAAGGTGTTTCCGTTGCACCAGTGTCAGTAGAAGGCTGTGTCGGCCTAGTAGACTCCGCTTGGGAATCCGCAGCTGTCTGGGGTTCCAGTTCTGCGGTCATCAGGGGCTGCGTAGGCGCCTCACTGAAAACCGGAGAACCGGCGACAGGCCCAACTGAGGCCTCGGTGTCTGGCTTATTCCTAGGCTGCCTGTCCTTATCCTTGCGTTTTTTATGAATGGCGGTCGTCGGCTGCTCCAACGGCATGATATAATTAAATTTCCTACCAAAGTAATACCGTGCGAAGTCAAAATGGCGTTTGATAGTTCGTTTATTAAACCTAGCGCAAAACCGACAACCTGTGACGTCATGGTCTGGGCCTAGGCAAGGAATACAACAGGAATGGAAGTCCTTATGGGGTATTTGCTTCCCATAAGAAATGCAATTGTTAACTTTTTCGGACATCGGACTGAGGCAAGAAAATGTTCCCCAATGGGGTACTTTGCTTTAATGAAGACTTCGGACTGAAATTCAAATCGAAAATCTCAGGTGTCGGCCGACCGGCACTTGCGAACTGCTTCTGCTTCGGGCACCGCACGGCAAGAAAGACTGAAGAAAATGGTGTCGGATGCCTCTTAAATACCCCTGGCGCACTGACGTCAGGCAAGAAGCGACAGCAACCGACGCCGGACCAAGACTTTGGAATTCGGGCCGACTGCAGTACCACCTGACGGCAGGATAACCCAAGTGTGATGACTGCAGCAGGGTAACACGATGGAACATTCTATAAGGCATAAGCAGTAAAACAAAATCCTGTCAGTAAGTCACAAAAGTAAAAATTAGGCTGACAACAAAAAACATTAAGATATGTTGTAACCATGTGCACATTAAGCACACCTATCTTGTAAATGCACACAAGCAGTACATTAAAAAAGGCCATCAGCAACCCTTTTGAAATCAGTTATGCTGACAGAATAAATAGCACGTAAGATGTCACAACATGAACACAAGCAGTACACGCCTTACAAATGCATAAACAGTACATAAAAATATGTCCAAACACCTCATAAGTCCAAGTAATGTGCCAAGAATAATAGGAAGTAAGATGGTACAGTGTGCACTTAAGCAGTACATTTCCCTTAAAAGAGGAAAAACTATAAACTCATGAAATGTCCAAAACCCCTATCAGTAAATTTGGACTGACACAGAAAAATTGTACGCAAGTTGTTAGTGTGGAAATAAACAATGGTTGGGGTTGGTATAGTGGTTAAAATGTTTGCCTCAGACAAAAAGTACAAGGTTTGATTTTCACTAAGGGAAACTGGCTAGGCTTAAAACAGACCAAAAGGGCAGCTAGCCCAATACTTACCTACGAATTCTTATAAACTATGAACAATAGACTTGTCTTACTGTAAAATCCGCTCAGGACTTCTAACGGGGGAACTAGTCTGACATAAAAAAATGGCAGTTAAGTTGTTACAGTGTTGAAAGCATTACATGTACAGCCAAAGCCCGTACCCAAGTAAAAAAAAAAAAAACACTGTCCCATGCCAAACACAATAAAACACTGCATAAGCAATACATACAGATTTTTAACTAATAAGCTCCTAATCCTTTGTAAGGCTGAACATAGCAGTCCTAGGCAGGAAATACATAGTAGAATAGAATACTGAGGTTTTTAAAAGGTAAAAACCACTGAAAAAGGTAGAAGTAAGAAACCCCCTTTTTTCTTCTTTTTAAATGTAGATAAATATGTAAAAATTTCAAAGGGAACCTCTTTCTTTTTTATAAGAAATAAAGTTAAGAATTATTAAAAAATAAATAAAATTAAGTGAGGAAGAATTCCCCAAGGGGACTTGTATGCCAAAGCTGAAGTGACAGGTGCTGCTTTTGTGGAACCCCTAAGCTGTTTCTTCATGAGGTAGCAAGTAAGTACTGATGTCGTTCCACTATCGCCTGCGAATATTTCCTCTTTAGGTCTGGCCAATCAGTCAGAGTAGATCAGAGGGCTGGATCCAGAGCTTTTGGAAGCTAGTCAGTTGAGGTGTCTTGGGCAAGACACAACCAACAGGCTACTGCACCAGTGGGAATGATGAACATCTAGACTTTTAGTCAGCTCAGCTCTAGCTGACTAATGGGTTGGGCATATGGAAAGTGCCCTGAAGCTTTGGAAGCTGGGCAACTGTCACATTCTAGGCGGGGCATAACCCATATAGCTTATGTTACTGCAGCAGTGATCAAATGAGGAAAAGCTGTTATAAAGAATCTTGGGAGATGGAAGGCAAAATGGACCTGCTCAACCTAGTTTACGGCAAGCTAGCAGGCATTGGTTTACTTTTGGTGGTTTGTGCCTCAGCTTCTCTGGGGAACCTCCCTTGGGGCCCTAGTTCACAGGTGGATGACAAGTACTTAGACTTAGTTATCAGAAACCTCCTTGATAAAAAACAGCGGGAAATACCTTTCTCACCCTTGCTAACAAACCAAGTACTGGAAGCTGAGGCCCACAGATAGGCTTCAGAAAGTACAGTTTTGTACCTACCATAAATGTAGATGTCCGATAGGCATGCATCTGCAGTCCTTACAAATGGGTTGTCCTGTCGTCAGGCAGCCCTTCGGTCGGCCGGATTCCAAAGTCTGGGTCTGGCCTTGGCTGGTGTCGCACTTCACCCGACGTCATAGCTGCAGTTCTTCGGGTATAAAGGCATCAGCCGACGCCATTTTCCTCAGTGTTTCTTGCCCCTGATGCCAGGTGCCCTCTAGGAAGGCTAAATTTGGATAAATGCAAATGGTTCCAAATAGTAGAGAGCAAACAAAAAATAAGCATGTATGTACATATATACAAACAAATACACCATAATAGATTCCCCAGCTAGCTACAAGATGGGCAAATACCCTGGGAGTACCACAGAGGGGAAGGAGGGTGGGTAATCCTGACTGCAGATGCATGCCTATCGGACATCTACATTTATGGTAGGTACAAAACTGTACTATGTCCTTCAAGGATGCATCTGCAGTCCTTACAAATGGGTAGAATACCATAGCCAAACTGGGGGAGGAGGAGAAATAAGATTATGGTGTAGTTAAGATCCCTTGCAAAACAGCAGTGGCAAAACCTGCCGGGATCTGGAGTATAAAGGTAAATTATAATGCTTGGCAAATGTATGCACGGAGCTCCAAGTAGCAGCCTCTAAAATGTCTTTGGTAGCCACTCCTCGTAGAAAAGCTGTGGTAGTGGCTGTAGCCCTTGTAGAGTGAGGCCTGATGTTTTCTGGAGTTTTCTTCCCATGGTAGGAGTAACAAAATATAATGCAATTTCCTATCCACTTAGAGATTGTCTGTTTTGAAATTGCTTTTCCTTCCATTCCTGTTGCATATGCTACCAGTAGCTGGTCAGTTTTCTATTGCCCTTGGTCCTGTCCAGGTAGTAACGTAATTGTCTATGTACATCCAAGGTATGCAACAGTCTTTCTCCCTGTTCTGTGGGTTGGGGAAGAATGTAGGTAGGTGGATAGCTTGGTTTAAAGATACCCTGGAGACCACCTTTGGCATAAAAGTAGGATTTGTTCTCATGGACACTCTATCTTGATGGAAGATCAGGAAGGGCTGTACTGCCATTAATGCCTGTAGCTCAGATACCCTTCTTGCTGAAGTGATTGCAAGCAGGAAAGCAGTTTTCCATGATAAGTATTGTAATTCCGCTGTTGCTGCTGGTTCGAAGGAGGAGTGTCAACTTTTCTAGCACAAAGTTCAAGTCCCATGCTGGCAATGGTGGCTTCCTAGGTGGTTTTACATTTTTAATTCCTCTCAGAAACTGCCTGAGCAGAGGATGTGAGAAGACTGGAGGATCCAAGTTGTATTCTGCTGAAATAGCTGATGCATGAATCTTAATGGAAGAATAGGACAAGCCGTTGTGGAAGAGCTCTGCCAAGTATTCCAGGATGTTGGCTATGTTTACCAGTGACACATTTTCTCCTTTTGCAGTACTCCAAATGTGATATCTTTTCCATTTTGCCGAATAATTTTTTCTTGTTGAGGGTCTGCGAGCCTCCAAGATAATGTCTTTAACCCTTTGGGATAAACTTGGGTTATTTGGTCTTATGCAATGTTCCAGGCAGTCAGCTGCAGTGTTTTCAGGTTTGGATGCAGGGTGCTGTAGTTGTTCTGTGTTAACAGTAAGGGAACCAGGGGTAGAGGCCATATTTGTTCCCGAGACATGCTCCTCAGTAATGGGTACCAATGTTGCCTTGGCCAGTCTGGAGCTATCAGGATGATCCTTGGACGGTCTTCTTTGATCTTCAATAGCACCTTGTGCATCGAAGGAAGTGGTGGGAATGCATATGCTGTCAGGTTTTTCCAACTGAAAGATAGGGAGTCCACTTTCCAAGCAAGTGGGTGGTACGTCCTTGTGTAGAATTTCTTCAGTTGGTGATTGCGTGGGGATGCAAATAAGTCTATTTCTGGTATTCCCCATTTTCTTGTAATGGTTTTGAATATGTCCGGATGCAGTATCCATTCGTGGGCATCCGTGGTAGTTCTGCTTAGTATGTCTGCTAGTATGTTTTCTTTTCCTGGCACAAAAATTGCTTGTAACTGAATGTTGAAGCTCAGGGCCACATTCCAGAGGTCCATTGCCATCCGGCATAGAGGTGAATGTGTGCCTCCCTGTTTGTTGATGTACCACATAACTGTGGTGTTGTCTGTCCTTATCAACAGTTGACCTTGTCGAAGAAATGGTCTGAATGTCTGAATTGCCAGTTTTACTGCCAGCATTTCCTTTTGATTTATGTGTAGGTGCAGCTGGTCTTGAGTCCATAAGCCTTGTATGCACTTGTCCAGCATGTGTGCCCCCCAACCGAGATCTGAGGCGTCCGTTGTGATGGTCTGGCATGGTTGAGTGCTGTGGAAGGGCAGTCCTTTGTTTGATTGACAGGCCTGAGCCCACCATTTGAATTCTTGCTTCAGACATGGGATTATTGGAATTTGGGTTTCTAGGCTGTGCTTGTGCTGAGACCATAAATTCCTTAGGTACCACTGTAACTTTCTCATATGCAGTCTGGCATGTGGAACCAATATTATGCAGGATGCCATGAAACCCAAGGCTTGCAGGACTTTTCTTGCTGTTAGCTGGTTCTGTTTTGTTAATGCCAAGAAGTAGAGAGGAGTTGCTCCTGTTTTCTACTGTTAGGAATGCCATTTGTTTTGATGTGTCCAGCTCTGCACCCAAAAGGTTATCCTTTGGGATGGTATCAGCCTTGACTTTTTATATTGACTGTGTATCCCAGGGCTTGCAGTAGATAAATGACCCTTTTCAAGTCTTCTGCTAGTTTGTTTTTGTTGTCCGCTTGTAACAGGCAGTCGTCCAGGTAAGGGTAGATTTGAATTCCCTGAAGCCTGCAATGAGCAATTACTGATGCCAGGCATTTCGTGAACACTCTGGGCGCAGTAGATAAGCCAAAGGGCAATGCTGAGAATTGATAATGCTCTGATCCTGCAAGAAATCTGAGGTATCTTCTGCAATTTGGTCGTATGGGGACGTGCAGGTATGCCTCCTTGAGATCTAGAGTTACCAGCCAAGACTCCTTGCCCAACATGGGAAGAAGCTGCTGTAGGGTCAGCATTTTGAATTTTGCTTTAGAGCTTCTGCCTTTTGATTTGGAGGTAGGTTTGGCATTCCTCTCTTCCTTGGTAGAGTATGGAAGTGAAACCTGTAACCTTGGTCTATTGTCTGCAAAATCCACTTGTCTCCTGTGACGTAATGCCAGTTTACTGAAAATAAGGCTAGCTTCCCGCCTAAGGGTGCTTCTAGTTGTTCCCTGGTAGGCGGTGCTAGAGCCAAGTCACTGTGATTGTCCTGTAGTAGTGGTGGTGGCTGTATCTGTGGCTGTACCTCGCTGGTTGTTAGCCTGCCACTGACGTCCCCTGTAGGCACCTCTGGATTGACCCCTGCCTCTTGAGCCTATTCCTGCCTCTCTGAGCTCTGGAGGTGTCTGGAAAGGACCAATTCTTGGAGGGCCAATTCCTGCTAAACCTTGGAGGTTGGACCTGTAAGAAATCTTTGACTGTTCTGGACAGATTTTGCCTTCTCTTCCATCTTCTTCAGCACCTGTTGTGCAGGAGAGCCAAACAAATTGATCTTGTCCATGGGAGCATCTAGTAGCTTTGATTTAACATGATCTGGTAAGGCCTGCTCTTTTAACCATGCATGTCTTCTGATCACTGTGCCAGTCATGGCTGATCTAAAGGAAGCCTCCAATGCATCATAGCCGCATTTTAAGGAATGGTTACTGACCTGCTGAATGTTATGTACCATTTCCTGAACAGATTTTTTGTCTAATGGTTCATCCGAGGACAGCTTTTTAGTTAACTGGTCTAACAAATTCTTGATATTGGATCATGTGGAATTGACAGTTCAAGGCCCTAGCTGAAAGAGTAGCAGAAGTGTAAACTTTTTTACCCCATCTCTCTAAGGCCCTGGATTCCCTTTCAGAGGGGAGGGGGTTTTTGGCAGAGGTAGCTGCTACAGCCTTAGGTCCCTGGGAGATAGTTTCGGGATCTGCAAAAGGAGCCTTATACAAATGATAATGTGTGTCCGGAACCCTGTAGTACCTATCGGGCTTAGCAGGGGCCGGAGGAAGTGAATCAGGAGCAGTACAAGCATCATTAAATGCATCATCCACAACAGTAAGAACTGGGGGGATGGCTAAAGGCCTATGCTGTGGTAAATGCAGAAAGGTTCTAAGCCTTTTTCTAGAGTCTGAAAAATCCTGGCCCTGCCACTTAAATTGTTCCCTCATAGCATGCAAGGTTTCCCCAAAGGAAAATTCCTCAGGCGGAGAGGCAGAAGGAATGGACTCTTCAGCATCAGAGTCTTCATAAGGGGAGAAAGGGCCCTCTGGAGGGTTTGAATTATCTGAATCATCAGAGGAGTCATCTGTAGAAACTGGCTCAGGGGGCTCTGCTCTAGGCCTCTTCTCTGGAGGTGGGTGAGAGGCCCTGTCTGGGTGAGGTTGGGATCCTCGGATCAAAGAAATGAGATCCTCTGCTAGAGTAAGCATTTGTGAACTAGAGCTAGGCCTGTGAGAGGGGGTCTTAGCAGGCACAGTTTTGGCAGATTTAGCTGCTTTAGCCCTGGCAAAGGCCTTAATCGACATGGTTGCAGGTGGCCTAGCAGCTCCACGTGCAGGGTTTGAAATATCCAAGAGGATAGTATCAGATAAATCCTGGGAACCTGCAAGAGCAGGTGGGATTTCAGTAGCCGATTCAACCAGGTTGGATGAGGCCTCGGTAGGAGGTAAGCTTTCGGCTGAAGGAAGAACCGAGAGCTCGGTTTCAGCCGAAACCGAGACACTTGCGGTTGGCTTAACCGCGGTTTCGGCTGAAACCGCGGACCGTGAGTGTCGGTCCTTTTCCTTGCGCTTTTTAGAAATTTGCGTAGTCAGAGGATCCGACGGCATAATGTAAGCAAAAGCGGAGCCGAAAAACTCCTCAGCAAATTCCGACCGACGTCTAAGCGTCCGTCGGTTAAAAGAAGCACAGGCTAGACAAGCTGCTACGTCGTGGTCTGGGCCTAAACAAGGTAAGCAGTAAGAGTGGAAATCTTTATGAGGTATTTGTTTCCCACAAGTTAAACAGTTATTCACTTTTTCTGACATCGGCTGAGGCAAGAAAGAGTCCCCAACGGGGTACTTAGCTTTAGAAGTCTTCGGTAGTAGTAGAAGTATTCGGTAGTAGTAATCTCTGGTTCTGACCGACCGGCACTTGCGAACAGCTTCTGCTTCGGGCGCCACGCGGCAAGAAAGACTGGGGAAAATGGCGTTGGCTGATGCCTTTATACCTGAAGAACTGCAGCTATGACGTCGGGTGAAGTGCGACACCAGCCGAGGCCAGACCCAGACTTTGGAATCCGGCCGACCGAAGGGCTGCCTGACGACAGGACAACCCATTTGTAAGGACTGCAGATGCATCCTTGAAGGACATCTAGCCCACATCTCAGTGTCCTTGATCTGGGAGGTTATGATAAGGGCTGAAAATGTGGTGGCTTGTGAAGCACTCATCAGGGCTCTCAGCTAAAAACAACTCTGATGCTAAGTGTCTCACAGAGTGTGGTGCTGCCAGACCTATGGAAACTGATGGTATCAAAGAGACTGTCCTCTGTTACCCACTGCTTCTCCTAAAGTCTCTCTTCAGAATTCTTGAACTTCAAATGAAATTTCCCAGAAGCCTTGGCCAACACCACCTTGGTGGAACAATATTACACATACCGCCCTTCTATCTTTTGATTTGCTAACTCCTGGACAGATTTCAGTCTCCCTTTTAATTGTCCTTGGGGAAAACCTTTCATAATGCTGCTACACATCTAACTTGTGCTTAACACCAAGGTAAAAAGGTATCAGGAATGAAAATCTTTACGTGGGATTGACTTCCCACAATCACAGTTATTTTACTTAACTAATTCAGTCTTAAAAGTCACTATCAGATACTCGAAATTACAATAAAATCAGCTACAAAAAGGCAAAAGTAGTTTGCAGGGTCCATACCTGTCCTCCCAAAGCAAGCCAACTGATAAAGTGATGAAGCTCTGAGCATATGCAACTGTAAATGTCACAGCAAGCAAGATCTGAAGATGGTACCAGCTACCACAACTCTCATACCACAGACATTCTTTCATCTAAAGAGGTCAGCAGAAGCTACTGGGGAAAGGTACAACTCGAAGTCAGTCCAACCTTCAGACTAATATCCTACAAATGAAAACTGCAATGCTGAACAGTATGATGAACTTTACATGGTACAACCAAAAGTTAAAGAAAATGATGGCCACTAAATTATGGCACTACACAAACAGGAGTACTTCTATTTTCTACTAACCTCTCCTCTGTCCACTGGCGGATACGCTGCTGAGCACTAGGTGAACCAAAAGAGAAACGTTCTACACTGCGATAATGTAGCTGCTTCTCAGGAGACAACCTGCGACGAAGCTGTTCCAGCTCATTCTCATACTTCAGTCGCTGGCGTTCAAGAGCTGACCTCTTCTCTTCTTCATGATGACGTTCTAGGCTTTGTAGAATAGGCTGGAGTGGATCTAGATAAAAAAAGTAATAAGAATAAGTCTGCTGTTCTACAAATTGCATCACAGATCAGTTTTAAGTCAGGTTACAGAAGAAACCAAAACTAATGGAAGGAAACTATAGTGATTTACTTAATCCACCCACATACAGCTAGCCATTACATAGATGGTCCTCCACTAGTACTTTTACCTTGCACTTACCCAGTCACATTATACCTTATCTGACTACTCACTCTTCATTATCTAGCTCAGTATGGCATTTTAAGTTCTCAAAATCTTTTTAGCAAAATAACCACTCCACTCCTATCCACTTTTCCTCTACGGACTACATGGGTTTATATCATAAACCTTCCACTTAACTTCAAATACACTTGCCCAGAGCCCTTAATATACTTTCATAAACCAAACTCCCAGTCCCTGTTACACTTGTAACCTTTATCTGAGCCGCCTTCTACATTTACATTTTTTGCCAAGATTAAGGTACTGTATTATGTTCTTGTACATATGTTAGACTTGCCGCTAAATTTCAAGCTCAAGTTTTGTTCAAAATATTGTTCCTTACTTAGAAATGTAGCTAATGCTGTATTTCATAAGTGCTGCACTTCACAGAGCTAAGGCATGTAACACCAGTCTGGGAAAGGGTCAGTGTAAAAAGGAGGCTGGACAACCAGCTAAAGCCTGAGAAAGTAGCAATCATCATCAGGCTTCCCTAGGAAAGTACAGTTGTGTAAAACCTTATCAGAACAGTAGATGTCCTTCCCTTCACTTTTGCAGTATTCCTTACAGTAGGGTTCCCTTGCCTAGGGCAGTCCGACATACAGCCAGTATATAGCAAAGCCTTCGGTTGTAACAGGGATGCCGTACATCACACCACGTATGCTCCCCATGCATGGCATAGGGCATACAAGTGAAGTACAGACTTACCATCCTCAGAACTGAAAAGCCCCAGGAAGAACAGTCCAAGGAGAAATGAAGAACATGTGCATCCAGAAGGAGAAAGAAACAGAGGGAGGAAGCTAATATCGCAACAAAGAACTTCTACTGTTATGGTAAGATTTTTACACAGCTATAGTATGTCCTACTGTATCACTGTTGCACTATTCTTTACAGTATGGAGAGTACTAAAGCTCAGGAGGAAAGGTAGGAGGAAAAAAATCCAGCAGATCCTTCAAGAAAGCCGGCAGGACAGCCCTGGCAAATCCAGCTCTAGCTCTGGAAACCACATTTAACTTGTAGTGTTTAGTAAAAGTATGTACAGAAGTCCAAGTTAGTATCCAATCTTTTGAAAAAAGCACCAGACGACACAGCCCTGGCAGAATGAGCCTTTAACAGAAGAAGGCTTTTCCCATGAAATGAGTAACAAAAGGAAATTGCCTTATTTATCCATGAAGAAATAGTTTGCTTATAAACAGCCAAACCTAAAGATCTAGGATGAGAGAAAAAAAGCTGCTCATATTTATGAAAGCCTTTAGTGTTATCCAAATGTCTGAGCTGTCTATGCAAATCCACGGTATGAAGAACCTTCTCATTAGCAGACTGAGGAGAAGGGAAAAAGTGGGCATGTGACTAGACTAATCAAGAGACAACTCATTAACCAACCTGGGCATAAAAGAAGGATTAGTAAGAAGGGATGCCCTGCCCCTATGAGAAACTAAAAATGGAGGGACAGCCATAAGGGTGTGAAGCTCAGATACCCTTCTAGCTGAAGTAAGGGCTAAAAGAAGAAAAGTCTTCCAAGTACAATGCCCTAAGGAAGCTGAAGCTGCAGGCTCAAAAGGAGCCCAAGTCAATTTTTCCAAAACAATATTAAGGTACCAGGAAGGAAGAATAGGCTTCCTGGGGGTGGGGTGGGGGTGGTAATAAGAAGAATGCCTTTAAGGAATTGTTTGGACCTCAAATCTAGAAGCCAAAGAAGGAGTCAAAGGCAGACAAGTAGAAATGGCTGACAGGTGGGCTTTAACAGAGCAGTATGCCAACTCAGCACTGAGCAACTCACACAAATGAGAACACCAAACGAACTTCCACAAAAAGTACACCCAGGTTACAAGCAAGACACCAGACAGAAAATGTCTTCCATTTGGACAAATAAGGTTGCCTGGTAGTGGGTTTCCTGGTCTCCTGCAGATCCAAAACCACGTCCTCAGAAAAAAGGTGGGTGTCTAAAAAGTGATCAAACTCTGTCACCCACAGTGTCAGCTGAAGAGTGGACAAGTAGGGAAGGATGACAGCTCCCTTGTCCTGTGTGAGAAGGTCCAGTCAGTGAAGTAACTTGTGATGATAGCCCTTGGCTACATGGAGAAGAGGGAACCAATGCTGTCTGAACCAAAAGGAGTCACCAACAAGATTTTGGGAAAGTCCTGTTCGATCTTGAACAGGACCTTCTGTACGAGAGGAAGGGGAGGGAAGGCATAGACAAACATCCCCTTGCAGGAAAAAAGCCGTCCACCTTCCAAGCCAGAGGACATGGGACTCTGGTGCAAAAGACAGGAAGTGGTCTGCTCTGAGGGGAGGTAAAAAGATCTAATTAAGGAGTACCCCACTGGTGGACAATGTCCAAAAACACATCTCTGTGAAGCATCCACTAGTGAGTCTGTGTCATGGAACTGCTCAGACAGTCTACCACAATGTTCTGATCTGAAGGAATATAAACAGCCTGAAGTCACTTGATAATCTGAACAGATAGTCTGCACAAGAGGTAAGAATATGTTTCCCTTGCTTGTTGACGTACCACTTCACTATGGTATTGTCTGTGAAGACTTTGAGGGGCCCTGGAGGGAAAACAGAATGAAAGACCTGGAGGGCCAGGATAGCAACTCTCATCTCCTTGATAGTAATATGGTCCTCCTTTTGAAGAAGAGATTAAAGGCCCTGAACCTTCAGAGGGCTGAAGGAAGCTCCCCACTCCATGTCTAAGGCATCCGAAGAGAGTTCCTGAACAGGGACTGGAGGCTGAAAAGGAAGCCTTGGGTTGAAGGAAATTTAACAAATCTACCACTAGAGCTCTAACTTGAGACAGGAGAGAAGAGGAAATGTAATGTCCAAAGAATGAGAATGTTGAAGCCAGGCTGAATTTAGGAACCACTGAAGCTTTTTCATATGAAGTCTGGCCAGACGAAGCATAGGGATGGTGGCAGTCATGTATCCCAGAGTCCTCAGAAACTCTTTGGCTGTAATGGAGACCAGAGAAAAAAGGAACTAAAGGAACACAGAGTCAAAGACCTGGGAGGCAACCAGGGATGCTAGCACCGGAATAGTCAAGAGCTTGCACGCGAGAAAGACATGATCCTGAGAGAAGACAAATAGTACAGTGAAGATGCTGAAGGAAAACCTCTGGAGAGGAAGCTGGAATAAGCAGGTCGTCCAGATAAGAAAAGTTATGAATTCCTGTCATCTTGCAGAAAGCAATCAAAGCCGTGAGGCATTTGGTGAAGACCCTTGGGGCAGTGGAGAGGCCAAAGGGTAAAGCAGAGGAAGTACAGTTGTGTACACTTACCATAAATGTAGATGTTCAAGTGTATTCACTTTTGCAGTCATTACATGTGGGTAATCCTGCTGGCAAGTTGCCCTCAGTCAGCCTGAATTCCAAAGTTCTGGGTCCTGCGTCGGCTGCTGTCACTCCTTCCCTGACGTCAGGTCGTCAGGGGTATAAAAGATGTGGCCAATGCCATTTTCTTCAGTTTTTCTTGACCCAGATGTCAGGTGCCCCCTAAAAGGGTAGCCAACATTTATAGATATATATATATATATATATATATATATATATATATATATATATATATAAATACATGCACCAATATAAACTTTACCTTCCTCTACCAGCAAATACACCACATAGGTTGTATAAATCAGAGAAGGAAAGATAGGTTCCATCAGAAGAAAAGGGGGATGGCAGGTGGGTAACCTGGACTAACAGTGAATACACTCGAACATCTACATTTATGGTAGGTGTACACAACTGTACTATGTTCTTCGTGTTTCACTCCTGCAGTCATTACATTTGGGTAGAGTCTCAAAGCTATGGTTGGGAGGCTGCAGCTAAACAGCATTAGGAGCGGCTATGAGGCCCTGCAGAACTGCAGTGGCAAAGCCTGCCCTAGATTTAGAGTAGAGTGGCAGATGATAGTGCTTTGTAAAGGTGTGCACTGAACTCCAAGTAGCAGCCTCGAAAATGTCCTTGGTTGGTAGCCCCCTGAGAAAGGCTGCTGAAGTGGCTGCAGCTCTGGCTGAATGTGGCCTAATGCCCTTAGGCACTGTCTTGCCATGGTGTAAGTAGCAGAAACTAATGCAGTGGCCTATCCACTTTGAAATAGTCTGCTCCGAGATAGCCTTTCCTTGTGATCCTGCAGCATATGCCACTAGTAATTGCTCTGTCTTTCTGAAAACTTTGGTTCTGTCCAAGTAGAATCTAAGTTGTCTGTGTACGCCCAAAGAATGCAGAATTCTCTCCCCCTTGTTCTATGGATTTGGATAAAAAGTTGGCAGATGAATAGTTTAGTTAAGAGCCACACTGGACACCTTAGGCATAAATGTTGGGTTTGTCCTCAGAGAGACCCTGTCTGGATAAAAAGTGATAAAAGGTTCCACAGCCATGAGTGCCTGTAGCTCTGAAACTCGTCTTGCAGAAGTTATTGCTAGGAGCAGAGCTGTTTTCCAAGATAAAAACTTTGTATCAGCAGTAGCAGCTGGCTTAAAAGGAGGCAGGGTGAGTTTTTCCAAGACATAGTTGCGGTCCCATGCAGGCATTGGCGATCTCCTTGGAGGCCTTACATTTTTGGCTCCTCCGAGGTACTGTTTTAACAAGGGATGAGAAAAGATTGGTGGCTCTGAACTGTAATGAGCCGAAATGGCAGAGGCATGAATTTTAATTGATGAAAAAGATAGGCCTTTGTCCAGCATCTCAGTTAAGTATTACAAAATCTGAGGAATATTTGGCACTGCTGTATCAGTTCCTTGTGCCTGGTTCAAAGCACAGAATCTCTTCTATTTTCCAGCATAGGATTTTCTAGTACTAGGCCTTCTGGCCTCCAAAATGACATCCATCACAGCTTTACTGAGAGGTGTGTTTTGTATGACTACATTATCCGCCATGCTGCCAGGTTTAAAGTCCTGAGTTGGCTGTGCAGGATCTGATTATTTTGCTGGGACAGCAGATGAGGTATTTGAGGTAAGGTCCAAGCTGGGCATTGAGACAAGTTCTTTAGGATTGGAAACCAGTACTGGCGGGGCCAATCTGGGGTAATCAGTATCATTTTTGGCTTTTCCTGTCTGACCTTTAGGAGTACCTTGGGGAGGAGAGGCAGAGGGGGAAAGGCATATACTGATAGGTTTTTCCAGATGAAAGATAGGGCATCCACCTTCCATGCTTGTCAGTGATAAGTCCTTGTACAGAATCTTTTTAGCTGGTAGTTGTGAGGGGAGGCAAATAGATCTATGTCCGGGCATCCCCATTTCCTTGTTATCATGCTGAAGACTTGAGGATCCAGCTGGCACTCGTGGGGATCCATGATGTTTCTGCTTAGTTCGTCTGCCAGAGTATTTTTCCTTCCTGGCAGGAACTGTGCCTTCAGATGTACTTAGTAAGTTAATACTGTGTCCCACAAAGTCATGGCTATTCTGCAAAGGGGGTAAGCATGTGTGCCCCCCTGCTTGTTTATGTACCACATGACCGTGGTGTTGTCTGTATCAGTAGTTGTCTCGGATGAAGTAGGTCCTTGAAGGCTGTCAGGGCATTCTGAACATCTAGCATATCTTTTTGATTGATATGTAGATGCATTTGGGTTGAGGACCATGTGCCCTGAATGCATCTTTCTGCCATGTGGGCCCCCCAGGCATAATCTGATGCATCCGTTGTTAGTGTCTGCCTGGCTGGGGGTAATGTGAATGGCTGTCCCTTGTTTTGGTGACAAGCCTTTGCCCACCATCGAAACTCCTGTTGTAGGCAGGGAATAAGAGTATTCATTGTTTCCAGGCTGTGGCAATGTTGAGTCCAAACACTTTTTAAGTACCATTGAAGTTTTTCTTCATATGCAGTCTTGCATATGGAATTAGTAGGATGCAGGATGCCATGAAGCCCAAAGCCTGCAGAATTTTTCTTGCAGATAACTGGGCCTTTGTTGCCAACATTTTGAAACAGGTAGTCAGTTGCCTTTGCTTGTCTGGCGTGAGATAAGCCATCTAAGCAGTTGTATTTAAGCTTGCACCCAGGAATATTATCTCTTGAGAGGGTACTAGTTTTGATTTATTTTCGTTGACTGTGTACCCTAGGCATGTTAGAAGTCTTTTCACAAACGCCAGATGCTGTAGAAGAATGTCCGTGTTCTCTGCTTGAATTAGCAGTCATACAAGTAAGGATATATTTGTATTCCTCTTTGTCTGCAGAATACAATTACTGGTGCCAGGCACTTTGTAAAGACCCTGGGTGCAGTAGATAAGCCAAAGGGCAGTGCAGAGAATTGGTAATGCATTGAGCCAGCCTTGAATCTGAGGTATCTTCTGCATAATTGTCTGATTGGGATATGCAGGTATGCCTCTATTAGGTCTAAATTCACAAGCCAAGCGTTCTTGCACAGCATGGGCAGAAGCTGCTGCAAAGTCAACATCTTGAATTTTGGTATACCCAGGAATGTGTTCAAAATAGATAGGTCCAGTACTGGCCTCCAGGCCTTGTCCTTTCTGGGTACCAAGAACAGTCTTGAGTAAAGTTCCTTGTCCCTGCTCTTGCTCTGGTACTAGTTGAATGGCCCCCATGTTCATGAGGGATGAGACTTGTTTTTGTGCATCTGCACATTGATTTTTTGGCAGATCTGGCCAGCCATTTGCCTTTGGCAGGGTATGGAAATGGAACTTGTAGCCTTGTGACACGATATTTAGGACCCACTTGTCCTGGGTTATAATGTGCCAATTTTGAGAAAAAAGTGCTAATTTTCCCCCTAAGGGTGCTGCCAGGAGATAAGTGCTTGGTGCAGGCAGGGGGAAGTCATTGGGACTGTTTCCTGTATGGTTGTGATTCGTCTTCTCCAGCTTTGGAGGTAGAAGCCCCCCATTGTTTTGAGCGGTATGAACCTTGAGCCTGGGATCTGCCTCTAGAGCATCTGGTTCTGCCCCTTTGAGGTCTGTCTGACACAGGAAAGGACCAATTCTTTGTTGGCCAGTGTCTACTAAACCTAGGGTAGCTGTACTTGTAAAAAAAAATCTTTGACCGTTTGCATAGATTTAGCTTTGTCCTCCATTTTAACACCTCTTCTGCCTTAACACCAAACAAAGTGTCATGCTGTAAAGGTGCAGCTAATAATTTAACTTTAACATGACCAGGCAGATTTTGTTCCTTTAACCAAGAATGCCTCCTAATTACAGAACCTGTAACTCCGGCCCTGCAGGAGGTCTCTAAAGAATCAAAACCACATTGCAAAGTATGCTTTCCAACTTGCTGAGCTGCATGCAATAATTCCTGCATTTCCTTGTTTTCTACACATTCAGAGTTTAACAACATTTTCTGTTTAAGCAATGCCATGACATGTTGCTGATATTGCTAACTGACAGTTTAAGGCCCTTATAGCCAAAGTAGCAGATGTGTAAACCTTTTTTCCCCATCTATCCAGTGCTCTAGAATATCTGTCAGAGGGGGTAGCATTTTTTGCAACGGAAGCCTTAACTCCTTTGGGACCCTGAGAAATAGTTTTTGGGTCTGCAGCAGGGTTTTTAAAAAGGAATTTATGAGCGTCAGGAACCCTGTAATATCTGTCAGGCTTAACAGGTGCTGGAGGTAAGGAGTCAGGGGTAAGACTAGACTCCGAAAACACATCATCTACAATGTCTAACACAGGTGGGATGGCTAGTGGCTTGTTTTGAGGTAGTAAAAGGAAATCCCTGAGCCTCTTTTTAGATTCTGAAAAATCTTGGCTCTCCCAGTGGAAATGCTCCCTCATGGTATGTAAGGTTTCCCCAAAAGAATAGCCCTCTGGAGGAGTAGCTGAAAGTATCGATTCTTCAGTATCAGAAACCTCATGGGGGGAAGAGAATATTCCTGATCACAAGAGGAATCAGAAGAAATGGAAACCTGATCTGAAGATTCATAGTCAGTCTCTTGCCTAGGCCTCTTATCAAGAGGGGGTGGGAACCCCTGATCAAGGTAATCAAGTCTTCGGCAATTTTGAGCATCTGTTTTTGGGCATAGAAGCCTGACCACGTGGCTCTTGAGTTTGTTACTTTGCTTTAGAAAGGGCTGTAGTCTTTGCCTTTGAAGCTGAAGTCGGTTTGATGTAAAGATGTTTAGGTCTGAATACACCCTCAGAAGTCGGTGCCTGCTCAGTGGCTCCGGACCCATCTGAAGGGATAATATCCGAGGCTCCAATACCTTGAGTCTCCAGCGGCATGGCCGATTCCACATGGGAGTCGGTAGCAGCCTGCGACTCTAAAGTAGAGGGCATCAGGGCATCAGAAAGTGCCTCACTGAGTACTGGCTTAGGAGAAGCTTAGTCGGTTTTGGGCCTAGGTTGTCTTTCTCTCTTTTTCTTTGCGTTTTTTGGGAACTCCGGTAGTCGGATGGCTATCCAACGACATTTCTGGATAATTAAACCAGTGTCCAAAATAGTTTAAAGCAAAATCATACAGATGCTTAATAGTGCGTTGGTTAAATCTAGCACAAAACCGACAACCAGAAATGTTGTGATCAGGGCCTAGGCAAGGAATACAGTAAGAATGAAATCCTTATGAGGTATTTGCTTCCCACAAGAAATACAATTATTAACTTTTTCTGACATCGGTCTGGAGCAAGAACAAAGTTTCCCCAATGGGGTACTTAGCTTTATAGAAGACTTTGGATCTGAAACTCGAACACGAAACTCTCAGGATTCGGCCGACCTGCACTTGCGAACTGCTTCTGCTTCAGGCACCGCGCGACAAGAAAGACTAAAGAAAATGGCGTTGGCTGCTTCTTTTATACCACCTGACGACCTGACGTCAGGGAAGGGGCGACAGCAGCCAACGCAGGACCCAAGACTTTGGAATTCAGGCCGGCTGAGGGCAACCTGCCAGCAGGATTACCCAAATGTAATGACTGCAACAGTGAAACACGAAGAACATCCAACAACCACAAGTAAAATATGATAAGGAAAAACTCCAAAGGGGCACTTACCTGAAAAATGGCTTAGAACTAGCAGACGAATGAGCATTCTGAACGACTATCAGAGATGGCATCTTGACTGGAGACAAAGAAGTTCTGAGGATGTTAAGTCTGTACATCACCTTTATGCCCTAATCTGTGTGCAGGGAGCTTAAGTGTGACGTATGACTTCCCTATTACAACTTAAGGCTTTGGTATACTGGCCAGACATCAGGCTGCCCTAGGCAAGAGATCTCTGTTTTAAGGAATACTGCAACAGTGATGCAGGAGGACATCTGAATGAAATACAGCAAACTGAAACTCAAGCAACGAGAGCTGCTCTCAAGCAACCAGAAAAAATAAAACTGAAGAAATACGGTACAGTATGAACAATGCAGTTTTTCATGTGTTGCATTTTCTGCCCCTCCCCCACAGAAACATATCTTACATTTTTAGAGTTTTACAAAGGAAGATAGAAATAAAGTCCCTCTCTCCCTAACCAGAGACCAAATCAAACCAAACAAGTCAAATTGCTAAAATGTCAACATTCGCTCCATACTCATTCAGTTTTCATCAAACTGCACATTCTCTCTCTGATCTCTCATGCACACACGGTCTCTTCAGCTTTCATACATGCATTCACTCACTCTTTTTCTCTCCGATTTCTCATATATACTCTCTTCAGCTTTCATACATCTCTCCAGTCTCTCACACACACACAGTTGCTTCTGCTTTCGTACATGCATGCATTTCATTCTCTCTCTGTTCAATTCATTCAATTTCAATTCACTCCGAATGCCACTGAAAACCGTTTCACATGCCACACTTTCTAGCAGAAATACAAGTTTAAAATATTATTATTCCAGCCAGGCTTTTAATTACTGTATTTCAATATATGGTATAGTATAAGGTATCTGTCAGGTCTATTCTTAATAGTAACTCTCAAGCAACCAGAAACTACACTTATCCAGCATCTACCAATCCCCATGGGTGCCGATTAACAGAGTTTACTGTAAAACTATCTCGGCATAATCTGAAGGCAAAGAATATTTACAGAGGCAACAATTAGGAAAGATTCACGGCTAAAACAGCAATGAATGTTTATGAGCTAAAATGTAGACAGTTAAAAGTTAGCAATATACTAAACTCAAAGTAAAAACACATGCAAGATCTTGAACTGTATTGTTCTTAATTCCGAATGCCTCAAGCAGCAAGTCAGTGCAGGGAAATGAACACTACTGTTATTTAACAGATTAACAGACATGCAGTATAAATATACATACTATTTTCCATTTAGTTTATTTACTTTATTTAATGGTAAAAGGGGGTCTTTGCATCTCATGCTAAAGTGCAGTAGTTTAATTAGTTCAGTTTCTTGAAGCATCCAACACGGGTAAAGAAATGTAGTGCCACATTTTAACAGCACAAAAGGATCCTTAGCTGCAAAGCAAATACGATCTTTTATCAGTAACCAATGCAGGGATGTTGACAGCATATTCCTGCATTTTATACATTCTGATTGGGGATGCCCAGTCACTTGGAATTCTCAATGAATGTTAAAAAAGAAGTTATGTACTCACCATAACATTTCTTGTTTTTTGTCCATAATCTCGCCTTCATTATTGCTGGCTGGGTTCGGAAACGAGCATCTGTTCCGACTCGGCCTTATTCAAAAGCTCGAGAGCTTCCACTGGCTCGAGGCTATACCCTATCCCATGATGCACAGGGAAGATTACCCAGACCTTGTTTGCAAGAAAAAGCATAATTCCAAATAACAGTAAACACTAGAAGTATGAAAGCCAGAAGGGGAAACAGAGACTCCATAATTCAATGTAGATAAAGGAAATTATCCGCCCCGATCCTCCAAGAGGAGGGAAGGAGGGTGGGACGCAAGAATGAAGGCAGGATTATGGACAACAAACATGAAACGTTATGGTATGTGACTTTTTTATGTTATGTTGTCCTATCTCGTCTTCATTCTTGCTGGTTGGGACAGCATCCCTAGCACCTTCTTTCTTCGGTGGCTCAAGGGAACAAACTCTTCAGAACAGTGGAACCAAAGGAAGCCTTGTTCCAGAAGGCCAAGTCCACTTTGTAATGAGTGATAAAAGTATGAGGCTTTACCTATGTGGCCACTGCACAAATCGAATGCGATGGGAGCCTGGCCTGGAATGCAGAAGATGCAGCAACAGCTCTTGTAGAATGGCCCCTCACCTTGCCAGGTAATTGCCTGTTTTGTGAACTGTACGTGAATGAAATGCAGTCTGTATGCCATTTTGAGAGTGTTATTTTAGAAATTGACAATCCTCTCCTAATTTTTGAAAAGGACACAAATAATTGATCTGATTTTCTAAGGTCTTTAGGTCTATGCATATATAAATGCAACTGTCTGTGCACATCCAGCTGGGGTAGTTTGTATTCTGCCTTGTTGCCACAATTTGGGAAGAACACTGGCAGTTCAACAGAATGATTTAGATCGGCCTCCGAGCACACTTTCGGAAGGAAGGAATGGGTAGTACGTAAGTAGACCCCAACTTTGTGAAAAATAATGTAGGTAGGATGCACAGATAAAGCTTGGAGTTCAGATACCTGTCTAGCGGATGTAATGGCCACCAAGAAAACAAGTGTCTTCCATGACAAAAATTTTAAATCGCATTATGACTCCGGTTCAAAAGGGGGGAAATTAAGAAGGACAGAACCAAGTTTAGATCCCATGGAGCTGGGGCTCCCTGACTAGAGGGGTCTTAGCAGTAACGTCCCTTTTAGAAAGGCCTTACAAAGGTTGTGGGACATGATTTTCAGACCCTTTTCACCATTGTGAAAGTTAAAAACAGCAGCTAGCTGTACCCTGATTGTAGCTGCACCCTCATTAAATAGCTTAGCGAGAAATTCTAGCACTGCTAAAATGGGGGCCAAAAAGGGGTCCATATTGTTTTTGTAGACCCAGTGAGAGAATATTTTCCATTTGCTACAGTAAAGTTTTCTAGTAGATTTGTGTGAAGAAATCAAAATGTGTTTACCTGCGGAGGAAATGTCATGGAGCCTGGCTATTTGTGGGACTGGAGCAGCCATGCTGTCAAATTCAGGGTCTTGATGGATGGATGGAACTTCCCCGAGTGGGACAGAATATCTGGAACTGGGTCCAGTATCCACGTTTCCTCTAGGAGATGGGACCTGAGAAAGGGGAACCAAATCTGCAAGGCCAGTGTGGTGCTATGAGAATCAAGGTGCTTCTCAATGAGTTGGCATTCTGCAGGACTTTCGGTATTAGGGAAAAGGGAGGGAAGGTGTAAAGTAGTCTCAGGAGCCAATTGTGGACGAGCGCATCCCTGGATGACTTCCCCTTTGGAGGAATCAGGGCAAAGTAGTTGCTGCACTCGGTGTTCATGGAAGTAGCGAATAGGTCGCAGCAAGGCTGGCCCCATTTGTGGAAAATCCTATCTGCAACTTCTTGTTTCAGGGACCACTCGTGGGGCATCAGAATAGCTCTGCTGAGTTTGTCCGCTATCACGCTGGATTTCCCCGAGATGTGCATTGCAGTCAGAAAATGATGAGAAGAGACAGCCCATTGCCAAACCCGTTGAGCCTCTTGACATAGCGGGTAAGATTTGGTTCCTCGTTTGTTTATATACCACACCACTGACATTGTCAGTCTGAATTGCAATAGTTCCTATTGGCAGAGAGTCCTGGAGTGCTCGCAACGCATAGAGCACCACTCTCATCTCTAGGATGTTGATATGCAAGTGGTTCTAGTACTCCTGCCAGATGCCTTGAACATTCCTTCCCAGATAATGTCCCCCCGACCCTGAGAAGCATCCGTGGTCAACGTGGCAATAGGCTGTGTGGAAAAACGAAAGGGCGTCCAGTGGACAACTGAGCTGTATGAAGTCACCAACACAGATCAGTTCTGCACAAATCTGTAATAATGATCTTTTGTGATAGAGGCAGATCCTGTATGGACCATTGAGAGAAAAGAAGCCATTGAAGGATCGCATGTGTAACCTCGGTAGTGGTACCAGCATGATAGCAGCTGTAATGGTGCTCAGACCCTGCAAGACAGTCTTTACTTGAACTTTCCTTTTGGATAGCAAGTTCCTGATTTGACAATGTAGGGACTGAACTCTTTCAGGTGTTAGCCTTGCCATCATTTCTTTAGAGTCTAATTCTGCACCTAAAAAAAAAAAATGCTGTGAAGGCAACAAGGCAGATTTTTTTGAAATTTATTGTAATGGCTAGCTTGGTACAGACATGTATAGTTTCGTCCCTTGCTTGCTCTAGTAGATGCTTGGTGGTGGCAGTCAGGAGCCAGTCGTCTAGGTATGGAAACACTCGGAATCCTAGACATCTCAAGTGAGCCGTAACTACTGCCATGCATTTGGTGAACACTCTGTGAGCTGTAGTGAGACCAAAGGGCAGAGCTCGAAACTGGTAACTGTCTCCCAGCCGAAAGCGCAAGTGTCTCCAAGATCGCCAGTCCATTTTTATGTGATAGTACGCATCCTGGAAATCTACTGACCACATCCAATCGTCTTTCCCCAGAAAGGGGAGGATTGACTGCAGTGTCACCATCCGGAAAGTACAGTTTTGTACCTACCATAAATGTAGATGTCCGATAGATATGCAACTGCAGTCATAACATATAGGTTGTCCTGCCTCAGGCAGCCCTCTGTCGGCCGAATTCCAAAGTCTGGGTCCGGCATCGGCTGGTGTCGCCTCCTCTCCGACATCAGAACGGCTGGAGTATAAAGGCATCAGCTGATGCCTTCTTCTTCAGTGTTTCTTGCCCCAGATGCCAGGTGCCCTCCTAGGAAGGCTAAATTTGGTGAATGGATAAACAATTCCAGACATGCACAACAGTAATAAACAGATACACCATAGGAGGAGCCCCCAGCTAAAAGGAATGGGGGTAATGGACCCATACAGAAGGTTGCAGAGGGGTAGGAGGGTGGGAAAATCCGACTGCAGTTGCATATCTATCGGACATCTACATTTATGGTAGGTACAAAACTGTACTATGTCCTTCAAGAATGCAACTGCAGTCATAACATATGGGTTGAATACCATAGCCAATCTGGGGGTGGTAGGTACTAAGTAAGTGATGGTGTAGCTAAAATGCCCAGCAGGACTGCCGAAGCAAAGCCTGCTCGGGATCTGGAGTATAAAGGCAGGTTGTAGTGCTTGGTAAATGTATGCACGGAGCTCCATGTAGCAGCCTCTAGAATGCCCTTTGTAGCCACTCCTCTTAGGAAAGCTGTGGATGTGGCTATAGCTCTGGTGGAGTGTGGCCTAATATTGGCTGGCACACCTTTTCCATGAAAAGAATAGCAGAATCTGATGGTGTCCAATCCATTTGGAAATTGTTTGTTTGGAGATTGCTTTTCCTTGTGCTCCAGCAGCATAGGCTACAAACAGTTGGTCAGACTTTCTGGTGGCCTTAGTTCTGTCCAAGTAGTAGCGTAGTTGTCTGTGTATGTCCAAAGTATGTAGCAGTGCTTCCCCCCTGCTTTGAAGATTGGGGAAGAAAGTAGGCAGGTGAATGGCTTGATTTAAAGACACCCTGGAAATTGCTTTTGGCATGAATGAAGGATGGTTCTTAGAGAGACTCTGTCCTGATGAAAAATGAGAAAAGGAGGTACTGCCATGAGTGCCTGTATCTCCGAGACTCTTCTTGCTGATGTGATAGCCAATAGGAAAACCGTTTTCCATGAGAGAAATTGCATTTCTGAAGTTGCTGCTGGTTCAAAGGGAGGAAGAGTTAATTTTTCCAAGACAAAATTGAGGTCCCTTGCAGGTACAGGCGGTTTTCCTGGGGGGGTTTGATATTCTTTATCCCTCTCAGGAACGGTCTTAGCAAAGGATGAGAAAACACAGGCGGATCACAATTGTATTTTGCTGAGATTGCTGAGGCATGAATCTTTATGGAAGAATATGAGAGACCAGTATGAAACATTTCTGCCAAGTATTCCAATATCTGAGGTATACTCAAGACTGTTGTATCCTGACCCGTTAGCATTCCAGGTGATGAATCTCTTCCACTTGGCTGAGTAGGTTTTTCTGGTGGAAGGTCTGCTTGCTTCCAGTAAGATCTCGAACTTTTTTGGAAAGAGAGATATCGGAAGGAGTTATGGTAACCTCCAGGCTGTCAGATGCAATGTTTTCAGGTTTTGATGAACCGTCCTGTAATTGTGCTGTGTTAGAAGCAGAGGCCATAGAGGCAGAGGCCACGGCTTGGTCCGAGTTATGCTCAACAGCAATGGGTACCAGTGCTGCCTTGGCCAGTCTGGAGCTATCAAAATGCCTGTTGGTTGTTCTGCTTTGATCTTCAGTATCACCTTGGTCAGCAGTGGTAGAGGAGGGAATGCATAAATTGTTAGGGAATTCCAGCTGAAGGAGAGAGCATCTGTTTTCCAGGCTAGAGGATGGTGAGTCCTTGTACAGAACTTTTTCCAGGTGATGATTCATGTGAGAAGCAAAGAGATCTATGTCCGGTCTTCCCCATGTCCTTGTTATTTGTGAGAAAATGTGAGGATGCAGCTTCCATTCGTGTGGATCCAAGAAATTCCTGCTCAGCTTGTCTGCCAGAACATTGTCCTTGCTTGGCACAAACTGGGATTGCAAATGTATCTTCAGACTCAGGGATTTTTCCCAGAGAATCATTGTTAGTCTGCAGAGGGGATAAGAATGAGTGCCTCCCTGCTTGTTTATATACCACATCACCGTGGTGTTGTCTGTCCTTATTAGCAAATGTCCTTGTTGAAGTGATTTTTCGAAATTCGCGATTGCATGTATCACTGCCAACATCTCTTTTTGGTTTATGTGCAGATGCCTTTCCCTTGGTGTCCATTGACCTTGAATGCATCTGCCTTCCATGTGCGCCCCCCATCCATGATCTGAGGCGTCTGTTGTAATCATTTGACCTGCTTGAGGTTTGTTGAAAGACATGCCTTTGTTTAACTGACTTGCTTGAGCCCACCACAAAAATTCTCTTTTCAGACATGGAATGAGTGGGATTATGTCTTCTAGGCTTTGGCTGTGTTGGGACCATAAGCTTTTTAAGTACCATTGCAGCTTTCTCATATGAAGTCTTGCCAAAGGTATCAGAAGAATGCAAGATGCCATGAACCCCAGGGCCTGCAGGATTTTCCTTGCAGTCAGCTGGGAGAACTTTGCTAGGCCTTTGAAGTACTCTGGTAACTGCTGTTGTTTTTCCTCTGTGAGAAAAGCCATTTGTGTGTTTGTGTCCAGCTTGGCTCCTAGGAAAATAATTTGTTGGGATGGCAGGAGTCTTGATTTCTGACTGTTGACTGTGTATCCCAAGGCCTGTAGTAATTGAATGACATAGTCCAAGTTTGCAATCAAGGTTTGTTTGTTGTCTGCTTGTATGAGGCAGTCGTCCAGGTAGGGGTAGATTTGAATCCCCTGGAGTCTGCAGTGTGCCACTACTGATGCCAGGCATTTTGTGAACACTCTGGGCGCAGTAGATAAGCCAAACGGCAATGCTGAGAATTGACAATGCTCTGTCCCTGCAAGAAATCTGAGGTATCTTCTGCAGCTTTCTCCAACGAACAACACAAGAAGCCAGTGCCAAGCCAACGTTTATTGCGATCTGGTACCTCGGCTTTTCGCCTTCAAATGGATCACAAATTCATTGTGCTGTTAACTACTATTTATACAAACTTTTTTTAGTTAATCAGCACCAATTAATCAATCAACATTTTACTAAATAATTTAAAGTGCTCTACCATTATTTAATGTTTTTACAGATATCTAAACATTAAAAACAGAATATTAACAATCTCAGTTTCACAATTATTATTACATTACTAAATTTCATATATAATCAGTCTTTATTTAAATATCATTATAGAAATATGAGAGAGAATAAATTCAAAAAACTTTCAAGTAGTAAAGAACAGAATCTTCTGCAGCTTTGTCTGATTGGGACATGCAGGTATGCCTCCTTGAGGTCCAGGGTGACTAGCCAAGACCCCTTACCCAGCATGGGAAGGAGTTGCTGCAACGTCAGCATTTTGAACTTTGGCACAATGAGATAAGTATTTAGAGTAGACAAGTCCAGTATAGGCCTCCATTTGTTTTCCTTTCTTGGAACAAGGAACAGTCTTGAATAAAATCCCTGTCCTTGTTCCTGTGGAGGAACATTTTCTATTGCATTTATGTTTAACAGCTTTGAAACTTGAATGAGTGCCTCTGCCCTTTGATGATGTGGCAGGTTTGGCATGCCTTGTCTTATTGGTAAAGTATGGAAGTGGAATCTGTAACCCTTTGTCTATTAAATCCAGAATCCAGTTGTCCTTGGTTAAGATATGCCAGTTTTTTGAGAATAAGGATAATTTTCCGCCCAAGGGTGCTTCTCTTTGAGCCTTTGTAGGTAAGAAAGTCAAGTCATTGTGGTTGTACTTGTGGTGCAGCTGGGCTGCCTGTGCCACTTCTTTGATTTGGTGGTTGCCACTGGCGGCCCCTGTAGGAGCCTCAGTATTGCCCTCTACCTCGGCCACGCCTGTTTTTTCCCCTTTGAAACTTGTCAGTGTCTGGAAAGGACCAATTCTTTGAAGGCCAATTCCTGCTGAATCTGGGAGGCTGAACCTGGAGGAAATCTTTGACTCTCTGTACTGATTTAGCTTTTTCCTCAATGGACTTTAACACATCTTGTGCATTAGCACCAAAAAGCTTCTGTTTTTCTAAAAGTGCATCAAGTAACTTTACTTTAACATGGTCTGGCAGACGCTGTTCTTTTAACCAAGCATGTCTACGTATAACAGCCCCAGTCATAGCTGCCCTAAATGAAGCCTCCAATGCATCATAACCACACTGTAGAAAATGATTGTTAACCTGCTGAGTGTTATTGCACTAGATCCTGCAATGCCTTAAAAATCGGTAGACTCAGGGGAGGCTAGCTTTTTCTGCAAGTCATCCAGTAAAAAATCTTGGTACTGAAACATATGAAAAAGGCAGTTAAGTGACCTCAAAGCCAGGGTGCTGGAGGTATAAACTTTTTTACCCCATCTCTCTAGGGATCTAGCTTCCTTATCCGCTGGCAGTGGATTCTTGGCAGTGGAAGTAGCCATTCCCTTGGGGCCCTGTGAAATTGTTTCTAGATCCACAGAGTGGGCCTTAAAGAGATGCTTGTGTGTGTCAGGGACCCTATAATATCTGTCAGGCTTGACAGGAGCAGGAGGGAGCGAATCAGGGTTAGCACTGGAGTCTGAGAAAACATCATCCAGGACATCCATAACTGGAGGGATAGCTAAAGGCCTGTGCTGGGGAAGCTTGAGGAAGGTACGTAGCCTTTTCCTGGAATCAGAAAATTCCTGGCCCTGCCATTTAAAATGCTCCCTCATGGAGTGTAGGACTTCACCGAACGAAAAATCCTCTGGAGGAGAGGCAGAGGGAATTGATTCCTCAGCATCAGAGTCCTCATAGGCCTGGAAGGATTCTTCTTGGGTATCAGAATGCTCAGAATCCCCAGAGGCGTCATCTGAAGAGAGGTCGTCTGCCTGCTCAGTTCTGGGCCTTTTCTCTGCAGGCGGCTGAGAACCTCTGTCTGGATGAGGCTGAGATCCCTTAATAAGAGAAATTAGATCTGCAGCCAGAGACATGGTTTGTTTATCAGAAGAGGAGGCCTGAGCAATAGGTTTAGGAAGGGCCTTGGCCTGGCTGGCGGCCTTAGCACGTGCAAAGGCCTTGATGGACATGAATACAGGAGGCCTAGCTGCCCCATGTGCTGGTGTAACCTTGTCCACAGGAATGGTGTCAGGAAGATCCAGAACCTCGGTTTCTGGAGGAAAGTCAACAACCGGCACCGTAGTGGACTCCGAGACCGAAGGACGAGATACCTCTGTGTTGTCGGCCTGGAGCGGTTGGGTTACCGCTTCCGAAGGGACCGAAGCACTCACGGAGGGTTTAGGAGGAGTATCGGTGGATGACGAGGGCCGAGGATGTCGGTCCCGGTCCTTACGTTTTTTGGAAGATTGAGTTGTCGGTTGATCCGACGGCATGATATAAGCAAAAGATTCACCGAAAAAGTCTTCGGCAAATTCTGCCCAGCGCCTGAGAGTGCGCTTATTAAAGCAAGCACAGGCAGCACAGGCCGAGACGTCGTGGTCTGGGCCCAGGCAAGGCAGGCAAAGAGAATGGAAGTCCTTACGAGGTATTTGTTTACCACAAGACAAACAATTATTAACTTTCTCAATTTGTTTTGACATCGGCTGAGGCAAGAAAAAATGTTCCCCAACGGGGTACTTAGCTTTTAGATGACTTCGGTACTGAAAACACAGGAGCTGACCGACCGGCACTTGCGAACTGCTTCTGCTTCGGGCACCGCGGCAAGAAAGACTGAAGATGGCATCGGCCGATGCCTTTATACTCCAGCCGTTCTGACGTCGGAGAGGAGGCGACACCAGCCGACGCCGTACCCAGACTTTGGAATTCGGCCGACCGAGGGCTGCCTGAGGCAGGACAACCCATATGTTATGACTGCAGTTGCATTCTTGAAGGACATCTTTGACTTCTTGAATGATTTGTTTAATCTGCTGAGATCCAAGATGGGTCTCCAGTCCTCTGTCTTTTTTGGAACTAAAAATAACCATGAGTAAGTTCCAGATCCTAGATGGTCTGTGGGGACTTTTTGGATGACTTTTCTAGCAACTTCTGTATTTCTGTTGCTGCTTGGTCCCTTTGACAGGATGGAATATCTGGGTCAGATCGTTTTTCCAAGGGGGGGGAGTGGAAAAAGGTATTAATAACCTCTGGATATGATCGTGTGTACCCATTTGTCTTGTATGATTCCTAGCCAGGCATTTGAGTACAATGATAAGCGTTCCCGACTGCCTCCAGAGATGAACAGACGGACCTCCACTCAGGAGTGCTGAAAAGGCCTCCTGGGGAAAGAATCCCTGTCACTGCAATTCTGCGGACCCCCTCTGCTGCGAAGGCTGTGTCTTTTGTTGTTACTTCCCCTCTACCTCTAGGAGAAGAGTTACCACTTGCATCAGGAAACATTCTTTGGGATTTGCAGAACCACGTTTTCCCTGCCCTTTGGGATAAGGTCTGGTGAGTGTGGAAAAACAGACCCCCATGGCAGAGTCTTTCCCTCCCGTTCGCACCTGGTCAAGGTCTCAAACTTTGGGCTTGAACAATAATGAACCATCAAAAGGGGCATTTGTGAAGGAAGACTTAAAGGGTTCAGCAAAGTGACAGATGCATCCAGGAAAGTCTCCTTAAGGAAATTTCTGTAGCTGCTGCCCAACTAACTCCATCGGCTGCATATTAAATCAGTCGCATAGAGGAGTTGACCACAGAGTTTAGAATGGAGAGCTGAAAGGAAACCTTTCAGACACCCCAGCAGCTACTGTACTCTGGTGGGCATCTCCTACCGCCTTCAGGAGATCCCTTTGAAGTCTTGGAAAATAGGTCAAGTAATTCAGTGGTTGAAGTATAAAAGCTGCTGAAGAAAAGGTATGCTTGCCATACCTGTCCATCGTGTGAGAATCTTTATTCAGAAGACAAACAGATGTGGAGCTGTCTGATAACTACTTTTTGGTGGCTGCCGCCACCACCATCACGTCTACTGGGACCCCTTTAGTTAAGAATTCTTTGTCTGATGGTGCTGTAATGAATTTGTTTGGCCACCTCAGGACAGGCTCCACTGTATCTGAGAAGCCCCTCACCTTCCGAGCAATCACGTCCATTAACTGGTCGAAAGGTGGAGACATCTAAGAGGTGGAAGGGAAAGACCCAAAAGCTTCCAGGTATACTGACTAGTCCTCCGAAGTATTGGTGGGCTTCCAGCCACCCCTCTGCTGAAGGATCTCCAGCATGTCTGTAAAAGAGACATCTTCCAAGGGGAACTGTGGGGATCCTTCAGAATCATCCAGGTCAGTATCAGAAGTGATAGGACTCATCAGAGGAGTCCATGTGCTTCCTCTTACACAATCTCTTCTGAGGTTCTTCCTCCATGGTGTACTCTGGGGAAGTTTCAGAAGAGAAAGTCTCACCCGCAGGGGCTTCCTGGGACTCAGGGTCTCTACGCTTGGAGGGGGAGGGATGGTGCTGAGACCGACAGAGGTGCTTTTGGGGGAAGAATGCTCAGGCCGGACAGTGGAACAGTCAGTGGTGATAGCACTCTCTCCATCATCTCAAAAGCCCCTTCAGCCCACTCCGAGGCAGTCCCTGCCTCAGAAGAACCATGAGTCCAGCCCCGAAACTGAGTGGTTGGCTCCGAAGCCGATGTGGGAGCAGAGCTCAACCTCGCTGAAGCCCCGAGAGGTAGAACTGGCTTGGACAGTTGTCTGACTCTACTTCCCTCCCAGGACCTGACAGGAGAGCATCTGCTGTCAGACTCCACAGAACCCGAAGGATGTGAGGATGTCAGAGCAGATGTTGGGACCGAAGAGCCTGTAGTAGGTCTCAGTTCTGACATTTCCACTACTATTGGCCCTAACACCTCTGGCCCCAAAGCCACTGACAGGCTCGAAAGAGGTATCAAAGCAGGGGATGGTGCTTTAATCGGCTCCGGTTCCTTATGGGTAAGAGTCGACAAAATTTTCACCAGTGCTGGAGTGCGAAGGAGTCTCCTAACCAACCGCTCCAAGTCATCATCAGATAGGCTCCTGCAGGAACGGGAGGACAAGGAAGTTGACTTAGCTCTCTCCAACACAGGGAATCTCAGGGTATAAGAAATCTGCTCCAACACTGGGGACCGACTTCCTGACCTGAAGCCCTATCGGTTCCATAGTTCTTGAAGGAGCCGAAGAGACAGACTTCTCGAAGCCAAGAGCCCTTGGTTCCGATATTGTAGGTTTGGCAACTTTCTTGGGAGGTTCTATAGCCGGATCTAAGGCTAAGGATCTCTTTTCCACCTTCTCTGATTTAGAAGAAGAAGAAGGGGAACCAGTGGTATGTTTGAAGCTCTGCGACCCTTCCAGGGCCTCTGAAAAATGGACCATCAACAGACCCGGAACGATCAGCTTATTGTTGCGTTCTAACACCCTGCTGCTAAAGCCATGACAGAACGCACAGAACTCTTGTAGATGGAGGGAACCTAGGCAATAAACACAACTGGTGTGCCCATCAGTGAGAGGCATTTTCTGGCTACACTGGTTGCACTTCTTAAACCCAGACTGCTTATACTCCTTATTACTCTATGTTCTTTCAACGTGACTATGAATAATAACAGCACCAACTAGCTAACAGAAATATATCTAGCAGCTGTAAACAACATTGTTACCTCACAAAGTATAAATGCCCCAAGCCAAAAAGAAAAAAAAAATATTCTACAATGGCTATATACTAACTGTAGGGGGAAAAAACACTTAAAATAAGCTTAACAACTACCAAACATACTAACTTGAAAAAGTGTAGAAACAAAGGATCCTTTTCTCTCTGTCGCTCTCTCTCTCTTTTTTTTTTTTTTAACACAACACACCAAAAGGAAATTAACGGATTCTCCTCACAACAAGAAAGGGAAGACAGGAGAGGAAAACAGCTGTCTAAGTTAAAGGGGCCGCTAGAAGCCCTCTAACTTAAACAAGCTTCCAGGAGTAAGGGAAAGCTCTCCAACTAAAAACAAGCTTGGGGATAGGGGTACGGCACACAACACAAGGCCTGATGAGACAACCCCGGCCAACAGCAAAAAGAGTAGGAGTAGCACAAAACAACCCAATCTGTTCAGTATGATAAAGACTGACACTAGTTTAACTATCCAAAATAGCTAACTGAAGCACAACAGAATATCAGAAAAGTATTTAAATTATCGACTTAGCCAAGAGCTAGCCAGCCAGAAGACACCCGATCTGCTTGAGTGGCAAACGAAATATGGGTACTCTTCCTTCTGCATCATGGGTATGAGTATAGCCTCGAGCCAGTGGAAGCTCTCGAGCTTTTGAATAAGGCAGAGTCAGAACCAATGCTCGGTTCCGAAACCAACCAGCAAGAATGAAGGCGAGATAGGACAAAATAACATCAAATTATTTCAAGAAAGCAAATGTGCTAGATTGGGGTCACAAACATATACTGAGCAACACTTTTATACTGGCATATTTTTTCTGTATAGAACTTCAGCAATCTTTGTAGAAAAAAACAAACATTTTTACAGTGCAACAGTGACACAAACTACTAGCAGCAAGTAGTTCTCTGAGAAGGGGATCAGACTTTTAGTCTCAATGAAATAAAATACACTCAGTAAAAAGACAAATCAAATCTTACTTGGGGAGATAAGAGTCTTAAATGCATGATGTGAACAAACAACGCACTTGAGGAATTCAGTATGCAAATATTATACTGTACATACCTCTGATAAGACTATTTTTTTATCTGCTTTCAACCTATGGTGTTTAAAAACTATACTAAGAAAAATCTATAAATGAATATGGAGAATTTCAGTTAAAAAGGCTGCATTTAAAACTGTATGCACTTGTAGGCTATAAGGAAGAATATGACAAGTCAAACAGCACTTCACAGGAGAAAGCTAATTTAAGGAACATTGACTAGTGATGGATCCTATAGGTGGCACAGCAGATAGCGTTGTTGCCTCACAGCAAGAGGTTCACCGGTTTGATTCTTAGCTGGGGTCCCTTCTGTGTGGAGTCTGCATAGCCTCCTTTTGTTTGTATGGGTTTCCTTCGGGTGCTCCGCCCCCCCCCCCCTACATTCCAAAGTCATGCAGTAGGTGGACTGGACACACTAAATTGGCCAAAGATGCGAGTGTGTGGTGCAGAAGAATTACCATGGCAGGGCTATCCACCCAGTGATGTAAACGTTGGCACTAGATGAATGTCACTGTTGAAGTGATACCCTAATCCCATGTGCAAAAAAAAAAAAAAAAAGGGAAAAAGGGGTTGTGGATGGATGGATTGACAGATGAACTAGTGGCAGATCACGGACATTCCAATGTATTAATTGTAAATTAACAGATTATGTGAAATGTTCAAAGGTACTCCACTAATTTGGGTAAACAGTGTGGCCAATTTAACAAAAAATTAGGGAAGGTTATTATGTATGACAGGAAGGGCAGAGAAAAAAAGAAGCAACTACTGTAATTGTTAGAGATGCTCCTCTAATAGGTTCATAGGTTCATAGGTTTATACTAGGCTTATGGGGAACTATACCCATTATTTTGCTGTGCCTCTGTCGTGTCGGGTCAGATACATCCCAAATGGGGCATTGTACTCAATCATTGGTCTGATGAGGATGAGTAAAAAAGACTATGACCCTCCTGGATCCTAGATGAGAATCCCTTCATGATAGGTGGGCAATGTAGAGAGTCTCTAACTACAATTACCAAAGAAAGTACAGTTGTGTAACACCTTATCATAACAGTACATGTCCTACTGATGACTGTTGTACTATCCCTGACATATGTGGGTTTCACCACTGACATCCATCCAGGGTACCAAAGCTCTACCTTCCCTAGGTCATACGTCCAACACATCTCAGCTCACAAGCATTGGGGTATAAAGATGGACGTGTGAGGGTGGATTCTCAGACTATCTTGCTGCCAGCCTAAACAATGCTACTGCTCATTGTTTCCTCATTACTACCTTTGCTCAGTTCGTTTATCCTGATAAAAGCCACATTGGGGAACATTCCTTTTTATTTTACAATATTTTGTTAAAGTTGTAGATGTCAGCTAAGAAGGGTAAGTTCAAGTGCAATAAACAGATTCTGAACAATGACTTGCATATCAAGTACTTTTATGCCTAGGACTGGAACAAGAAGACAAATCATGCTCTGTCAGTTGTTCATTCCAAAACCCTGCAGGTCTGGGATTTCTACTCTAAGCACCTTTCTTGAGACTCCGCATTTTAAATACTTGACCCAGTCCAAGATGGCTGATTCCACATCCTCAGACATCACTCCACCACCGAAGAAAAATCTTAAGAGGGTTCTAAAGGATAAGCAGTCTAATGTTTCTAACTGATGTACCCACTATGGTTGCAGAACCCACTATATGTCAGGCTATTTCTCAGTTAAACACTACAGAGACCCAGTCATTGGCCAGTATGCTACTGAGACCTTGCAGACTGCCAAAAGATCAAAGGAACTGCGTTTCATTTCAGAAGGACCAGATGGCGTCCCTCAAATTTTAGTTGGGGAAGAAATCCCAGGCTCTCTAATAGAGGTCAGACATGGTTCCGAACCTGTTCATCTCATCCAAGTGGAAGTCAAGCCTAAAAAGAAAAAAAAAAACCAGAAAACTAAGCGTGTGTTTCCGCCTCAGCAGCTGGAGGGGAGGTGTGGATAGACTTCTCACAAGGGCTGTTCTAAGCTATTATATCTTTGAAACTTCTCTTTGCATCTTCACAACCACAGGCTGCTCTTCTAAACCCTATCCTCATTTTCTCTTCATCTGATGAGGTGCAGGACTTTGGCCATTCTCTAGACTATTCCTCTCAGCTGCACTCTCCAGGGCAAATCTCTTTCAATGAAGGGGACTATCTCTCACCCTATTCTCCTGCTGTGGAAGCTTCTTTTGCAGAGACTATACAGAACATGATGAAACACTCTGGAAAGCCACACATCTCTGATACTCAGAAAAGGTATTACATCCTCTTGGAGATAGGTACCCCTGCCCCTTCTCTAGTCACATCTGTCCTTGAGGCTTTCTAGGACACCTTTCAATCCACCTCTTTGGCACCTGATTCTCAACCATCATCTCCTAAGAGACCAGACAGGTCTATATAAAAACCCAGCAGCAGACCCTTCTACAGTATCTTTCTCTCTCTCTTCAGATAAGCACTCTAAGCTTCTGCCCATTGCTAATGTCCTACCTACTGACAAAGATAGAAGGGCCATGGATAGATGGGGAAAGAAGGTCTACACCTCTGCTACTCTTGTCTTTAGGGCAATTACTAGACTTAAATGACAAAGTATTTGATCTCTGTTCTCAGCTCTTTACACAAAGTTATCTTCTACAGTGGACTCTAAGCATCAAATGTACAGCTTACTTTCATAGTCCACTCAGATTGCCAGACACAGCATTAAGTGCAGTTATGATGCTGTGGAAGTTTCTTCTAGAGTAGCTGCCACTGGATCCATTATCCACAGATACGCATGGCTTCGCAGTCAGCCTATACCCAAGGATTTCAAATAAAAAATTCTAGATTCACTACAATACTGCATGGTAACTATAGAGATCAATCAAAGGAGGTTAGAAAGGATTAGGAAGAGAGATTTGATAAGCAATTCACAAAAACAATGGGGAGATAAGACGTACGACTCACAAATATGCAACAAAGTCCAAAAGATTTAGGATTTTTGCTTGGAAGTGTTTGCACAGTATTTTTATATCCAAAGCAGACTCCAAATAATTTTTTCTTGGGTAGACTGCAAATGGTGGAGGTGTGATGAAGAAAAAAAGAGGTAATTGGGAAAGTACAGTTGTGTTCACTTGACATAAATGTAGCTGTTAGAATGTATTCACTGTTGCAGTCATCACATTTGGGTTATCCCTGCCAGGGTAGCCCTCGGCCAACCCGAATACCAGAGACTTAGTATTTCTGCATCGGTTGCTTTCGCTTCAGGACTGACGTCAGGTCGTCAGTAGTATAAAGTAAGGCAGCCAACGTCATTACATCAGTTTTTCTTGCTCTAACCTGCAGGAATCCCCAAGCAGTATTCAGGTTCTGGTGGAAGAACCCCACCATTAGAAAGTAAATACCAATACGTCCCTTGTAAGGAAAGAGAAGAAAAAAGGGGGATGGAGGGAGGGAAGCCAGGACGGCAACAGTGAATACACTCGAACATCTACATTTATGGTAAGTGTACACAACTGTATTATGTTCTTCGTGTTTCACAGTTGCAGTCTCACATCTGGGTTGATTCCCACAACTGAGGAAATGGGTGGAGGCAGTCAAGGAAGCTAGGGGCTAGCTAGGATGCTCTGCAAGACTGCAGTGGCAAACCCTGCCCTGGATTTGGAAGAGAGGCAGGTAGTAACGTTTGGTAAAAGTGTGAACAGATGTCCAGGTGGCAGCCTCCAGGATGTCCCTGGTGGGGACTCCTCTCAGGAAAGCTGCAGAGGTGGAGGCTGCTCTGGTGGAGTGAGTCCTGACCCCCCCCCCTGGGGGGAGGCTTTCTGTGTTGTTTGCAGCAGAAATTGATGCAGTGTGCTATCCATTTGGAAATGGTTTGTTTGGAGATGGCTTTGCCTTCTGCCCCTGTAGCAAAGCTAACCAACAATTGATCAGACATTCTGAAGGATTTAGTCCTGTCTAGATAGAATCTGAGCTATCTGTGCGCACATCTAGAGAGTGCAGGATCCTTTCCTCCTTGTTCTGGGGATTAGGAAAAAAGGTGGGCAAATGAATAGATTGGTTGAGAGCCACAATGGAAACCACCTTTGGCATGAAGGATGGGTTAGTCCTGAGGGATACCCTGTCAGCATGGAAGATGATGAAGGGTTCCACAGCCAAGAGTGCTTGCAGCTCGAAGACTCTTCTGGGTGAAGTGATGGCCAGAAGGAAAGCGGTCTTCCAAGAGAGAAATTTTAGTTCTGCAGAAGAAACTGGTTCAAAGTGGGGCACGGTGAGCTTTTCCAACACAAAGTTAATGTCCCAAGCTGGGGTTGGTGCTCTTCTGGTTGGCCTCAAGTTGCTAGCCCCTCTTAGGAACTGTTTGATCAAGGGGTGTGAGAAAAGGGGCTGCTCAGTGGGAAAATGAGCAGAGATAGCAGAGGCATGAATTTTAATAGAGGACAAAGAGAGGCCACTGTGTAGTAGGTCAGCTAAGTAATCCAGGATGAGAAGGAGGGAGGTCTGTGCCTAATTGGCTCCCTTAGCCTGAATCCAGGTGCAGAACCTTTTCCATTTGTCAGCATAAGACATTCTACTGCTAGGGGGTCTGGCCTCACGTACATCATCTCAAACCTGTTTACTGAGGTTGGCAGATTGATCGAGGATTAAAGAATGTGCCAAGCTGCCAAATTGAGTGTCTGCAATTGGGGATGCATGAATTCCCCTTCCCTCTGGGTCAGGACATTTAGAATTTGAGGAAGATGCCATGGTGGCAGTGGGGACAGGCTGCACAGCAAGGGGTACCAGTGCTGGTAACGCCAGTCTGGAGCTATAAGAATTGTCCTTGGTTTTTCCGCCTTTATTTTGAGCAGTACCCTGGGGATAAGAGGTAGTGGAGGAAAGGCATAGATTGACCCGGGGAAGGACAGGGCATCCACTTTCCAAGCCATGCAGTGATGCTCACTGGTGCCAAATTTGCTGAGCTGATGGTTGGTGTGGGAGGCAAAGAGGTCAACCTTCAGGGTTCCCCATTTCTGAGTTATTGGATGAAGATTCTTCTGTTGAGCTGCCACTTGTGTGGGTCCAGAAGATTTCTGCTTAACTGGTCTGCCAGAGAGTTGAGAGAACCTGGTAGGAATTGTGCTAACAGGTGGAGTTGCATGGCAGAGGCTGTGTGCCAAAGGGTCATGGCCAGCCTGCACAGAGGGTAGGAGTGAGTCCCTCCCTGCTTGTTGATATACCACATTACAGTGGTGTTGTCTGTTTTGATCAGTAGAGCCCATGGAGAGAGAAGAGGCTTGAAATCTATCAAGATGTGCTGGACAGCCATCATCTATTTTTGGTTGATGTGCAGAGAGATTTGTTGTGGGCTTCATTGGCCCTGCATGCACCTGCCGTCCAGGTGTGCACCCCAGGCATAGTCTGATGCATCTGTGGTGAGGGTCTGGACCAAGGTGGGGGGTGGTGAGAAAAATAGACCCTTGTTGTGGAAGCATGCTGTTGCCCACCATAGAAAATCTTTTCTGAGGCAAGGAATTATATGTGTAAGAATCTCCAAGTCTTGAGAGTGTTGACACCAAAGGCTTTTTAGGTACCACTGAAGTTTCCTCATATGCAGTCTGGCATATGGAATGAGTAGTATGCAAGATGCCATGAACCCCAGAGCTTGCAGGATCTTCCTTGCAGATAGCTGGGTCTGGTGGGTAGTTGAGAGAATCAGGCTGTCAGGAAATTTTGCTTTTCTGGTGTAAGGAATGCCATCTGGGATGCTGTGTCCAGGCTTGCTCCCAAGAATATAATCCTTTGGGTGGGCACCTGTTTGGATTTCTTTTCGTTGAGTGTGTACCCTAGGGAGGTTAATAGGGACTTTACAAAAGCCAGGTGCTTGAGCAGCTTTTTCCTGGCTGTCTGCCTGAATTAGGCAGTCATCTAAGTGTGGGTAAATCTGGATATTCCTTTGTCTGTAAAAGGCAATGGCCAGAGCCAGGCATTTTGTGAAAAATCTGGGAGCAGTAGATAAGCCAAAGGGAAGTGCAGAGAACTGAAAGTGCTGAGATCCTTACTGGAAACTGAGATATTTCCTGCATGATTCCCTGACAGAAATATGGAGGTAGGCCTCTAAGCTCTAGGGTGGCTAGCAAAGCATCCTTGGAGAGCATGGGTAGCAGCTGCTAGAGGGTGAGCATTTTGAATTTTGGGATCACCAGGAAGGTGTTTAGAATGGATAGATCGAGGATGGGGTGCCAGGTGCCCTCTTTTCTGGGTACCAGATAAAGTCTGGAATAGAAACCTTGGCGCCTCTGTTCTGCAGGAACATGCTCTACTGCCCTCATACAGAGCAGAGAAAGGACTTGCTTTTACGCCTCTGTCCACTGGTTTGGAGGTAGATCTGGGAACCCTTTTGGGGAAGGAAGGGTGTGGAAAGAAAATTTGTATCCCTGGGACACTATGTTGAGAACCCAGCAGTTGCTGGTAATGGTGGCACAGGTGCTTGCCTGAAAGGAGAGTTTTCCTCCTAGGGGTAAGTGAAGGTGGGCAGAGGGGGGAGGGAGGTGAGTCATTGTGAGTTCTTACCATAAGGGGTGCCTTAGAATTCCCTGGTTTTGAAGTAGAGGTAGTCCACTGCTTAGATCTCTGCATTCCCTGTGGCTGCAGTCTGAGGGGTCTGGCTCCCCGGGGTCTGGGCTGGAAAGGACCAGTGCTTGGTAGGACAATGCCTGCTGAACCTGGGTGGCTGGACCTGCAATAAATCCTTAACTTTCTGCACAGATTTCGCTTTTTCTTCCATCTTTTTTAAGACCTCTTCTGCCTTAATGCCAAAGAAGTTGCCTTTGTGCAAGGGGGCATCCAACAATTTAGATTTGACATGGTCTGGCACAGGCTGTTCCCTTAAGCCATGCATGCCTTCTAATGACAGATCCAGTGACTGCTGCCCTGCAAGAAGCTTCTAGGGTGTCAAAACCACACTAAAAGGTGTGTTTAGTTACTTGGCTTACAGAATGCATTAACTCTTGTAACGCTTTAGATTCTGCACAAGCAGGAAAGGAAGACATTTTTTGTTTGAGGAGCTCCAGGGTATGTTGCTGAAATTTTAGCATATGGAACTGGCAATTTAGTGCCCTGTTAGCAAGAGTAGCTGAGGTGTATAATTTTACATCTGTCTAGTGCTCGGGAATCCCTATCTGAGGGAGTGAGATTCTTAGCAGAGGGTGCTTTAATCCCTTTAGACCCTTGAGAAATTACTTCAGGGTCAGCAGTAAGATTTTTAAAAAGAAATTTGTGTAAGTCAGGGACTCTAATAGTACCTGTCTGGTTTTCTGGGTGCAGGAAGGAGGGTATCAGGAGTCAAGCTGGATTCCAGGAAAACATCCTCCACAACAGCCAGGACTGGGGAGATGGCCAAGGGTCTGTGCTGTGGAAGATCTAAGAATTCCCCGAGTCTCTTTTTAGACTAAGGGTAGTCCTGACTCTCCCATTGGAAATGCTCCCTTAAGGTATGAGGGGTTTCCCCAAAAGAAAAATCCTCTAGGGGAGAGGCAGAAGGAATGGAATCCTCTGCATCAGAATCCTCATAAGCAGAGAGGGGTTGCATGTCCTCAAATTCAGATGCATCAGAGTCATCTCACTCTTGTTCAGACAAAACTACAGGGGACAGATCTCTCTTCCTTTTGGAGGGGGTAGCTTGGCTTCCCCTGATCAGCATGATAAGGTCTTCCACAATTTTAAGGATTTGAGACTGAGGTAAGGAAGCAGGTGCCTGAGATTGGGTTGTCAGTTTCTCGGGTACGGTTCGTACCCTGGGCCTAAGAAGACGACGTCGGTTTGTGTCAAGAATCGGTAGTGCGAAGGACTTCCTCAGAAGCCAGTGCCTGCTCACTGGCTCTGGACCCATCCAAGGTAGAGACGACCACAGGATCCTTAGTCGAAGAAGAGTTTTGTGGCATACTGGGCTCTGAAAGGGTCTTGGTAGGAGCCTGTGAATCCACAGAAGCGGGCATCAGGGGCTGCGAAAGCGCCTCACTGAGGACTTTTTGACTGTTGACTAGCTTAACGGGAAGCGTCGGTAGGTTTGGACCTGTGCGGTCTGTCTCTGTCTTTATCTTTATGTTTTTTTGGAAGATCTGCTGTCTGATGGCTTACCGAAGCCATATCAGAGTTTGAGGACTGTAAGCGAAAATATCTAGCTACAATAAGGGCCCGACGATGGATAGTTCTGGCGTTGAACAAAGCACAGAAGCTACAGCGGGGGGACGTCGTGGTCTGGGCCTAAACAAGTGATGCAGTAAGAATGAAAGTCTCGGTGTGGTACTTGCTTTCCACAGGCAAGACAATCGTTAACTTTTTCTGACATCAGTTAGTGCAAGAAAAAAGGACCCCCAACGGGGTACATAGCTTTAGAAGACTTCAGCTTCAAATCGGTAGATGAAACTCAGGTAGCGGCCTACCGGCACTCGTGCAAACTGCTTCTGCTTCGGGCTCCATGGCAAGAAAGGCTGATGTAATGGCGTTGGCGGCCTTACTTTATACTACTGATGACCTGACGTCAGTCCTGAAGTGATAGCAACCGACGCAGAAACACTAAGCTTCTGGTATTCAAGATGGCTGAGGGCTACCCTGGCAGGGATAACCCAAATGTGATAGCTGCAACAGTGAAACATGAAGATCATCATATTTTTTGGGAAATGTAATGAGTTGGCAAAGTTCAAAAATACACTGTAGACCACTTTATCAGAAAGACTAAGTGAGCAAATTGGAGTAACTAAGAAAATCACTTTTTTTTAGCTGTGATACAGAATCGGAATTGCCCAGTCAGAGTAAGGTCTTGCTAAGTTTAATTTTGTTGGCTGCCAAAAAAGCAATTGATAGAAAATGGAAATCAAAGTTTAGACCAACCTTACTAGAAGTAGTGAATAGAGCAACAGAAATAAGACCTGGAAATGGGATCTTCAGAAAAACGTAGGACCAAATTACATAGAAAAAACGGGAACTGTGGGAACAATACATGTAGAATTGTTTTGGAGACGAAATAAGGTTTAAGGGAAAACAGGAATTAAATGAGCTAAGTAATGTCCTTTTCAGACGATTACATGCAATGAATAATGTTTGCAAATGAAAATATGTCAATATGGTTTTTCATTTACATAAATTTATGATTGCTTATGTCAGTGATAATTCAATAGAGGTTTCTAAAAACAAATTCTAGCCTCATCTTTTGACAAAGGCTTACTGCTTGTCCCTCATGAGATACTGCTAACATAATAAACATTCATATATGCCTCCAAAATCTGACCAGAGGGACACAGAGAAGAAAAGAAAATGAATGGGATGTGTATAAACTTTTCATTAAGGCATCCTGTGTTTGAGGGATAACTGGAATGCCACTTTACCAAGTTCTGATGTTGACACAAGCCTCAGATACACAACTGAAAAGGAAGGGAGAGTCCTGAAGTCTTCTATGAAAGGCTTTGACCTACAAAATGTAGCAGAGTTAGGAAAAACCTTGCCAGAGTGCATCTGTTTTTTTCCCAGATATATCAAGGTTCACGATGCGTACATAGCAGATCAGTTAGACATGTTACCCACAGTAACAGCTGATGCCAGCACTTACACTATGCATGGCTGACTCTAAGGAGGGTAGGGAACATACAGTTGTGTACACTTACCATAAATGTAGATGTCAGAGTATATTCACTGTTGCAGTCATCACCTCCTAGATTCAGCAGGAACTTTCCCTCTAAGCACTGGGCCTTCCCTGCACCTAGCAGACAAGGCCAAGGTAAGCCCTGCAGTGCTTAGAGGGAAAGTTCCTGCTGAATCTGGGAGGTGATGACTGCAACAGTGAAACACGAAGAACATCATAAATATTACAAATTCTCTTTTCACTACCTTAAGTCATCTGACCTTAGAGGATGGTGTAAAATTAGATCGGTAAAAATGTTACATGAACTAAACAATCATGAACTATAAACAAGTTATATATATATATATATATATATATATATATATATATATATATATATATATATATATATATATATATATATGAAAATCAAGTTCTACATGGGAGGTCTAAACAGCAAGATTCCACTCTAAAGGTTAACTATATTTGTGAACTGAAGTTAGTAGAGAAAAACTCAGTTCTTTCCTTTGAAGACTGGTAAGAAGAAAAGGATGGTAGAAGCAGTTGTGATAAAAAGACGGTGTTCTGAATAGAGGCCAATGTGGGTGACGTTTTCCCTTTTGTTTCTATAGGCTTTCTTAGTGGAAAAACTTACGAGAAGCTAATAATTCCATGACCAAGAGAAACAAAGGCTGGACCACAGTACTATCACAAGAATTCGAGAATCATGCAGTTGGCTAGAAGGTATGGAGAAAAAGGAACTTCATCTCCACTGAGTGAGACAGGAGATCCAGATTGAGCTCCAGAATTCCTGGCGAATGTAACAGATAAGGCCAGAAAGGAGGGAGGGAGAGAGAGAGACAGACACACACAGACAAGAAGTGCAACTTAGAATGTCAGGGTAAGCAAAGAGAGTAGAGATCCTGAACCTGCTGGCTTTATGCAGAAAGTTCAGGACAATGGAAGGAGGAGAAATGGCTTTCCTGAAGTCTGAAGAACCATACTAGTTTCTGGAGCCATGACAAGAGATTTTGCTCTCCGAGGGGGGACCATGTTCTAACTCAACATGTACTCCCACCATGGTAAAGGAGAATCCAAGGAAACTGTAGCAGGTAAAGGCGGAGAGACAGCAATCAGAAAAATCTTGGCCTTCCCAATGGAAGTGCTCCCTCAAGGTGTGCAAGGTTTCCCCAAAGGAGAAATCCTCTGGGGGAGATACAGAAAGAATGGACTGTTCTGCATCCGAATCTTTATAAGGGGAGTACGAGTGTTCCTCTACATCAGAATGTTCTGAAACAATGGAGCCCTGTTCAGAGGAGGGGGAATCTTCTACTCTGGGTCTCTTGTCTGTACGGGGCTGGGAGCCCCTGATAAGTGTAATTAAATCCTCAGCCATTTTAAGCATCTGCTTTTTAGGCATGGAGCCTGAGGATGGGCCCTGTGCAACAGGCCTCTTGGGATGCATGGCTGATTTGGACTTAGTAAAGGCCTTAATGGAAAAGGAAGAAGAGGGCCTAAATACACCCTGGGTGGAAGTGGACTTATCCCCGGTAGGAGTTTCAACACTAACAGTGGCTTCGGAGGTTGTAGTCTGAGTAAGGGTCGAGGTACCTGCGGTCTCGGGTACAGAAGACACCGCCAAGGAAGTGTCGTCGGTAGACAGGGACTGCATAGGCGTCTCGCGGAGAACCAGACCACGTGTAGCCGGTTTTGGCGTGGTGTCGGTGGAGACCGCGGACCTCGCGTGTCGGTCTTTGTCCTTGCGTTTTTTGGACAAAACGGTAGTCGGAGTATCCGACGACATTTTATAATCAAAGGCTTTACCAAAATAATGTTGGGCGAACTCCGCCCGACGCTTAATAGTGCATTTATTGAAAGTCGCACAAAAGCGACAGCCCGAGACGTCGTGGTCTGGGCCTAAACAAGGTATGCAGAGGGAATGGAAATCCTTATGCGGTATTTGCTTCCCACAAGAAATACAATTGTTAACTTTGTCTGACATCGGTCTGAGGCAAGAAAAGTTTCCCCAACGGGGTACTAAGCTTTAAAGAAGACTTCGGTTTCCAATTTTTCGTAAATTCAGGAGCTGGCCGACCGGCACTTGCGAGCTGCTTCTGCTTCGGGCACCGTGCGGCAAAAAAGACTGAAGAATATGGCATCAGCTGTGACTTATATACCCCTGTCGCACTGACGTCAGGGAAGAAGGCGACAACAACCGATGCCGGACCAAGACTTTGGAATTCGGCCGACCGAGGACCCGCCTGACGGCAGAGAACCCATATGTGATTACTGCAGCTGTATGCACGATGAACATCGGAGATCTGAAAGAGTAGTGACTAGCTCCCAGTGGGAAGAACAGATTACTCCAGAACACCTTTCTATATTAAGATGATATTGTGCATCCAGGAGGCATACAGTGTACACTCTTTAGAACTAGCACAGAAAAATCAGAATGGACTGAACTATAAACTATCTGGAAATTACACTCCTTACATACTGATTTAGGATAGTTAGACGTAGAGATGGTTACAGGATACCAGTCTCTCTCTCTCTTTTTTTTTGCACTGCAGGCATTGTTTGTGAAGTCAGTCCAGAAATGCAGATTGGAGGAAACATGATGTTAGACTGTCTGGATGTATACCCAGCCAAGACAAGGTGTCAGGACGGGGTTATCAGAAGGGGAGTATCTAAAAACCTAAGTCTGCAGACCACCTATTCTAGAAGCATAATGTAACAGTCTTTCTGGAAAATATGTCAAGGGGAGAAGGTTTGTATAGAGGGTATGTCCCTGGGTTAGGTAGTTACAGATGAGTGCATCTTTCACTGATGTCCCGCACCAGGAGGAGTCATCAAGGGAGGTATTAAAGATGCCTCAAGAAGTTACCAAGGAATCATAGCGTGGTGCAAGCATATCTGATAAGAGTAGCCAGGGCCAGTTGGTTAAAAGGCACCTTCCATTATCTGGGGAATCTGTCTCTTCGAAGTAAAGAAAAGAAGAGCAAATTACAAAAATTGGTTAATGAGTCTTTACCAATGAAGAATAAGGGAGATCTGGGTGATCTGTAGTATCACACAATTGCTTGCATGCATGTCTCATGAAGGTAAAAACCAGATCAGCTGTTTGGAAGGCAATCCTCCAAAGATACGAGCTTTGGAAGTATGGAAATTCTACCCTACAACATTATAAGGCCTAGAGAAGCACAGAGGCAGACAATGACTTTAGGTGGGGGCAGCTAAGGAGAACTCACATGAATAAGCATCCCCATATGGTCTTCCATCCAGGTACTAACCATACTTCACCCTGTTTAGCTTCCGACAACAAACAAGATTGGGTACACAGAGAAAAGTCCTGCCATTTCAAAAGTGTTCATTGTTCTGAATGTACTGCAAAGGGAAGGCAAAAAGGGAATGATCATTAATTCCTATACAGTAACACAGGTCACTATCGTGTCATCCAACAGAACTGCTGCGGTCCAGAGAAGGGCAAAGTAAGGGAACGCTATAATACATATTTGTAGAATCCCTCTAGTTTCTGTGACATACCCAATGGAGGAGTTTGGAATGTGCTCTTTTACTCATAGTACTTCAAGGGAAAAAAAACCCTTGGAAATATATCCTAGAGGAAAAAGGACATTTCATAGCAAAGCAAATCCTAGCCTCTGAAAAAAACAAGGAAAAGGAGAGAGCGGGAGAGAAAGAAACAGAGAGGTTGAGTAGGGGGGCAGTTGACCTCTCTCCATGTACCAAGCTAAAGATTCTTGGAGAGGACAGAGGTTTTCCATTCAGGACCCTAGCACTAGGAGGGGGAGTGGACTCCATGGTGGAAGTTCCTGTGTGGACAAGATGGATCAAGGAAGACTGGGGACTAACAAATCCGACGCCCGTACGTGCCAGGCTCAACCTGATGAAAAGGAAGCAGAGTGAACCTGTGAAGGGGATCATAATGCAGGATGAGATGGAAGCCTCTGAGGTAAACCTGTAACCCGCTAAGAATGCTAAATGTGAAAGCAAAAGCTACATTGGTTACTTCAGATACAAGATACTTGTGCACAAATGAAAAATGATGGTTAGGTGCCACAAAGTACATGGAAATGCCTTAAACATATATGCATTTTAAAGGCCACAAGGACCTCTTCCATCCTTAAATGGAGTGCCAAAAACTCCCTACTTTGATACACAACTGTCAGAAAGGGAAACCAGTCCTAGAGAACAACTTCCTGAAGCCACGACTGAGAGAAACCATGCAAGTTTAAAACATACGGATGTGAAGAACATGCCAGTCTACTCAGGTAGTGTTAGAAGGTCAGTGTCCATCTCTTGTCTGTAGAACGTAAGGCAAATATTTTCCAAATGAGGGACCATAGTATAAGGAAAAAGTACAGTTGTGTATACTTAACATAAATGTAGATGTTCGAGCGTATTCACTGTTGCAGTCATCACAGTTGGGTTATCTGCTTGCCAGAGGACCCAAGTTGATAGCAATCTCTCATTTGACAACCACGTGGCCAAAGTGGTTAGAAAAACATTTTATATAGCCCACCTAATCATGAAGGGATTCACATCTAGATCAGGGGAGGTCATCGTGCCTCTTTACTCATCCCTCATCAGGCCCATAATTGAGTACAATGCCCCTTTTGGGATGTACCTTACCAGACACCTGCAGCAACTGGAAAGACCCCAAAAGTACCTCACCAAGAGGATCAAAGGGCTCAAACAGATGCCATATGCTGCCCGGTTAAAGAAACTCCAGCTCTACTCAGTGGCATACCGCCAGCTCAGAGGCGATCTGTGTCTGACGTATAAAGCCATGTCCAACCCGGAATTAATGGACATGCTGCACCTCAGAAAATCCAAATCCCATCGAGCCACACACTCGAGAGACTTGAACCTCAGCACTGAAATAAATAGGACATGCTGGAGGGACAGATTCATAGCCCAGAGGCTCCCTTCACTCTGGAATAAAATCCCAGTCCAGGTTAGGCAGAGTCACTCATTGACTCTCTTCAAGAGGAATCTTGATGAGTGGATGGGAGATCGTAGGTTTACCCCGGGTATCACTTCTGTGTCACTGTTAGACAGAGGCACAGTATACTAACCTCAAAAAAGGGCATAGCAAAATTAACTTAGAATGTGTGGCGAAAGCCAAACACAATCTGGCTAGGCTTATAAATGCCCGAGGGCAGATAGCCTAGTATGAACCTATGAACACACACACACATTATATATATATATATATATATATATATATATATATATATATATATATATATATATATATATATATATATATATATAAGGTTACACCTCCAACCAAAAAACTTTTAAGCATAGTTAAGGAGAGTAAAGGTATAGCCAAAAGAAGTCAGGGGCTGGAGGGAGGGTAACCAGGACTGCAACAGTGAATACACTCGAAGTCACACTTATGGTAAGTGTACACAACTGTACTATGTTCTTCATGTTTCACTGTTGCAGTCATCACATTTGGGTGGATTCCCAAACCTAAGGATGGGAGGGGGTATTTAAATAGCATCAGGACCAGATATAAGGCCCTGCAAGACTGCAGTGGCAGAGCCAGCTCTGGATTTAGAGAAAATTGGTAAATGGTAATGCTTGGTGAAAGTATGTACAGAACTCCAGGTAGCAGGTTCTAGGATGTCCCTGGTAGATACACCTCTGAGAAAGGCTGTAGAGGTAGATGCAGCCCTGGTTGAATGGGGTCTAATCCCCTGTGGGATAGGTTTTCCATGGTGCTTACAGCAGAAATGAATGCAATGGCCTATCCATTTAGAAATGGTTTGCTTTGAAATAGCCTTCCCCTCTGCCCCTGCAGCAAATGCCACCAGCAGTTGTTCAGATTTCCTTTGAGGTTTAGTCCTGTCCAAGTAAAATCTAAGTTGCCTGTGCACATCTAAGGAGTGCAGTATCCGTTCCCCTTTGTTCTGTGGGTTAGGAAAGAAGGTAGGCAAATGAATGGACCGATTAAGAGCCACAGTGGATACCACCTTGGGCATGAAGGAGGGATTGGTTCTGAGGGACACCTTGTCCGAATGAAAGATGATGAAAGGTTCCACTGCCATAAGTTCCTGTAATTCAGATACGCTTCTTGCAGAAGTGATAGCTAAAAGGAAAGCTGTTTTCCAGGAAAGAAATTTTAAATCTGCAGTAGCAGCTGGCTCGAAAGGAGGAAGAGTGAGTTTCTCCAAGACAAAGTTAAGATCCCAGGCTGGAATTGGAGCTCTTATGGGTGTGGTCTTAAGTTTTTGGCCCTTCTGAGGAACTGCTGAGCAGTGGGTGAGAGAAGAGGGGAGGCTCTGTGCTATAATGAGCTGAAATGGCTGAGGCATGAATTTTGATGGAGGAAAAGGACAAGCCCTTATGAAGCATCTCAGTCAAGTACTGTAGAATCTGAGATAAATTGGGCACTGCTGCGTTCATTCCTTGAGATTGGTTCCAGGCACAAAATCGATTCCATTTTGCAGCATAAGGTTTTCTGGTACTGGGCCTCCTTGTCTCTAAAATGATATCCATAACTGATTTGCTGAGGGATGGTAAAGAAGAGATTAGGGAATTAGCCAGGCTGCTAGGTTCAGGGTTTGCAGTTGAGGGTGCAGAATCTGGTTCTCCTGCTGAGACAACAGGGAAGAAGTCTGACGCAGGTGCCATGGAGCAGAGCGTGAAGATGTGCAAGAGTGGGTACCAGTGTTGGTGAGGCCAGTCTGGTGCAATTAAAATCGTCCTTGGCTTGTCCTGTTTGATCTTTAGTAGTACTTTGGAGAGCAAAAGCACAGGAAAAATGGCACAGACTGAAAGGTTTTTCCAGCTGAAGGATAGAGCATCCACTTTCTAAGCTAGCTTGTGGGGAATCCTTGTGCAAAGTGTGTCCAATTCATGGTTCCGGGAGGAGGCAAACAGGTCTATATCTGGGCTCCCCCACTTGCTTGTCAACATGTTGAAAATCCTTGGTTCCAGCTTCCACTAGCGTGGGTCCATGAGGTTTCTGCTTAGTCCGTCTGCCAGTGTATTTACTTTTCCTGGCAGGAACCGAGCTTGTAGATTCACTTGGTAGCTCAAGGCTGTGTTCCACAATGCCATGGCTAGTCTGCAGAGGGGGTACGAATGTGTACCCCCCTGCTTGTTTATGTACCACATCACAGTGGTGTTGTCCGTCTTTACCATTAGTAGTCCTGCAAGAATGTGGTCCTTGAAGGCTGTCAGTGCATTCTTTTCAGACAACATTTCCTTTTCATTTATGTGCATGTGCATTTGACTTGGGTTCCATTTGCCCTGAATGCACTTCCCTGCCAGGTGAGCACCCCATGCAAAGTCTAATGCATCTGTTGTTAAAATCTGGGCGGCAGGGGGTAGTGTGAATGGTAGTACCCTGTTTTGGTGGCAGGCCTCTGCCCACCAAAGGAACTCTAGGCATAGGCAAGGTATGACAGAAATCCTTGCTTCTAGATGCTGTGAATGTTGACACCACAGGCTTTTGAGATATCATTGTAGTTTCCTCATATAAAGCCTTGCATATGGAATTAGAAGACTGCAAGAGGCCATGAATATTTTTTTGCCTGCAAAATGCAATGACTGGAGCTGGGCACTTTGTGTATACCCTGGATGCAGTAGATAAGCCAAAGGGCAGTGCAGAGAACTGATAGTGCATGTAGCCTGCTTTGAAGCGTAGGTATCTTCTGCAAGACTCCCTGATAGGGATGTGCAGGTATGCTTCTTTTAAGTCTAGTGTTGCTAACCATGCATCTTTGCCTAGCACAGGAAGCAGCTGGTGAAGCGTCAGCATTTTGAATTTTGGAATCACCAGGAAGGTGTTTAGAGTAGAAAGGTCCAGGATAGGATGCCATGTATTGCCTTTTCTGGGTACAAGGAAAAGTCTCGAACAGAAACCTTGTCCCTTTTCTTCTTCTGGTACCAAATGTGTGCTCCACGAACTCAATGAGGAATTAAACCCACAGCTAGGACAGCTGTTTAATCAAAGTCTTACCTCTGTGGATCACAGAGGGGCGTGGCGCACTGTGGTGTGGTCCCACTTCCAAAGCACGCCTCCTCCACCGACCCTGGAAAACCCCATTACATTAGCATTAGCCCCTTATCTGCAAAATGCAAAGGAGGATCATAATGGACTAAAAAAAGACATAGGAGAATTTGCATGACTTTGGATCCAATTGAGTTCCCCATACTAAAGGGGGTGCGTAGCCACAAAAAAATGGGCTGGGCTGCTTTGCCCTATGAATAGCCTCCATGTTTAAGAGAGAGAGTACTTGATTTTGGGCCTCTGCCCACTGATTTGGGGGTAGATCTGGCCACCTGCTTGGAGTTGGTAATGTGTGGAAGTGAAATCTGTATCCTTGAGACACCATATTTAAAACCCATTTGTCCTGGGTAATGAGTTCCCAGTTTTTGGCCTGCAGACCAATCTTTCCGCCTAAAGGAGCGTTCTGTTGGGAAGTGCTTGGAAATTTTAAAAGCAAGTCATTGAGACAGTTTTCCATAGGGGGAATCTTACTACTCCCAGATTTGGGTGTGGAAACCCCCCACTGTTTAGTCTTGTGTGTCCCTTGGGACTGAAACCTGGGGTTTCTGCTGTGTCTGGGTTTGGCTTGAGAAGACCTGGAAGGGGCCGTAAAGGACCAATTCTTACAGGGCCAGCGGCTACTAAATCTAGGAGGCTGAACTTGTAAGAAATCTTTGACAGTTTGCATAGATTTAGCTTTATCTTCCATCTTTTTAAGAACTTCGTCAGCCTTGTTGCCAAACAGGCGGTCCTGATTTAAGGGAGCATCAAACAATTTACCTTTAACATGAACAGGCAAAGATTGCTCCTTAAGCCAAGCATGCCTTCTGAGCACAGACCCAATAACAGCAGCTCTGCAAGAGGCCTCTAATGAATCAAATCCACAGAGCAAAGTAAGTTTTCCAACCTATTCAGCAGAATGCATCAAGTCCTGTAATTCTTTATTTTCAGCACAGTCAGGAATCAACATCATTTTCTACTTAAGCAATCCAATAACATGTTGTTGATACTTTAGCATATGAAACTGGCAGTTTAAAGCCCTAGTGGCCAAGGTTGCAGAAGTGTAAACCTTCTTACCCCATCTATCCAGCGCACTGGAGTCTCTTATCAGAGTGGGTAGGATTCTTAGCAGTAGAAGCCTTAATGCCCTTGGGTCCCTGTGAAATGTCTCTGGATCCGCAACAGGATTTTTAAAAAGGAACTTGTGAATCAGGAACCCTGTAATATCTGTCAGTTTTTCTGAGAGCAGGAGGCAAAGAATCAGGAGCCAAACCAGATTCTGAAAAGGCATCATCAACAATGTCCAGTACAGGCTGTATAGCTAAAGGCCTATGCTGAGGCAGGAGTAAGAAAAGTACAGTTTTGTACCTACCATAAATGTAGATGTTCGAGTGTTCACACTGCTGCAGTCATTACACTTGGGTTATCCTGCCGTCAGGCGGTCCCGCAGTCGGCCAGAGTTCCAAAGTCTTAGTCCGGCGTCGGTTGCTGTCGCTTCTTCCCTGACGTCAGTGCGCCAGGGGTATATAAGATGCATCCGATGCCATTTTCTTCAGTTTTTCTTGCCCCAGATGTCAGGTGTCCCCAAGTAGGTAGGCAATACATATTGCTAATAAAAAATATACATATAAAGTAAAAAACAATATCTTCAGTTACAAGCAAATACACCACAAAGGTTATATAGGATAGAAAGGTATAGATAAGTCCATCTTGTTCAGAGGGTATGAAGGGAGGGTAACCTGGACTGCAGCAGTGTGAACACTCTAACATCTACATTTATGGTAGGTACAAAATTGTACTATGTTCATCATGTTACACTGCTGCAGTCATTAGACTTTGGTAGAATCCCAAAGCTACGGTTGGGTGGCTGGTCTATAAAGAGGTAGGATTGGCTATGAGGCCCTGCAGAACTGCAGTGGCAAATCCTGCTCTGGATTTAGAGTAAAGAGGCAGGTGGTGAAGCTTGGTAAAGGTGTGCACTGAACTCCAAGTTGCAGCCTCCAAAATTTCCTTGGTAGGTACTCCTCTGAGAAAGGCTGTTGAAGTGGCTGTTGCCCTGGTGGAATGTGGCCTAATGTTATTTGGGACTGATTTTCCCTGCTATGTGTAGCAGTAACGAATACAGTGTCCTATCCATTTGGATATAGTCTGCTTTGAGATAGCCTTGCCCTGTGATCCTGCCGCATATGCTACAAACAGCTGCTCAGTTTTCCTGAAAGCTTTTGTTTTGTCCAAGTAGAAGCGTAGCTGCCTGTGTATGTCCAAAGAATGCAGAAGTTTCTCCCCTTTATTCTGGGGGTTTGGATAAAAAGTTGGCAAATGGATGGTTTGATTAAGAGCCACACTAGATACCACCTTTGGCATAAAGGTAGGGTTTGTCCTTAAAGAAACCCTGTCCTGATGAAAAATTATAAAAGGTTCCACTGCCATTAATGCCTGCAGCTTTGAGACTCTTTGTGCTGAAGTTACTGCTAGGAGCAGAGCTGTTTTCCATGATAAAAATTTTTAGATTGGCTGTATTGGCTGGCTCAAAAGGTGGTAGGGTCAGTTTTTCCAAAAAGAAATTGAGGTCCCAAGTTGGTGTTGGTGCTTTCCGGGGCGGTCTTATGTTCTTAGCCACTCTGAGGTACTGCTTTAGCAAGGGATGAGAGAATAAAGGAGGATCCGTGTTGTAATGTGCTGAAATGGCAGAGGCGTGGATCTTAATTGATGAGAAGGATAGGCCTCTGTCCAGCATCTCAGTTAAGTATTGTAAAATCTGAGGAATGTTTGGAACAAGAGGTTCAAGGCTTTGAGCCTGGTTCCAGGGGCAGAATCTCTTCCATTTTTCTGAGTAAGCTTTCCTGGTGCTAGGCCTCCTGGCCTCCAAAATGACATCCATAACAGCTTTAGAGAGAGGTGTTGCCTGTTTGATTAATGTATCTGCCATGCAGCCAGGTTTAGGTTTTTGAGCTGACCATGCAGGATCTGATTGTTATGTTGAGTCAGAAGGTGTGGAATTTGAGGCAAAATCCATGGTGGGCCTTAAGTTCCTTAAGATAGGGTACCAGTGCTGGCATGGCCAGTCTGGAGAAATCAGGATCATCTGTGGTTTTTCTTGTATGGCTTTTAGGAATACCTTTGAAAGGAGAGGCAGTGGCAGGAAGGCATAAACTTTTAGGTTTTCCCAGCTGAACAAAAGAGCATCCACTTTCCATGCTTGTTTGTGATGAGTCCTTGTGCAGAATTTTTGTAGTTGGCAATTCAGTGGGGAGGCAAAAAGATCTATGTCTGGGCATCCCCATTTATGCGTTACCATGCTGAAGATTTGTGGATTCAATTTCAATTCATGAGGGTCTATGATATTTCTGCTTAGATCGTCTGCCAGAGTATTTTTCTTTCCTGGCAGGAATTGTGCTTGCAGGTGACCTTGATACGTTAGAGCTGTGTTCCAGAAGGTCATGGCTTGCCTGCATAGGGGATAAGAATGAGTGCCCCCTTGCTTGTTTATGTACCACATTACTGTGGTATTGTCCGTCTTTAGTAATAATTGTCCTGGATGCAGAAGTTCCTTGAAAGCTGTTAGGGCATTTTGAACAGCCAACATCTCTTTTTGATTGATGTGAAGATGCATCTGGGTCTGTGGTCCACTTGCCCTGAATGCATTTTCCTGTCATGTGTGCTCCCCAGGCGTAATCCGAAGCATCTGTTGTTAGAGTTTGCCTGGCTGTGGGTTGGGTAAAAGGCTGACCCTTGTTTAGGTGACATGCCTGTGCCCACCATCGAAACTCCTGTAGTAGGCAGGGAATGATTGGTATCACTGCTTCTAAACTGTGAGTGTTGAGTCCAAACACTTTTTAGGTACCACTGTAATTTCCTCATATGCAGTCTTGCATATGGTATTAGTAGTATGCAGGATGCCATGAATCCCAGGGCCTGCAGAATTTTTCTTGCAGGGAGATGGGACGTTTTTGCCAGTAATTGAAAATATTGAGTTAGTTGAACTTGTTTGTCTGGTGTGAGGTAAGCCATCTGGGCCGTTGCATTTAAGCTGGCACCCAGGAATATAATCTGATGCAAGGGCACTAGTTTTGACTTCTTTTTGTTTACTGTGTACCCTAGAGAAATTAGCAACCTTTTTACAAACGCCAGATGCTGTAGAAGAATGTCCTTTGTCTCTGCTTGAATGAGGCAGTCGTCCAGGTATGGATATATTTGAATTCCTTTTTGTCTGCAAAATGCAATTACTGGTGCCAGGCACTTTGTGAAGACCCTGGGTGCAGTAGATAAGCCAAAGGGCAGTGCAGAGAATTAGTAGTGCATTGTACCAGCTTTGAATCTGAGGTATCTTCTGCAATTTTGTCTGATAGGGACATGCAGGTATGCCTCTTTGAGGTCCAGAGTAACAAGCCAAGCCTTCTTGCCCAGCACAGGTAGAAGCTGCTGTAAAGTCAACATTTTGAATTTCGGAATATCCAGGTAAGTATTCAGAAATGAAAGGTCTAGTATGGGCCTCCAGGCCTTGTCCTTTCTGGGGACCAGGAAGAGTCTTGAGTAAAATCCTTGTCCTTGTTCCTGTTGTGGTACTTTTTGAATAGCTCTCATGTCCATGAGGGCTGAAATTTGTTTTTGTGCCTCTGCCCACTGATTTTGTGGCAGGTCTGGCATTCCTTTTAGCCTTGGTAAAGTATGAAAGTGGAACCTGCAACCTTGAGACACAATATTCAGAACCCATTTGTCTTGGGTGATTGTTTGCCAGTTTTGAGAAAAAAGTGCTAGATTTCCCCCTAAGGGGGCTTCCAAAAGGGACGTGCTTGGCGTACGAAGGGGAAAGTCATTGTGACCGTTTCCTGTAAGGTTGAGACTTGTCCTCGCCTCCTTTTGGGGTTGAGGTGCCCCACTGTCGTTGTCTGAGCATTGGGGTTGAGATCTGCCTCTTGGGCATCTGTATCTGCCTCTCTCAGGCCTGTCTGACACTGGAAAGGACCAATTCTTTGTTGGCCAATTTCTGCTAAACCGAGGTGGCTGTACCTGTAAGACATCCTTGACTGTTTGCATAGACTTAAGCTTTATCCTTCATTTTCTTTAACACCTCTTCTGCCTTAAGACCAAACAAGGTATCATGCTGTAAAGGAGCATCCAATAATTTTGCCTTAACATGATCAGGTAAACTCCGTTCTTCTAACCAAGCATGTCTTCGAATCACAGAACCTGCAACTGAGGCTCTACAAGAGGCCTCTAAAGAATCAAAACCACACTGCAGAGTATGTTTCCCACCTGTTCAACTGCATGCAATAAATCCTGCATTTCTTTACAATCAGGAGCTTCTGAGCTTGCAAGCATTTTCTGTTTTGATTGAGCCATTAAATACTGTTGGTACTTAAGCATGTGAAACTGGCAATTTAAAGCTCTTACTGCTAAAGTTGCAGAACTTTCTTCCCCCATCTATCCAAAGCTCTGGAATCTCTGTCAGAGAGTACTGGATTTTTACAATGGAAGCCTTAACCCCTTTTGGACCCTGGGAAATAGTTTCTGGATCAGCAGAAGGGTTTTTGTAAAGACACGTGTGAGAGTCACGGACTCTACCACCTATCTGGCTTGGCTGGAGAAGGGGGCAAAGAATCAGGAGATAAGCTGGATTCAGAGAACACATCATCCACAATATCTAGCACAGGCGTAATAGCCAGGGGCCTGTGCTGAGGCAATAAAAGGAAATCTCTGAGCCTTTTCTTGGATTCTGAGTAACCCTGACTTTCCCAATGGAAATGCTCCCTCATGGTATGTAAAGTTTCCCCAAAAGAATAATCCTCAGGAGGAGAGGGTGAAAGGATAGATTCTTCAGCATCAGAGTCCTCATAGGGGGGTAGAGAGTAACCATGATCTGAAGAGGAATCAGAGGAAATGGAAACCTGATCAGAGGAATCATAGTCTGTATCCTGCCTAGGCCTTTTCTCTAGAGGGGGATGGGAACCCCTGATTAGAGTAATGAGGTCTTCGGCCATTTTAAGCATCTGTTTCTTAGGTATTGAGGACTGTCCAGGGGAATGCTGTACTTGTTTCTTTGTTTTTAATGGTGCCTTTGACTTGGCTGTTGTTTTAATGGTAAGTTGTGAAGGTCTGAAAACACCCTCAGAAGCCGATGCCTGCTCAGCGGCTCTGAACCCATCTGAGGGATTAGTTTCCGTAGGCCCAATACCTTGAGTTTCCAGAGGCCTAGTTGTCTCCAAGTGGGAGTCAGAAGCGGCCTGTGGCTCTGAGGTAGCGGGTGTCAGGCGCTGCGAAAGCACCTCACTGAGAACCGGCGACTGGCCTAGAAGAGGTTTCGTCGTCGGTTTTGGACCTCGGATGCCTGTCTTTATCCTTGTCTTTGCGTTTCTTCGGTATTGAGGTTGTCTGTTGATCCAACGGCATACTATAATTGAACCTTCGGCCAAAGTAGTGCAAAGCAAAATCAAAACGTCTTTTTATAGTGCGTTTGTTAAATCTAGCACAAAACCGGCAACTAGTGACGTCGTGATCAGGGCCTAGGCATGGAATACAGTAAGAGTGGAAGTCCTTATGAGGTATTTTCTTCCCTCAAGAAATACAATTATTTACTTTTTCTGACATCGGTCTGAGGCAAGAAAAAAAGTTTCCCCAACGGGGTACTTAGCTTTATTGAAGACTTTGGATCTGAAATTCGACTTCGAAAATCTCAGGAGTCGGCCAACCGGCACTTGCGAACTGCTTCTGCTTCGGGCACCGCGCAGCAAGAAAGACTGAAGAAAATGGCGTCGGATGCATCTTGTATACCCCTGGCACACTGACGTAAGGGAAAAAGCGAAAGCAACCAACGCCGGACCAAGACTTTGGAACTCTGGCCAACTGCGGGTCCGCCTGACGGCAGGATAACCCAAGTTTAATGACTGCAGCAGTGTAACACGATGAACATCCCCTAAGCCTCCTCTTTGAATCAGAAAAATCCTGGCTTTCCCATTGGAAATGCTCCCTTAAGAGTATTTAAGGTCTCACCAAAAGAAAAATCTTCTGGAGGGGAAGCAGAGGGAATAGAGCCCTCTGCATCAGAATCCCCATAAGCAGGTAAGGGCAAATCCAGATCATCAGAAGAATCAGAAAAAATCAGAATCCTGGTCAGAAGATTCATAAAGAACTTCAGTCCAAGGTCTCTGAGAAGGGGGAAGTTGGCTTCCCCTGATTAGAGCTATAAGATCTTCACCCATTCTTATTTGTTTTTTTAAACATAGAGGCCTGAGCATGAGGTTTGGGCGTCGGTTTTTAGGCATGGTTCGAGATTTTGGCCCAAGTGAAGATGGTTGCTTCAGTTTAATATGCAAGTCCATGGGCCTGAATACACCCTCAGAAGGCGGTGCCTGCACAGCGGCTCCGGAACCATCCAATGTAGAGACATTCGCAGGTTCCACAGTTGAAGCATGTCGCAGCAAACTGGACTCCGGATGGGTCTCAGTAGTGGCCTGTGAGTCAGAAGCAGAGGGTATCAGGGGCTGCGAAAATGCCTCACTGAGTACCGGTGAACTGGCGACTGGCTTAGGAGAAGCGTTGTCAGCAGTTTTGGACCTCGGCGGCCTGTCTCCATCTTTATCTTTACATTTTTTTGGAATCCCGGTAGCTGGATGGCTAACTGATGACATTTTGGATAATTAAAGCAAGAACCAAAATATTTAGAGATGAAGATAAACCGACGATAGTGCACTGATTAAATAAAGCAGAAAACCGGCAGCAAGGTACATTGTGGTCAGGGCCTAGGCAAGGAATACAGCACGAATGAAAATCTTTGTGAAGTATTTGCTTTCCACAAGTAATGCAATTATTAAATTTTAATGACATTGGTAAGGAGCAAGAAAAAGTTTCCCCAATGGGGTACTTAGCTTTAGTTGAAGACTTCAGTTCTGAAACTCGATAACTAAAATTTCAGGAGTCTGCCAACCAGTACTTGCGAACTACTTCTGCTTCGGGTACCGCACGGAAAGAAAGACTGATGCAATGGCTGCATATTTTATACCCCTGACGTCATACCGACGCAGGACTCAAGACTTTGTTAAACATGCCGACTGAGAGCTACTGCAAGCAGATAACCCAAATGTAATGACTGCAACAGTGAAACACGAAGAACATCTGTACTATGTACTTTGTGTTTCACTGTTGCAATCATCACATTTGGGTTGATTCCCAAAGCTGAGGAAGGGTGGAGACAGTCAAGAAGTATTAGGGCTGGCTAGCAGGCCTTGTAAGACTGCTGTAGCAAAGCCAGCTCTGGATTTAGAAAAGACACGCAAGTGGTAATGCTTGGAGAAGGTGTGTACTGAACTCCAGGTTGCAGCTTCCAGGATGTACCTGGTAAGGACTCCCTTGAGAAATGCTGTAGAGGTTGAGGTAGCCCTAGTGGAATGGGTTCTGATCCCCTGTGAGGTAGGTTTTCCATGGTGTTTGTAGCAGAAATGGATGCAGTGTGCTATCCATTTGGAGATAGTTTGCTTTGAAATGGCCTTGCCCTCTGCCCCTATAGCAAAGCTGACTAGCAGCTGGTCAGATTTTCTGAAAGGTTTAGTCCTGTCAAGGTAGAACCTAAGCTGTCTGTGCATGTCCAAGGAGTGCAGGATACTTTCCCCTTTATTCTGAGGATTAGGGAAAACGGTTGGTAAATGGATGGATTGGTTTAAAGCCACACTGGATACCAACCTTAGGCATAAATGATGGGTTAGTCCTGAGGGAAACCCTGTCCGCATGGAAGATAATGAAGGGTTCCACAGCCATAAGGGCCTGTAACTCAGACACTATTCTTGGTGAAGTGATTGCTAGAAGTAAGGCTGTTTTCCAAGAGAGGAATTTTAACTCTGCTGTAGCAGCAGGCTCAAAAGGGGGAAGCGTGAGCTTCTCTAGTACAAAGTTAAGGTCCAAGGCAGGAGTGGGAGCTCTCCCCGGGGGTCTTAAATTATTTTCTCCGCTCAGGAACTGTTTGACCAGAGGGTGAGAGAAAAGGGGTGGCTCAGTATTGCAATGAGCTGAGAAGGCAGAGGCATGAATCTTAATTGATGAGAAGGATTGGCCTTTGTGAAGCAGCTCTGCTAGATGATCTAGGATTTGAGGTAAGGTGGGCACAGCTGTATCCTTTCCCCGAGACTAGCTCCAAGAACAGCATATTTTCCACTTTTATGAATAGGATTTCCTAGTATTAGGCTTCCTGGCCTCAAGGGTGACATCCAGTTCTTGTTTGCGGAGGTTGCTGGTGAAGTATTCAGGGAATAAGCCAGGCTGCTAGGTTCAGGGTTTGCAGCTGAGGATGCAAAATCTGGACCTCCAACTGGGACAGCAGAGAGGGGGTCTGATGCAGGTGCCAGGGTGGCACTATTGTGAGACTGCGTAAAAGTGGGTACCAGTGCTGGTGTGGCCAGTCTGGTGCAATAAGGATTGCCCTTGGCTTCTCCTGTTTGATCTTGAGTAGTACTTTCGAGAGGAGGGGCAGGGGGGGAAAGGCCTAGAAGGAGAGGTTTTCCCATGTAAAGGATAGGGCATCCACTTTCCTTGCTTGGCTGTGGGGAGTTCTGGTGCAAAATTTGCTCAATTGATGGTTTTGGGGGGAAGCAAAGAGGTCCACCTCTGGTGCCCCCACCTGAGGATTAGAAGCTTGAAAGAGTTGGGTTCCAGTTTCCACTCGTGTGGTCCCATTACATTTCTGCTTAAGTCGTCTGCCAGTGAATTTTGTTTGTCTGGCAGGAATTGAGCTTGCCGGTGCATATGGTTGCTCAAGGTTGTGTTCCACAGAGCCATGGCTAATTAATCTGCAGAGTGGGTAGGAATGAGATCCTCCCTGCTTGTTTATGTGCCACATAACTGTGGTGTTGTCTGTCTTTATCAAGAGTTGTCCTGGAAGAATAAGGTATATGAAGGTTATCAGTGCATTCTGTACAGCTAACATTTTTTTTTGATTGATATGCAGGCGCACTTGTCCTGGGCTCCATTTGCCTTGAATGCATTTGCCTGCCATGTGAGCCCCCCATGTATAGTCTGATGTGTCTGATGTCAAGGTTTGGACGGTGGGAGGTTGAATGAAAGGGAGTCCCTTGTTGTGGTTGCAGGCGTCTGCCCACCAAAGGAACTCTGTCCTTAAACAAGAAATTATAGGAATAACTGTTTCCAGGTCCTGAGAATGTTGACACCAGAGACTAAGTACCATCAAAGTTTCCTCATATGCAGTCTTTCATACGGATTTAGGAGAATGCATGAGGCCATGAACCCTAATGCTTGCAGTATTTTTCTTGCAGATAGCTGGGTTTGGGTGGCCAGTAGTTTGATATAATTTGTCAAATAAACCTGCTATTCTGGAGTGAGGAATGCCATCTGGGAAGTTGTGTTCAAGTTTGCTCCCAGGAATACAATTTTCTGGCTGGGTACCGGGTGTGATTTCTTTTCATTGATGGTATATCCCAGAGAAGTTACGAGTCTCTCTACAAATGTCAGGTGCTGACGCAGCAATTCCTGACTGTCCGCCAGAATCAGGCAATCGTCCCAATATAGGTAAATTTGAATGTTTCTCTGCCTGCAGTTTGCAGTGGCTGGAGCCAGGCACTTTGTTAATACCCTGGATGCAGTAGATAAGTCAAAGGGAAGTGTAGAGAACTGATAGTGCATAGAGCCTGCCCTGAAACGTAGATATTTCCTGCAAGATTCCCTTATGGGGATGTGGCAGATAAGCTTCTCTTAAGTCTAGGGTGACCAGCCAGGAGTCCTTGGCTAGCACAGGAAGAAGCTGTTGAAGACTTAGCATTTTGAATTTTGGAACCACCGGAAAGGTGCTGAGTATAGACAGGTCCAGGATAGGACACCAGGAGCTTTCTTTTCTGGGAGCCAGGAACAGTCTTGAACAGAAACCTTGTCCCCTTTGTTCTGCTGGGACAGGTTGAATAGCCTTGATGCTGAGGAGAGAGCGCACTTGTTTTTGGGCCTCTGCCCACTGGTTTGGGGGGAGGTCTGGCCATCCACTTGGGGGTGAAGTGGAATCTGTATCCTAGGGAAACTATGTTTAAAACTCAATTGTCTTGGGTAATGAATTCCCAGTTTCTTGCATGCAGGGCGTGCTTTCCTCCTAAAGGTGCAAGTAGTTGAGCAAGGCTTGGAAGAGGTAACGATAAGTCAATGTGCAATTTTTCAATATGGGGTGGCTTACTAGTCCCTGCTTTGGAAGTGGGAGCCCCCCACTGCTTAGATCTGTGTTTAGCCTGAGACTGAAGTCTTAGTGGTCTGCTGCTCCTGGGTTTGGACTGAGAAGGCCTGGAAAGGACTGGAAAGGAACAGTTCTTTGAAGGCCAATGCCTACTGAATCTAGGTGGCTGTACTTGTAAGAAATCTAACAGTTTGCATAAATTTAGCTTTTTCCTCCATTCTTTTGAGGACGACTTCTACTTGGGTTGCCAAAATGGCGCTCTTGGTTTAAAAGTGCATGCAGTAATTTGGCTTTAACATGATCTGGCAGGTTTTGTTCCTTAAGCCAAGCATGTTTTCTAAGTACAGACCCAGTGACAGCAGCCCTGCAAGATGCTTCTAAAGCATCAAAACCACATTGCAAAGTATGTTTACCAACTTGGTCAGCAGAATGCATTAACTCTTGTAAATCTCTGTGTTCAGCACAGTCAGGAATCAACATCATTTTCTGTTTAATTAGTCCCATAATATGTTGCTGATACTTTAACATATGAAACTGGCAATTTAAAGCCCTGATGGCCACAGTAGCAGAGGTGTATACCTTCTTACCCCATCTGTCTAAAGCCCAAGAATCCCTGTCAGAAGGGGTAGGATTTTTGGCAGTAGTAGCCTTATGCTTTTAGGTCCTTTGGAAATGGTCTCTGGATCTGCAGTAGGATTCTTGAAGAGGAATTTGAGAGAGTCAGGTACTCTATAGTACCGGTCCAGCTTTCCTGGGAGCTTGAGGCAAAGTGTCTGGGGTAAGGCTGGATTCCAAGAAAACAATCTACAATGGATAGCTAGAGGCTTGTGCTGAGGCAGGTGTAAGAATTTTTGGACTGAGAATAGTCCTGGCTTTCCCAGTGGAAATGTTCCCTCAGGGTATGCAAGGTTGCACCAAAAGAAAAATCCTCTGAAAGGGAAGCAGAGGGAATGGAATCCTCTGCATCAGAATCCTGATAAGGGTAAATCCTGGTAGTCAGAAGGAACAGAGATATCAGATTCCTGATCAGAAGGAAAATCAGTTCTAGGTCTTTTAGAGGGGGAAGGCTGGCTTCCCCTAATTAAGGTAATAAGGTCTTCAGCCATTCTAATCATTTGTTTTTGAGGCATGTGAGCCTGAGAATGTGCTTTGGTCATCTGTTTTCTAGGTGTAGTGCAAACTTTAGGCCAGAGGAATTCGGTATTTTTAGCTAGAAACCAAGTTGGTTTAATATGAAAATCCATAAGCCTGAATACATCCTCAGAAGCTGGTGCCTGCACAGTAGCTCCGGACCCATCCAAGGAAGAAACATCCGCAGGTACCATAGTCGAAGAAGATAATCCAAGCGTTATAAGTAAACCATAAACCAAGCAAAAGGCGAATTGCTGACACCACACTATGTAGCTTGAGAAACTGAAAACAATGAAGCAAACTCATGCAAACCAGCAGGACTAAATAAAAACACTTTTAATAAGTTATTAAAAGTGTTTTTATTTAGTCCTGCTGGTTTGCACGAGTTTGCTTCATTGCTTTCAGTTTCTCAAGCTACACAGTGTGGTGGCATAGTCGAAGAAGCATCTCGTGGCATACCGGTCTCCAAATGGGTCTCAGCAGAGGCCTGCGAATCTGCAGAAGTGGGTATAAGGGGCTGCGAAAGCACCTCACTGAGTACCGGCGGACTGGCGACTAGCTTAACAGGAGTGTCGTCGGCAGTTTTGGACCTATGTCGTCTGTCTCTGTCTTTATCCTTATGTTTTTTTGGAAGATCGGTAGTCAGATGGCTTAACGAAGCCATTTTGGAGTATGGAGATTGAGAACGAAAGTATTTTGCTACAAACATAGCCCGAGGATGAATAGTTCGTGTGTTGAATAAGGCACAAAACCAACAGCGAGGGACGTCATGGTCTGGGCCTAAACAGGTGACGCAGTAAGAATGAAAATCTCTATGAGGCATTTGCTTTCCACAGGCAAGACGATTGTTAATTTTTTCTGACATCGGTTAGAGCAAGAAAAAAGGATCCCCAATGGGGTACTTATCTTTTTGAAGACTTCAGGTCTGAAACTCGAAAACGAAATTTCAGGAGTCGGCTGACCAGCACTTGCTAACTGCTTCTGCTTCGGGCACCGCACTGCAAAAAAGACTGTAATGGCATCGGCTGCATGTTTTATACCCCTGATGACCTGATGTCATGGAAGAAGCGACAGCATCTGACACAGAAATCCAAAGACCCTGGTATTCAGGCCGGCTGAGGGCTACCTGCAGGCAAATTACCCAAATGTGATAACTGCAACAACGAAACACAAAGAACATCTTACCTATACCAAAATATAGGTTCTAACAAGGAGGGGAGGAATTAAACTTTAACAATAGTAAAATGCAGTAACAATACCCTAAAAAGGAAAACAAAGTGGAAAGGAAGCCAAGAAAAAAAGAAGTTATGTCTTATCATAACTTTCCATCTGTGTTGTTGATCTTCATTCATTCATTACCGATGGGTTATCAGTTCCATCCTCGGAACCGAGCCGGCCAATATCAAGCTCGCATCAGCCAAAACCTCTTGAGCCATGGTCCTACCCAGAATGCTCTGCTGTTACCTCAGATCGAGGTTTTCAAGTTGCTAGATAAAAATTGAGGCTACCTCTGGTCATGACTGGCCTACCATAAAGGAGTACATGAGATCAACCAGGAACCTCCATATGGGGGACGGAGGGTGGGAAGTAATGAATGAATGAAGGATCAACAACACAGATGGAACGTTATGGTAAGACATAACTTCTTTATCTGATGTTGTTAATCTTCATTCATTCCTTACTGATGGGACAGAGTCCCCCAGCTACCTGTATCTCTGGGTGGCCCTCATGGAAGGACATTCCTGAGCATCATGGAGCCAAAGGAAGCTCTACCTCTGGAGGCCAAGTCCAATTTGTAATGTAGAATAAAGGTATGAGGTTCAGCCCAAGTTGCAGCTGAGCAAATATCATTGAGGGAAGCCTTAGCATGGAAAGCTGCTGAAGTTGCTATAGATCTTGTAGAAAGCACTTTCACTCTGAGGCAAGATGAGACTGTTTATGTTGTAGATAAAAGTGATACAATTTCTCAACCATGAAGCCAATGTAACCTTCAATACAGAATGACCTCATCTAGGTCCAGAAAAAGACAAACAGTTGGGTCTGATTTATGGGTAGATTTTGTTCTGTCCAGATAAAATCTTATTTGCCTATGAACATCCAAGGAGTGCAGGCAATACTCTCCCCTGTTAGAATGGTTAGGAAAGAACACTAGAAGGTCAATAGATTGGTTGACAGACCGCTCTGGCACCACTTTTGGTAAAAAGTAGAATTAGTTCTCAGTGATACCATATCCTTATGGAAGAGAAGATAGGGAGGTTTGATGCATAAGGCTTGAAAGTTCTGACAAGCATCTGGCCTATGTGAATGCAATCAGAAACAAAGTTTTCCAAGAGAGATATTTTACATCACATGAAGACACAGTTTCTAAGGGGGGGTGCTGTTAGAGCTTGCAGAACCAATGCCAAATCCCAAGGTTGTACCAGTTCTCTAAAGGGAGGTTTTAGGTGGATAACCCCTTTCAAGGAAGTTTTACAGAGTCTGTGTGACAAGTGAAGAATCTTGAAAACCAATGTGGAAATTTGAGATGGCAGCTAAATGCACACAAATAGTAGAGGCAGACACCCCAGAGTGGAAAATATGTGATAAGTAATCCAGTACCACCGAAACTGGGGCTGACAAGGAGTTCTGATTGTTTATTCACTGCCCATAGAGAGAACCTTTTTCCATTTGTTAAGATAGATTAGTCTGGTGGACGATTTATGAGATGCAATAAGAATATTGCGCAAAGGGGACGAGAGGTTTTCATGCCTGGCAATCACTGGAAGTGGAGAAACCAAGCTGTCAGTTTCAGGGTTGTTAGATTGGGGTGAATCAGACCCTGCGTATGGGAGATCAACATTGGGGATGCAGTAAGGATCAACGGTTGATCTAGCAGGTGAGGTCAGAGGAAGGGAAACCAGACTTGTTGAGGCCAATAATGAGAATCACTTTGCTCTTCAACTGTCGTGCTTTCTTCAGAAATTGGGAGATGAGGGGAAGAGGAGGATAAGCATAAACTAGACCTGAGGGCCTAGCGTTGACTACAGCGTCCCTCTGTAACTGTTCCCAAGGGGGGATTAGGGCAAAATAGTTGCTGCACTTGTAATTGGTTGGGAGGGCAAATAGGTTGCAGCAAGGCAGGCCCCAGCAGTTGAAGATTTCTGCCGCTATCATAGGATTGAGGGACCACTCATGAGGTTGCAGAATGCACCTGCTCAATTTGTCCACTATCACGTTGGAGCTCCCGGGAATGTGCATTGCAATTAGAAAGCAATTGGAAGCTATCGCCCATTGCCATATTCTCAAGGCCTCTCGCCATAACGGGTAAGATCTGGTGCTCCCTTGTTTGTTGATGTACCAAACCACTGCCATGTTGTCTGACTGGATCGCAATAGTCTCTGACGGAAGGATGGAATGAAATGCTTGCAACGCTAGTAGCACCGCCCTCAGTTCCAGGACATTGATATGCAAAAGGGCCTCTGTCTATGACCAGGTGCCTTGGACCAAGTTTCCCTGACATAGCCCTCCCATCCCATCATGGAGGCATCCGTGGTCACCGTGGCAACCGGTTGATGGGGGTTAAAGGAGCGAGACCATTGTTGGGGATTTCGAGACGTCCACCAGAGTAAGTTTTGCTTACATCTCTGAGTTACACTTATCTGAAAATACAAAGTATGTTGTGGAGGATACCACTGAGTGTGAAGTAGCCACTGAAGAAGCCTCATGTGGAATCTGGCTAGAGCAGCAATGGTGATCAAGGCTGCCATTGACCGCAAGAGTTGGAATATAGATCGAAAGGGAGATTTGTGGTGACAGAGAAGCAGTTGAACCTGTTGCCTTATTCTCTGAAGCCTGTGGTCCGGAAGGGATGCTGTGCAATTTCTCGTGTCCAACAGTACCCCTACAAATTCCAAAGACTGAGTTGGGGTCGTGCTGGATTTCTGCCAGTTTATAGTGATTCCCAAGCTTTGAGCTGTTAGAGTGTAGTGCAGGGCTTCTTCCAGTAGAAGCCTGCTGGGGGAGGTGAGGAGCCAGTCATCTAGATATGGAAATGCCTGGAATCCTTAAAGCCGCAAGTGAGCGATAACCACTACCATGCATTTGGTGAACACTCTGGGGACTGTAGAGAGACCGAAGGGCATAGCTCAAATTTGGTAGTGACTGGCTCCTATGTGGAAGCAGTGGTATCTTCTTGAATGTTTGTCCATTTTTATGCGGTAATACCCATTTTGAAGATCTACAGGGCACATCCAATAGTCTTCAGAAGAGGAAGGATAGACTGAACCATGACCATCTGGAATTTCTCTCTTTTTACAAATTTGTTCAGTGTGCTGGGATCCAGAATTGGTCTCCAGTCCCCTGTCTTTTTTGGCACTAAAAAGAACCTTGAGTAAAAAAAACGGATCCTATCTGGTCTGGGGGGACCGTCTGGATGACTTTTTTGTAGCAGCTTTTGGATTTCATGTGCTGCTGCTTCCCTTTGACTGGATGGAACGTCGGGTAATACTCTGGATGAGACTGGACAAAGATGGAAGGGGATGTGATAGCCTCTGGATATTATCCATTGTACCCAAGAATCTGTGGTTATATTTTGCCAGGCAATAGGGTACAAGGAAAATGACCGCCGACCGCTTCCAGAGGTGAGCAGTCAGGCAACACTTCAGGAGGACTGGTAGGGTTGGCCAGAGAAAGAATCTCTGGAACCCCAGTTTCGCGGACCTCCTCTGTCCCAAAAGGAGAGTCTTCTATTGGAGTTTCCTCCTCTGCCTCTACGGGAGAACTCAAGTGCATCCCGGAAAGAGACCTGTGATTTCCTGTGCCACATCTTCCTGCTCCTCTGATTTCTGGAGTAGAATTGCAGAGGAGTGGAGTGGCTGACACCAACGGCTGACAGGGTCTTACCATCTTGTTCGCACCCTGCCAGCGTATCTTTCACTTTAGGGCTAAACAAAGAAGCAGTCTCGATGAGGACGTTCATGAAGGAAATCTTAAAGGTGTCCGCAAAGGTGCATCCAGGCATGTCATCTGGTGACTATACCCGCGCCTGCCGCTCTAGCTGCCCCTTCCTTTGCATGAGAAATAAGACGCATGGAAGAGTTGGAAATGGACTCTAGGGTGGCTATCTGAGAAGCCATGTTGTCATGGATCTAGTCAGAAACAGCTCCTGCCAAGGTTTCAGAGAGCTGGTTGATAAGATCCCTCTGAAGCCTGGTAAAGTGTGCCAAATAGTTCAAAGATCTTATGGCAAAGGTCGATAAAGCAAACACACGCTTCCCTAGTCTGTCAAGTGCCCAGGACTCCTTGTTGGGCAGATGGACAGTTTGGCTCTCTTCTGCCAAATCCTTCTTAGTTGCAACCGCCACCACCATAGCATCTACTGGAAGACCTCATGACCAATGTGTGTGCTCAGCTGGGGGTGAAAACATTTTATCCAGTCTCTTTGGTATCGCTTCCAGGGTGTCAGGAGCCTTCCATGCCCATTGAATGATGAGCTGGACGAGTTTATTGGCAGGCGGGGGTGACCCAGGAAGTACAGGGCCATGCATGAAAGGCATGCAGGAATACAGAATCCTCAGCGGAAGGATTAGAGGACTTCCAGTCACCCCTGTGTCTAAGAATCTCGAGGATGTCACCAAAGGACACCTCATCAGGGGGTGACCATGGGGACCCTTCCCCATCATCAAAATCCATATCTTCAGTCAATGACTCCTCTGTGGAGATCATGTGCTTCCTCTTGCACAACGCTTTGCATGGTACTTCCTCAGTGGGATGTTCTGGGGAAGACTGCAAAGAGGAGGTCTCATGAGGAGGAGAAACCTGAGGTCCTTGTGCCCGGTGGTTGTGGCCTTGTGACACTTGTGGCACATAGGGGGGAAGAGGACTCTGACATGTGGGATTTGCCAGCAAAGGCAAGCGCCCTCTCCATGGCCTGGAAGGCCGGCCAACCCAAGGAGGGATGGGAGCCTGGAACAGAGCACAATAACCTCAGAACTAGGGTCACACCCCACCCCGACGAGCCCACCCCCAGGACAAGGGGTCTCAAGAGGACTTTGAACAGTGAGAGAGGATCCCTAGAGGGTGCCACAGAAAAAAATCAGCGAGGAACCAGGAATGCTCTCCCCCATGGCACAGCCACTGGCCTGAGATGAGCCCAATGCCCAGCGCACTGAGGGCCACAAAGACGACTCCGGTTCCAAAGTGAGATCCACTACTGGAGTCTGAGGAAGGGAAGCTGCTGTCAGAGTAATAGGCTTTGAAACTTTAAGAGTGTAAGTTGGAGTTTGAGGAGATATATGTTCACCTGAAGGAGGGAACATGGACTTTGATGGGTAAGACAGACCTCTGGCCACAAGCAACTGGTTGACAAGCTGCAACCCATCTTGTTCAGAGAGACTTTTGGTTGACCTAATGGAGAAAGCTGATGGCGATTCTGGCCTTTCTAGAAAAAGACTATATTGACTGTCAGCAAATGGATCCAATGAAGGGGAATATTTGGTCCTTGCTAATTTAATAAATGCAGAGCCCGGAACCGAAGACATCTGCACCGAAGAAAATGGTGTGGAAGTAGTCTGCGCCAACAAAGTCAGCGCCACAGTAGTTAAAAGTGTCTGCACCATAAAAGCAAAAGTATGTCCGGATGGGTACAGTACCGTCCAGTAAAGTGTCTGCACCGGTAATAAGGACGGTGCACAGAAGGACTGCACCAAACATGTTGGTGCAGAAAATGTCTGCGCCGTGCAGTACAGAGAAGTCATACTTGGAGTCAAAGGGGATTGTACCAACAGTGCCGAAGGGGACTGTACCTGCATGGATGGTGCCGGTAAGGGCTGCGACGGAACTCTCGGAGCCGTAGTTGTCTACACCAGGAACTCCGGTGCCAGTACCGATAAGGAAGACATGGATGGGGCCAGATTCACTTGGGGTGTTGCCAAGCCTGGAGCCGACAGGGTCACAGGTGGCAGCGCCGAAGTAGTAATCAATTTCACCTTCTTATGAGTCAACTCCCTACGATCTCCAGAGGGAGAAGAGGGGAGCAACTTCGATGAGGAGGAGGAAGAATGGGTTTAAACAGGAGGGGGTGAGCCCTCCGACCCATAAAATAGCCTCAGAGAAAGGAGACTTGAGAAGACCTTTCAAAATTAACTTATTCTTCCTCTTGATAAGAGTCCTGGTAGAAAAACTTTTACAAATCCCACACAGGGATCCACAGTAAGGTGGGAGACATTCAGACAGTAGACACAAGTCATGGCCATTGGAAAGCAGTAACTTATGGCCGCAGTTACACTGCTTGAAACCAATGCTACTTTTCTTATCCAACATAATGTGGAAATGAAGAACAGTACCAAAAGGAAGAGGAAAGGATACCAAAAAGGATAAGAAGAGAAAAGGAAGGATTACACATGATGGTAATGAAGAATTACCTCAAAGGTAAGAAAAAGGGTAATAAAAGGAAAAGATTAAAGGGAGAGTCTAAAGTATACGATAGTTTCTACTAATATTTGCCTATCCTATTTGAAAATATTTAAAGTAAGAAAAATGTATAAAACTTTCAAAAATGAAACACTTAGCTGAGACAGTGGCTTGACACAGGTGTACAGCAACATGGCAAACGAGATCTGAGGCAACAGGGAGCACAGCATTCTGGGTAGGACCTTGGATAGATAGTTTTTGGCTAACGCAAGCTTGATATTGGCCATCTTGGCTCCAAAGACGGAACTGATAACCCATCAGTAAAGAATGAATGAAGATTAACAATATCAAATTAGTACTTATCTCTTAGTTCCTATGCTTGAGCCTGGACCACATCTGGAGCGATTCAGTGGCAAAAGAGATCGGAGTGCTAGAAGGTTGCAAGGGATTATGGGAAGGGGAGGAGCTTGAGCTCGGGATCTGTCTGAGAAGTTGCCACCGTGGATCCAAGGTCAGATTCTAGACGCATCTGTGATGTATAATGACACGGACAGCATAAGATCGCATTTCTAACTCATCAGAAACGTTTTGACTATGCAACTAAGCATACTTCCTTATCACCACAGATATCGCTGTATTTCTAGAAATAGCATCAGCCCCTTCCAAGGCAATCTTTAAAGCATGTTTAGACACTTGAGAAATACTGGATGCATCATCTTTGACACAGACGTTTTGCTTAGCAGTTAATGCAGAAAACTAATCAAAACTATACATACACCTCAACACAGACTTCCACATAAAACACTGGGTAGTTTAACACCTTAAAGAATACCATCCTGGACCGTACCAGCTTCTTTCGTGGAGATTCTAGCCAACTGCATAGTTTATCTGAAGTGACAGGGTCTGATGAAGATAAGGTATTTTTGTTAGATGTCACTAGGAACACAGCAGCATGATCAGCAGACAAGGGGGGCTTGGAGACCAGGCATGGTCAAGCACACCCTGAATTTTTTAAATACGTTTTAGGCAAAGAATAAGTCAATACAACAGATGTGCAAGCGTTCATAAAAACATCTTGCAATGCTGTGTTAAATGGAGGGATGTTTGCCACATCCGGGGGCATCATCCTTCAAAAGATTATACAGACCTTGCTGATCTCGGGAACAACCTAAGATTGCACCCAACTGAATACATCCCTAAATCTAGCCAGCATTTGAGAAAAGGAAACATCAGTTTGGATTTCTGCACTGTTTTCTCCTCAAGGGAAGCTGAATGATCAGACTCTTGACACTTCTGAAACATCAGATTCTGAATCTCTCTCAAAATCAGGATCCGTGGACAGTTAAAGAAGGGTTAGCACAGGCATTACTCATAACCCAAGTTTGCAACCTGTAATCATCTGCCTGAAAGTACAGTTGTGTGCACTTACCATAAATGTAGATGTTCAAGTGTATTCACTGTTGCAGTCATCACACCTGGGTTATCTACCTGCAGGTAGCCCTCAGTCGGCCGGAATACCAGAGTCTTGGGATTTCTGTGTCGGATGCTGTCGCCTCTTTCATGACTTCAGGTCGTCAGGGGTATAAAACATGCAGCCAATGCCATTACATCAGTTTTTCTTGCCCTAGATGTCAGGAGCCCCCAAAATAGGAAGTGATTACATGGTGTGGAACACCTCCAGTAAAAAGTAAACACCATTGCCATTAGATATGGCCAAAAAAGAGGATAGGCAGAAAAGTACACGAAGTCAGGGGGCTGGAGGGAGGGTAACCAAGACTGCAACTGTGAATACACTCGAACATCTACATTTATGTTAAGTGTACACAACTGTACTATGTTCTTCGTGTTTCACTGTTGCAGTCATCACACTTGGGTTGATTCCCAAAGCTGAGGAAGGGTGGAGGCAGTCAAGAAGTATTATGGTTGGCTAGCAGGCATCGTAAGACTTCTGTGGCAAATCCAGCTCTGGATTTAGAAAAGATAGGTAAGTGGTAATGCTTGGTGAAGGTGTATACAGAACACCAGGTTGCAGCTTCCAGGATGTCTCTGGTAGGGACCCCTCTGAGAAATGCAGTAGAGGTTAAGGTAGCCCAAGTGGAATGAGTTCTGATCCCCTGTGGGGTAAGTTTTCAATGGTGTTTGTAGCAGACACAGATGCAGTGTGCTATCCATTTAGAAATGGTTTGGTTTGAAATGGCCTTGCCCTCTACCCTGCAGCAAAGCTGACTAGCAGCTGGTCAGATTTTCTGAAAGGTTTAGTCCTGTCAAGGTAGAACCTGAGTTGCCTGTACACGTTCAAGGAGTGCAGGATCACAGGTTCATAGGTTGGTACTAGGCTATCAGCCCTAGGGCCTATACAAGCCTAGCCATAACAATTCCCTGGTTATTTCTTCCCACACTATTTACTTCCCTGGACCTCTGTCTAGCAGGGCGACTGATGTGATCCCCGGGGTGAATTTCCTTTATCCCATCCAATCGTCAAGATTCCTTTTAAAGAGGGCCAAAGAGGCACTCTGCTTGACATGCATGGGCAATCTAATCCAGAATCTGGGGAGTCTCTGGGTCAGGAACCTATCCCTCTAGCATGTTTTGTTTATTGTAATGACAAGGATCCTTTCCCCTTTATTCTGAGGATTAGGAAAAAAGATTGGTAAATGGATGGATTGGTTTAGAGCCACATTAGATACCACTTTAGGCATACATGATGGGTTAGCCCTGAGGGATACCCTGTCCGCATGGAAGATAATGAAGGGTTCCGCAGCCATAACGGCCTGTAACTCAGACACTCTTCTTGCTGAAGTGATGGCTACAAGTAAGGCCATTTTCCAGGAGAGGAATTTTAACTCTGCTGTAGCAGCAGGCTCAAAAGAGGGATGCGTGAGCTTCTCTAACACAAAGTTAAGGTCCCAGGCAGGAGTGGGAGCTCTCCTTCGGGGTCTTAAATTGTTACCTCCTCTCAGGAGCTGTTTGATCAGAGGGTGAGAGAAGAGGGGTGGCTCAGTATTGTAATGAGCTGAGATGGCAGAGGCATGAATATTAACTGAAGAGAAGGATAGGCCTTTGTGGAGCAGCTCTGCTAGATAATCTAGGATTTGAGGTAAGGTGGGCACGGCTGTGTCCTTTCCTTGAGACTGGCTCCAAGAACAGCATCTTTTCCACTTCTCTGAATAAGATTTCCTAGTACTAGGCCTCCTGGCCTCAAGGATGACATCTAGCACCTGTTTGCTGGTGATGTATTCAGGGAATAAGCCAGGGTGCCAGGTTCAGGATTTGCAGCTGAGGATGCAAGATTTGTCCCTCCTGCTGGGACAGCAGAGAGGGGGGTCTGATGTAGGTGCCAGGGTGGCACTGCTGCTAGACTACGTAGGACTGGGTACCTGTGCTTGCGTGGCCAGTCTTGTGCAGTAAGGATTGTCCTTGGCCTGTCCTGTTTGATCTTGAGTAGTACTTTGGAGAGTAGGGGAAGAGGAGGAAAGGCAAAAATTGAGAGGTTTTCCCATGTAAAGGATAGGGCATCCACTTTCCATGCTTGGCTGTGGGGAGTTCTGGTGCAAAATTTGCTCAATTGACGGTTTTGGGGAGAAGCAAAGAGGTCCACCTTTGGTGTCCCCCATCTGTGGGTTAGAAGTTTGAATGAGTTGGGTTCTAGTTTCCAACTCGCATGGGTCCATTAGATTTCTACTTAAGTAGTCTGCCAGTGAATTTTCTTTGACTGGCAGGAATTGAGCTTGCAGGTGCACTTGATTGCTCAAGGCTGTGTTCCACAGAGTCATGACTAACCTGCAGAGTGGGTAGGAATGAGTCACCCCTGCTTGTTTATGTACCATATAACTGTGGTGTTGTCTGTCTTTATCAAGAGATAAGGTATTTGAAGGCTGTCTGTGCATTCTGTACAGCTAACATTTCTTTTTGATTAATATGCAGGTAAATTTGCCTTGAATGCACTTGCCTGCCATGTGATCCCCACGAGCATAGTCTGACGCATCTGTTGTCAGGGTTTGGGCAGCAGGGGATTGAGTGAAAGGAAGTCCCTTGTTGTGGTTGCAAGCCTCTGCCCACCAAAGGAACTCTGTCCTTAGGCAAGGAATGATGGGAATCACTGTTTCCAGGTCCTGAGAATGTTGACACCAGAGACTTTTTAAGTACCATTGAAGTTTCCTCATATGCAGTCTTGCATATGGAATTAGGAGGATGCATGAGGCCATGAACCTTAGTGCTTGCAAAATTTTCCTTGCAGATAGCTGGGTTTGGGTGGCCAGTATTTTGAAGTAATTGTCAAATAAACCTGCTTTTCTGGAGTGAGGAATGCCATCTGGGAAGCTGTGTTCAAGCTTGCTTCCAGGAATACAATCTTTTGACTGGGTACCAGATGTGATTTCTTTTTGTTGACTGTATTCCCCAGAGAAGTTAGGAGTCTCTTTACAAACATCAGGTGCTGAAGTATCAATTCCTGACTGTCTGCCTGAATAAGGCAATCGTCCAAGTATAGGTAAATTTGAATGTTTCTCTGCCTGCAGTATGTAATGGCTGGAGCCAAGTATTTTGTGAATAATCTGGGCGCAGTAGATAAGCAAAAGGGAAGTGCAGAGAACTGATAGTGCATAGAGCCTGCCCTGAAACGTAAATATTTCCTGCAAGATTCCCTTATGGAGATGTACAGATAAGCTTCTTTTAAGTCTAGAATGACCAGCCAGGAGTCCTTGCCTAGCATAGGGAGCAGCTGCTGGAGTGTAAGCATTTTGAACTTTGGTACCACCAGGAAGGTGTTGAGAATCCAGGATAGGGCGCCAAGAATTCTCTTCTCTGGGCACCAGGAACAGACTGGAGAAGAAACCCTGTCCCCTTTGCTCTGCTGGAACAGGTTGGATAGCCCTGATAGTGAGAAGAGAAAGTTCTTGCTTTTGCGCCTCTGCCCACTGGTTTGGAGGAAGGTTTGGCATCCAGATTGAATTTGGCAGTGAGTGGAAGTAGATTCTGTATCCCTGGGATACGATGTTTAACTCATTAACCCTGACTACCGTCTCATGGTGCCTCTGTACTTAACACCGAGCACTCCGTGAGATGGTAGTAATTACATGCTGTTACATCAGAGTGCCTTCTCCCAGCATATGTAAGTTTGCATGCATATTTATGGCTCCACTGTTGAAAATTAAGTTGAAAAAGTAACTGAACTTTGCCAGTTACCTCGTCAACTTAAGTTTCAGCATGGAGTTTTGTGGTCTTCATTTTTAACTCTATTTAGAAAATTGGCTTGTAATGCAGCCTGTATGTGCGTCTCAACAGCAAGCTGATTTTCATTAAGCAACTGTGGCAGCCAATGAAAGTCACCGCTTGCTTAACACCCCCCCACCCACTCTGTTCTGTCCAAATAAATAGAAGGTACTACAGTAGATATTCCCTTTTCTTTTCTGCATTTGGTGGAATTATCTACTGTATTCCTCCAATTAAGCATGCCTTTCCCATACCACTGGAAAGCTGCAACGGAGATCCCACTCAGCATGTGTAGGTATGTATTACGCATTGCACTCTGTTAAAGCTTTCACTGATGCAGTCTTGCTTTTTTTGAAGGTGGTTTGTAGGAAAAGCGTCTTTACCACTAAGCCAAACTACTCTGATTTAAGTCCAGGAAAACGGCAATTACAAATGCTTTCATGCAGCGTCTGTACTGTGAACATTGGGATGAGAATGGTCTGTATATCATTATGAAATCTGACGCTCTCTTTCCTTGTTATGGCCCTTTGTAAAGTATGCTTAGTTGGGAAGTCTGGATGGCAAATAATGCATCCGTATTTCTTCTCGGCGTTTGCTTTTGACTGAATTTCATTGTCCTACAGGATTTTGATCAAATGCCGTCTTAATTTTGATGCCAGATGCCAATGCTTTAGCCCAATCTTAAAAATTTCTTAGTTATGATTTTGTTGAAGTTCAGACTGCATCAGCAAATGAGGAGCAACTTCTCTGTTGTTAAATATGGAAGGTCGTTACTAATGTTTGTGTGAAGTGCACTTCCTAGAGTTATGTAACAGGTTTCACCTCATATCATGCGTTCCGGCCCCAAAATCCGGACAACACCAAGAAAGGAGGGGGGGTGTCCATATTCATAAAGGACACCCACACCTCAAGGTTGGTGGCAATGCACGATGCATCGGAGACCATCCAGGTGCAATTAACCATAGGCAAGACTGCTCTGCAATTTGTAGCATGTTACAGGCCACCCTCTCAAACTCAGGAACCTCACATGGCCTTCCTGAAAACATTGGAGGGGATAAATGTATCTCCAAACACCATCATACTAGGTGACTTCAACTACCCTAATATAGACTGGGAACACTACTCAAGCCCAAACACTCTAACCCAAAGATTCCTGGAGTTCATAAACTCAAATGCCATGGAACAACTAGTCACCATCCCCACAAGAGGAGAAAACATACTTGATCTCATCATCACGAACATGGGATCAAAATGTTCAACACCGGAAGTATACCCCTCACTGGTGAGATCAGATCATAAACTAATCTCGCTGGAGGTCCTCATCCCGCCCCACCTGAAACAAAAAAGACCACAGTGAAAAACTTCTCAAAAGCCGATTTCACACTTCTAAAAACTAGTGTGGTCTCCTTTAAGGCCCCTGAGCCAGTGGTAAACATTACTCAAACCGCTGAATCACTTACAAATGCCTTCTACCAGCACCTACAGGACTGCATGGATCAGGCAATCCCAAACAAAACTAAGACTCTCTGTACCAAAGGCAAGCATCCAGTCTGGTGGACCCCAGCCATAAACAAGCTCTACAACAAAGGAGGAAGCTACTACAAGATAGAGCAAAATCCTTGAAAGGTAAGACACCTTTGATCATTATAAGTAAAAAACTAAGAGCTCTCATAAAATCATCCAAGGCAAATTTTGAGAGAAAAATCGCCACGGACTCTAAAGACAATCATAAGGCCTTCTTTAGCTATGTTAGAAACCTAGGAGGAAACTCCCAGATATGCTCAGAATTAGTTCAAAATGATGTGAAAATTACTGAACCTACACACATTGCTAACATACTGGCTGACAGGTTCAGTGCAAACTTCCCCAAAAGGAGAGATGTCTATTACAGAGGCTTGTAGCCCGAGAAACACCGCCAACGCCCAGGTGAGAACTGCCCTCACTAAGGCAAAAACACAGCATCCATCGGACGGTATGGTGTCCCCGGCTGTGTGCTTCATGAACTCAACGAGGAATTAAACCCACAGTTAGGACAGCTGTTTAATCTTAGCCTCACCTCAGGATACGTACCCAAGGAGTGGCGCACGGCGACTGTGGTCCCACTTCATAAGGCGGTGCCTCCACAGACCCTGGAAATTACCGCCCCATTAGCTTGACAAGCCTTATCTGCAAAGCCATGGAGAGGATCATAATGGAACTCATAAATAAAGACATAGGGAACTTGCAGACTTTGGATCCAACCCAGTTTGGCTTTGTCAAAGGCAGATCCTGCCTCTTAAACTTGGTTGACTTTTTCGAGACAGTCACCAAGGCCATTGATGAGGTAAGGCAGTCCATACAGCCTACCTCGACCAGGCAAAGGCCTTCACAATACCCCACTCAGGTATCATTGAAAAACTCATCAGCTTGAATGTAAACCCATACATCACAAGATGGGTTGCAAACTGGCTAAGTGACAGAACCCACAGGGTCAGAGTTGCTGGAGCCATGTCAGACTCAAAGCCTGTCACAAGTGGTGTCCCACAGGGCTCAGTCCTGGGTCCACTCTTGTTCGGCATCTACTTTTCTGAAGTACAAGCAAACACAGGAGGGTTATGGCTGACAAAGTTTGCAGATGACTGCAAACTGGGCGCCATAGTCGAAAACACATCTGACACAGATATCCTCCAGAAGGGCCTCACAGAAATGGATAACTGGTGCCAGAGCCATGGCCTGAAGTTAAACGCCAAAAAATGCATAGTCACACCCTTTGGGAAAAACAAGGTTACCCCTAGCTACCATATAGGTGGCAATCCACTGAGCACAGGAAAAGTCATCAGGGATCTGGGGACCCAAGTTGACAGTAGCCTTTCGTTTGACACTCATGTTGCTAAAGTAGTTAGGAAAACCTTCTATATCGCCCACCTGATCATGAAGGGATTCACATCTAGATCAAGGGAGGTCATCGTCCCCCTGTACTCATCACTCATTAGACCTATGATTGAGTACAATGCCCCGTTTGGAATGTATCTGACCAGACACCTGCTGCAGCTTGAAAGGCCCCAAAAGTTCCTCACCAAAAGGATAAAGGGTCTCAAAAATATGTCTTATGCTGCCCGACTGAAAGAACTCCAGCTCTATTCAGTCTCATACCGCTTGCTCAGAGGTGACCTGTGCCTGACATATAAGGCCATGTCAAACCCAGATTTGATGAATATGCTTCACCTCAAAAATCTAGATCCCTCAGAACCACAAGGGCGGCAGACTTAAACCTTGACACGGTTATAAATAGAACGTGCTGGAGGGACAGATTCATCACCCACAGACTCCCTATGCTGTGGAACAAAATCCCGGTACATGTGAGGCAGAGAACCTCGCTGGCCTTGTTCAAGAGGAATCTTGACCAATGGATGGGAGATCGCAGATATACCCCAGGGATTACTTCAGTGTCACTGCTTGACAGAGGCACAGAAAAATGATAGGCATAGTTTTTATTCAAACTAAAGGGGTGGCGAAAGCCACATAACTATGGGCTAGGCTTATAAATGCCCTTGGGCAGATAGCCTAGTATGAACCTATGAACCTATGTAGCAGCCTGCTTTGTCAGGATGCGTCAGGATGTTAATTCTATACTTTTTTTAACTGCCTATCAGAAAACTTGAGCGAGAGCTAAATAAAAGCCTTATGAACTTTAATTTTCTTGTTTGGTCTCACATTAAAATGCCAGTGTAGTGCACCTTGAGTACTGCAGTCTTGTGATATAAAGTTTCTCTCTTTTTTTCATAACATTTGATGTTATGTAGTCTTACCTCGCCGTAATTCTTGCTGGATGGGTTCGGAGCCGATATTTGACTCCGACTCGGCTGATACTAAAGCTTGAGAGCTTTTACTGGCTCAACGCTAACCCCTATCCCATGGTGCCTCACAGCAATTCCCCAGATCTCGTTTGCCGTGAAAGCTTCCAGGTTGTGTCTTACTGGCTCATTGGCTAAGTAACAGTTAATTTACTAAATCTAGTCCTTTTTATTAACTTTTAGTATTCTGTCATAGTCTTTATTACTATTAATCTCTTGTGTGACTGTTTTTGAGAATTTCTGACCCCTACTTTTTCCCTTAGGACTGTACAGCCTGTTTAAGTTACAGGGCCTTTCCTCCCTGAGTGTCTCTCTTACAAAAAAAAAGTTATACAACTTTCTTTTTCACTATCTTATTGTTAGTAGTTAGTTATTGTTGTTGCATTCTCTAGCTAGTCTATAGTTTCAGTCAGGATGTCTAAAGAAAAGGATAGACAACATAAGGCATGCCTTGTCTTGTTGGAAGTATGGAAGTGGAACCTGTAGCCTTGGTCTATTATGTCCAGAATCCATTTGTCCTTTGTTAAAATGTGCCAATTTTTTTGAGAATAAGGATAATTTTCCGCCTAAAGGTGCTTCTCTTTGAGCCTTGGTCAGCGGTGTCAAAGTTAAGTCATTGTGATTGTCCCTGTGGAGCAGGGGAAGTCCCTGCGCCACCTCTCTGATTAGTCGGTTGCCATTGGCGTCCCCTTTAGGAGCCTCTGTAATGCCCTCTTCCTCGGGCACGCCTGTTTTTTCCCCTTTGAAACTTGTCAGTGTCCGGAAAGGACCAATTCTTAGAAGGCCAATTCCTGCTGAACCTAGGTGGCTGAACCTGGCGGAAATCCTTAACTGTTTGCACTGATTTAGCCTTTTCCTCAATTGATTTCAACACGTCCTGAGCATTAGCACCAAATAGCTTGTGTTTTTCCAGAGGTGCATCTAGAAGCTTTGCTTTAACATGATCTGGTAATGGCTGTTCTTTCAACCATGCATGTCTACGTATGACGGCCCCTGTCATAGCTGCCCTACATGAAGCTTCCAATGAATCATAACCACACTGAAGAAAATGATTGCTAACCTGCTGTGTGTTATGAACCAAATCCTGCAAGTCCTTTCTATCTAAAGGCTCAGGAGAGGCTAACTTTTTCTGCAAATCATCCATCAAGAAATCCTGATACTGAAACATATGAAAAACGCAGTTGAGGGCTCTCATGGCAAGTGTGGTTGAGGTATAAACTTTTTTGTCCCACCTCTCCAGGGACCTAGCTTTCCTGTCTGAGGGCAAAGGATTTTTGGCCGTGGATGTGGACACCCCTTTGGGCCCCTGGGGAAATTGTTTCTAGGTCAACAGCATGGGCCTTAAAGAAATGTTTGTGAGTATCAGGAACCCTGTCTGTCCGGCTTGACAGGAGCAGGGAGGAGAGAATCAGGAGAAGCACTCGAATCTGAGTACACATCATCCAATACATCTAGCACTGGAGGGATAGCTAAAGGCCTGTGTTGGGGAAGCTTAAGGAAGGTACAAAGCCGTTTCCTGGAGTCGGAGAATTCCTGGCCTTGCCACTGAAAGTGCTCTCTCATAGAGTGGAGAATTTCCCCAAAAGAAATATCCTCAGGAGGAGAGGCAGAGGGAATAGAATCCTCCGCATCTGAATCCTCGTAGGCCTGGAAGGACTCTTCCTGGGTATCTGAGTGATCAGAGTTACCAGAGGCTTCATCAGAAGAAAGGGTGTCTGTATGCTCACCCTGGGCCTTTTGTCAGAAGGTGGCTGAGATCCTCTGTCAGGATGGGCCTGGGAGCTTCTGATTAAAGAAATTAAATCTGCAGCTAAAGACATGATTTGTTTATCAGAAGTGGGCTGTGGCAAAGATTTAGGAGGGTGAGACTTAGCCTGGCTAGCAGCCTTAGCACGTGTGTAGGCCTTGATAGACAGACATAGACATAGAGGGCCTAGCTGCCCCACGTGCTGGAGTAACCTTGTCCACCGGTATGGTCACAGGCAAAGCTTGGGCTTCAGCTTCTGGAGGAAAATCAACCACCGGCGCAGGCTCCGGGGCCGGAGTGATCGGTAAAGCGGTGTCGTCGGTCCAGAACGGTGGAACAACCGCCTCAGAAGAGACCGATGCACTCGCGGTAATTTTTGGCGTGGTGTCGGTGGAAGTTGCAGGCCGAGAACATCTATCCTGGTCCTTCCGTTTTTTGGAAATATGCTGTGTCGGTTGTTCCGACGGCATGGTATAAGAGAATTTATCGCCAAAGAAGTCTTCAGCAAACTCTGCCCGGCGCCCGAGTGTGCGCTTATTGAAGCAAGCACAGACCGAGACGTCGTGGTCTGGGCCAAGGCAGGGGAGGCAGTAAGAATGGAAGTCCTTATGAGGTATTTGTTTACCACAAGACAAACAGTTAACTTTTTCAGTTTTTTCTGACATCGGCTGAGGCAAGAAAAATATCCCCAACGGGGTACTTAGCTTTTTGATGACTTCGGATACGTAAAACACAGGAGCTGGCCGACCAGCACTTGCAAACTGCTTCTGCTTCGGGCACTGCGCGGCAAGAAAAACTGAGGAAGATGGCGTCAGCTGATGCTTTTATACCCCAGCCGCTCTGACGTCAGGGAGGAGGCGACATCAGCCGAAGTCAGACCCAGACTTTGGAATCCAGCCGACCGAGGGCTGCCTGAGGCAGGACAACCCATATGTAAGGACTGCAGTTGCATTCTTGAAGGACATCATAAGGATCATCGCCCTCCGGGGTTTAAAAAGTGTGATAGATGCTCACAGAAACGCTCTCTGACAGACAGTCACACCAGTTGCGTGTACTGTTTAGGTGAAGCTCATTTGTAAGAACCCTGCAATTTTGCTGTGTGTTTAGCACCAGGGTATTGAATGAGAGGAAACGAAAACTTACTGACAGTGGTCTTATAACCAGTTCCTTCCAGGAACAGCTGGAACTCAGTCAGGCAGTTTCTAAGTCTTGAAAACAAAAATCTTCGGCCCCAGCTTCGGAGCCATCGAAAAAGACCAAAGCGTCGGAGCCAAGGAGTTCTGACTCCGATTCAGCTTCTTCCACATTGGTACCGTCAGTCTCCTCAGTGCCAAGGCAACCTTCGGTACCGAGAATTTTACCGGATATTGATCCTGTGTCACCTACATTGAGATCTCCTATTCTGGAGAGGAGATCTCCTTCTGTCTCCACCAGATCCTCCAGGACACTCTCAGATGAGGACATCAAACGGGTGGTGAAGAGGTTGCTTTCAGATCCAGCTCTGGCAAAGAAATTGGCCCCTCTGGACCCAATGGCTTCAGAGCCGACCCCCTTACCTGCCACTTTTCCTCCTCCAACTGCTTCACGCTCGGAGCCAGTTACTTCAGGTTTTTCAGTCTTGGATCCGTCACTTCCAGGGAGACTCCCCGCTTCTTCGGAACAGATTACTCTATCCTTGCTCAGTCTGGAGCCGATGGATCTGGAAGCAGACGCTCTCAAGTCGACTCCGAGGGGGACAGTCACTCTGGGTTTTCTTCAGAACCGACCCTCCCTCTCGGTGCCTCGGCTCGACTCAGCTTGGATACCACATCTGCTTCGGGGCCGTTCCCCCTTGCTCAGAGCCGACCATCCGTCTCCTCAAAGCGGGGCAGAAAGGCTTTCAAAGCTATAGAAAAGCTTTATCTTCTGCTAAGACCATACACCTTTGGAACCTGTGTCCCAATAGCAACAGGCAGCAACCTCTTCCCCCCTGCCACCCCCACAGTGTAGGGAACTGGAGGCCCAAGCAGCCCCAACTGGAGGCGCCCCCTCTTCTGAGACCTCCCCAGATTATCCCACTGGAGAGCTCCCTTGGAAGAGACTGTGTAAGAAGAAGCATGTTGACTCACCTGAGTCTGTCTCTTCTGACACTGATTTGGAGAACTCATAAGGGTCCCCCTAGATCCCCCTCTGAGGATGTCTCCTTTTCTGACATCCTAGAAATCCTTAGACCGAGGGGTGACTGGAAGACCTCTAATCCTACTGAGGACAAATCAGTGTATCTTGAGGCCTTTGGTTCCTGACCTTCCACCTCCTGGGTGACACCACCTTATGACCAACTCTTGGGGGTCATATCAAGGAAACCTTGACTTCCCCTGACTAAATGGAGCCCGTCCTGAGGAGACCAAATAAATTCATGCCAGCAACTGAAGACAAGACTTTTCTTAGCAAAGGAGTTCCTGTTGATGCTATGGTGGTAGCAGCGGCCACCAAGAAGGAGTTATCTGAAACATCTTCTAATATCCATCCTCCTAACAAGGAGTCCAGGACGATGGATAGTTATGGGAAGCGTACCTTCTCTTCAGCGGCATTTACACTAAGATCGCTGAATTACCTTACCCATTTTATTCGTCTTCAGAGGGATCTCCTGAAGGAGTTAGGAGATACCCTCCAGGGTTCTGTAGCTCCGGGATCCATGGATAAGGTTTCTGCGCAGCTCTAAACCCTTATGTCGATAGTTAACTCCTCCATGAGGCTATCGTATGCAGCAGACGGAGTGAGTAGGGCAGCCGCAGCAGGAATATCCCTCAGGAGACATTCTTGGATGAGTCTTTGTAACTTCACGGAATCCTTTAAGTCTTCCTTCACTAATGTCCCCTTTAATGGTTCATCTCTTTTTGGACCCCAAGTGAAAGAGACTGACTAGGGGCGAGCAGGAAGGGAAAACCTTATCTGCCGGAGTCCGTTTCTCTCTCCCGTCTAGACCCTACCCCAAGGGTAATACAGGAGGAAAAATGTGGTTCCATAAATCGCAAAATAAAAGTTTCCCTCAGGCACAAGGATAACCCTCCCCTAGAGGCAAATAGGGAGGATATAATGGAAGACGCTGCCCTCGCAGCAGAGGAGGTCCACAACATCAGGGAGATTGAGAAACCTTCTCCGATCATCCCTTCCATCGCCCCTGAGGGGTTGCCCGACTGTCCGTCTCTGGAGGCAGTCGGGGGTCGTTTATCGCTGTACCCAAGTGCCTGGCTAAGCATCTCGCAAGATCGTTGGGTACACACCATAATATCCAGAGGTTATCAGATTCCATTTATTTCTGAACCCCCAACAAACCGGTCTCTACCAGAAGTACCACCCATTCAACTAGACCGTGCAACATCAGAGGTCATCTCGCTGCTGCAAAAAAAAAAGAGTCATCCAATAAGTCTCAGAGCAAATAGGATCTGGAACTTACTCTTGATTCGTTTTAGTTCCAAAAAAGACAGGGAGCTGGAGATCAATTTTAGATCTCAGCAGGCTCTACAAGTCCGTAAAGAAATTTAAGTTCCGAATGATCATTCTGCAGTCGATATTCCCTTTTAAAGGGAAAGACAGTTCGATGTGCTCAGTAGATCTCCAGGATGCATACTACTACATCAAAATGGACAGGTGCTCCAGGAGACGCACTTCCGGCTGGGAGCCTGTCATTTTCAGTTCCGAACATTGCCCTCTGGTCTCACTACAGCCCCCAGAGTGTTCACCAAATGCATGGCAGTGGTAATGGCTCACCTGAAACGTCAAGGATTCCAGGTGTTTTTGTACCTAAATGACTGGCTCCTCATTGCTACCACCAAGCATCAACTCATCAGGACCAGAGACGAGACTCTATCCTTGTGTGCCAGTTTAGGCATCACAGTCAACCTAAAAAAATCAGCCTCATCTCCTTCGCAGCATATTGTAATTTTAGGCTCAGAAATAGACACAACCACCATGTCAGCAAGACTAACAATAGAAAGAGTCGAGTCTCTACGCAATCAAGTCAGGTCATTGCTAAACAAGCAAAAAGTTCTGGCCAGGGTAGTCCTTTAAGTCCTAGGGACTATGGCTTCCTCCATCCTATTAGTTCCTCTAGCCCATCTACACATGAGGATACTTGAGTGGCTGCTATTTGCCCAATGGTTGAAGCAAGACCCTCCACTGTCTCATCAGATTTTTATAACAAACTCCTGCAAGAATAATCTGATATGGAGGTTGCACACAGAACAACTTCTCCTAGGTCGTCCACTTGTTCCACCCCAAGAGAAAGCAGTTTTGACCATGGATGCTTCCTAGATAAGGTGAGGGGTGGCATTATCTGGGAATGACAGTCCAAGATACTTGGCGGAACCACGAGAACCACTTGCACATCAATGTTCTGGAGATGAGAGTGGTGCTGTATGTGTTGCAAGCACTTCACAGTTCCCTTCCCACCGGGACAATTGCGATCCAGTCAAACATGTCTATTGTGTGGTACAAGAACAAGCAAGGGGGAACCAAATCTTACCCGCTTTGTTGAGAGGCCTTAAGAGTCTGGAAATGGGTGATGGACACTCCACGTTTTCTGGTAGCAACGCACATCCCAGGGAAATCCAACGTGATAGCAGACAAACTCAGCCGAGCAATTCTGATGCCTCACGAGTGGTCCCTGAATGCAGAAGTTGCGAAAGAGATCTTTCACAGAATGGGCCAGCCTTGCTGCAACCTATTCGCCACTCACCTGAACACCAAATGCAGCAGCTACTTTGCCCTCATTCCCCATCCGGGAATGTCACCCAGGGATGCTCTAGTCCATGACTGGCCCCCGGGACTTCTTTATGCCTTCCCACCTTTTCCACTTATCCCAAAGGTAATACTGAAAGCAAAACAACTGAGGAGTACCCTGATCCTCATTGCTCCTTATTGGCCTCGACAAGTATGGTTTCCCTTCCTGTGGCCCTACCTTTTGGAGGAACCATAGATTCTGGAACCATCTCCAGGCCTCTTGATTCATCAATAGGGGCAGTTACATCCCACCATCCACACCCTCAAATTGATAGCATGGCTGCTCCAATTCCACGAACAGCCAGGTGCATCCCCTATCTCTTTCTGTCAAACACATTCTGATCTCATCACATAAACCTTCCAACTCAGAAGTTATACTCCAGCAAATGGAAAAGGTTTGGGCTACAAACCAAGGATTAGACCCCTATAGACTCTATTCTATCCTTCCTTGCGTCAATTTTTCATGAAAAAGTTGCAGCCACTACAGTCAGAGTTCAGTTAGCTGCCATTTCTAATTTCCATTTTGGCTTCATGGGAAATCAAATCATGTCACACTCCTTGTGCAAAACCTTTTTAAAAGTTCTCCTTCTCAAGCCTCCAAACAGCCAGCCATTAGAACCCTGGGACTTCAACTTAGTTCTCACATCATTAATGTCTGCAACCTTTGAGCCCTCTTCATCAGATCTGAAATTATCTTGGAAAATATTCTTACTAGCCATAACATCTGCTACGAGAATCTCAGAACTGCAAGGTCTTACTATTTGACCTCCTTACATTATTTTCTACAAGGATAGAGTCTCACTCAGGACAAACCCCTCCTTTCTTTCCAAGCTATGCTCAGAGCATAATCTGAATACTACTATTGAGCTACCAGTGTTTTTTCCAAACCACTCTAATAAATCTGAGTACAGGCTACACCAATTAGACGTTCAGAGAATTCTCAGATTTTCCTTGCACAGGACTGAAGAATTCAGAAAATCACATTGATTATTTGTTTCCTTTTCTAACAAGAATAAGGGCTTGCCTGTTTCTAAGGTTACTCTTTACATATGGCTTTCAGATTGCATTTCCTTTGCTCATCAAACTGCTGGCAAACAATTACCTAACAAAGTAAAAGGCCATTCTACTAGGACAGTATCTACTTCATGTGCTTTTATTTCTAGGCTCCCACTTGATACTATTTGCGGAGCAGCTACTTGGGCAAGACGACATACCTTTGTCACTCATTACAAATTGGATTTGGCCTCCCGGGACAGGTCATCCTTTGGGCCCACTGTGCTGAAGAGTCCCTTCGTTTGAGCCACCTGGGATAAAGGTGCTAGGGATGCTGTCCCATCCAGCAAGAATTACAGTGAGATAGGACTACATAACATAAAGAAGTTATGTACTTACCATAAAGTTCCATGTTTGTAGTCCATCTCGCCTACATTCTTACATCCCTTCCTCCTACAGACTTCCTGTTTTGGAGGATCTGGTGGACTATACTGGTGCTGTCTGACCTGGTTATAGTTGCTGTCCACCTGGCATGGATTACATTACAAAAATTTTTGTCTGTATGTATACAGTTTCTGATAATTCATACCCGTTAGACACTTATTGCTTTCTTGCAAACAAGACCCGGGGAACTGCCGTGAGGCACCATGGGATAGGGGTTAGCCTCGAGCCAGTAAAAGTTCTCGAGCATTAGTATCGGACGAGTCACAGCCGAATATCGGCTCTGAACCCATCCAGCAAGAATGTAGGCGAGATGGACTACAAACATGGAACGTTATGGTAAGCACAAAACTTTTGTCATAATTGCCATAGTTCAATAAGAGTTTATTAATTCTAGTGTGTGAGCATGGATGGGACAGTCAGACAGTAGAATTTCAGACTTCTTGTTTTTCGGGAACGTGTATGTTATTTCAAAACCGGTTTAAGTGAGCACTGGCAACATTTAAAATGTATCCCCGATTTTGAACTTTTTTGTTCCTCGTTACTTTTTTTTAGCTTTACAAATAAATCCTGAGTTAAAAAGCTGAAAGTTATGCCCTTTACCGTTACAACCTTACAGCTCACATGCAAACAGCCGACAACTACTGAAACTAAGTCATTAAAAGTAAATAAATTACAAATAATATACTTATTGTGCCAAAAGCCATACGATCTGCTTTCTGCATTTGCAGCTCACATAGAAAAGTATAAAACATGATTAGGGAAAGCTGGAGAATGAAAGA